>NC_091282.1:718689102-719014102 GCF_032444005.1 Ranitomeya imitator | reverse complement strand
TTACTTAATTTGTAGTTGGCTCTCAAGCCTGAACAGCTTGGAGTAGGACAACATGTATAAAAAGTATCTTGTGATCCAAAAAACAACTTGCCTAATAATTCTGGATGCAGTGTAATGTTAGGACTGGCGGAATGCACCAAATATAAAGATAGTAATAATGTGCATTCACAGCACGAGTTCCACCGTGCAGAGACGTAAACTGCTGCTTGTAATGGCGGACACTAAATGGCAGTACAATACCCAACACACACAGGTTAACCGTCACCGGGTGTTACTGCAGCGAGCCCTGTTACTTCACAGGACCGCTAATTATATTTAGCGCACTGGGTGCGAGCGGTGCTACACTGATGATCACCTCGAAAACATGCTAAGTAGCGGATTTAGCACACAAAGTGCGCGCGGCATCGCACAGGTGAATGCCAAACTGATGCTAACTACTGTAGAGTGCAGACTGAGTGCACAGTGGCGTACAGGCAATGCCACTACTAAGCGCTTTCTCTGACTCCAATCACCCAATTCACATACACAATCAGAGGGAAGGGGGTCATTAGGAGCTTTCACCTGAAACATGCACACTCACACACACCACGATAATAGGATACACTAGCGCAAGGCCGTGCGATCCTTTTAAAGCCGCAGCCTTCCGGGACCTTGATGATGGCCCAATCCAAGCTGCTTGAGGATCTGAACATGTGACCTCCGACCACCAATGAGCGGTTGTCTCACAGGCATGCTCAGATGGAGAAAAGAAGGACATAGTCCCAGGAGCGTCTGCTCGCCGCGGCGCTGACTAATGCTGGTTGTTATAGCTGAACCTGGGACGTCAGCAGCAACCAAAAGCACAGCATTAGCCTGAGTGAGATGCAGAGACTGACATCTCTGATGAGCAGGATCCTCTGTGGCTGAAGAAGAATGTTAGACTGCAGAGAACATGGCTTGAGATTCCACCTGTGCAGCAGCGGGATCTCGATGCCTTACACAGTGCTCCTAGTAGAATTAATTTGATTCTGTTTTGTAGGCAAAGGGCGGTCACACCAAATATTGATTTTAGATTTTTCATTTGTTTTGCAGCATTTTTTTCTCATATGCCCAAACTTTGGCACAATTATGTATATGAGGTAAGAATACAATTACAAAATATAAAAAAGCAAACACTTGAGTAACCATAGGAGGCTGAAAAGAAATATTCAATATATGAAAGGCTGCAATATACAGCCAATGCTTTGTGTTTTTAGGTTTGTCATAAAGCATTTCTATAAAAAATGATCTTGTTATATATATCGTATATCCTTTTCACCTGAACTTCGTTTCCCGAGGGGACGTGATGATAAAACAAAAACTCATGTAAGCAGGATATAGGATCTGATACTCCAGAGTTAGGAATCATTGTATATAGTGGAAGCTATTTCTGGCTTGCAAAAAACAAAGAATAACATCCAGGAAAATGCAAATGTACTAAGATGTTGATGTATAAATTGCAAAAGGTTTTTGGAGAATCTTTAACCCCTAATTTCCATTTCTGGGTATCAAGTTGAAATATATTGTATGTTGTATATATTAGTGTGCATGTGTAGATGTATTGTGACAGTCACTGGCAAAGTTCTGGAGGGGAGATATGTATCACTGAGGTTATTAGCTTTAGTGATATGAACCTAGGGAAACACTTCAGCATACTAAGTGCAGAGAGGGGTGAGAGGAGTTAAATGGCAATGTTTAGGGCTAGGTTTAGTGAGCATCTGAAGAGTGGATGCGAGGCTGTTCACCATATCTCTCCACCCTAGGGTAATAATAATAATAATAATTTTTATTTATATAGCGCCAACATATTCCGCAGCGCTTTACAAATTATAGAGGGGACTTGTACAGACAATAGACATTACAGCATAACAGAAATACAGTTCAAAACAGATACCAGGAGGAATGAGGGCCCTGCTCGCAAGCTTACAAACTATGAGGAAAAGGGGAGACACGAGAGGTGGATGGAAATATGGGTATGGTATATGAGGTAAATAGTCAGCCTTCGGAATCCCTTAGTGCTTGGTGTGTCAGTAGACGGAAGCTCCAGAGTGGTGTTTATGGGAAAGAGAGTTGAACCTTTTTGTTTAACCTGAGCAGGTAGATCCCTGCAGCCACATGGACTGTGCTATATGTTAACTTTTGTTTACGTGTTTTGCCATAAAGGTTGTGTTTATGTCGCTGAACATTGCACTGGTTTATGCCATAGCTTTTAAATAAATCAGTAGAAAGCAAGAAACTTTCCTATGTCTACCTCTGTGAGCAGTTGAGTGAGTAAATCTACCACAGTATGTATATATACAGTGGGGAAAATAAGTATATGATACACTGCTGATTTTACAAGATTTCCCACCTACAAAGAATGCAGAGGTCTCTAATTTTTATCTTAGGTACTGTACATTTCAACTGTGAGCGAAAGAATCTAAAAATATAAAAACCAGGAAATCACATTGTATGATTTTTAAATAATTAGTTTGCATTTTATTGTATGAAATAAGCACTTGATTACCTACCATCCAGAAAGAATTCTGGCTCTGACAGACCTGTTAGTTTTTCTTTTAGAGGCCCTCCTACTCTGCACTCATTACCTGTGTTAATTGCACCTCTTTGAACTCGTTACCTGTATAAAAGACACCTGTCCACACACTCAATCAATCATACTCCAACCTCTCCCCAATGGCTAAGTCAAAAGAGCTGTCTAAGGACACCAGGAACAAAATTATTGACCTGCAGAAGGCTGGCATTGGCTACAGGACAATAGGCAAGCATCTTGGTGAGAAGGCAACAACTGTCAGCACAATTATTAGAAAATAGAAGAAACACAAGATGACTGTCAATCTTCCTCTGACTGGGGCTCCATGCAAGAACTTGCCTCGTGGGGTAAGCACCAGAAAGGTCAGGAACCAGCCATTAACTACATGGTAGGAACTGGTCAATGATCTGAAGAGAGCTGGGACCACAGTATCAAACATTACTGTTGGTATCACACTACGCCATCATGGCTTAAAATCCTGCAGGACACGCAATGTCCCCTTGCTTATGCCAGCACATTTCCATGCCCATTTGAAGTTCACCAATGACCATCTGGATGATCCATAGGAGGCATTGGAAAAGGTCACATGGTCAGATGAGACCAAAATAGGATTTTTTGGTATCAACTCCACTAGTCGTGTTCGGAGGAAGAAGGGCGAGTACAACCCCAAGAAAACTGTTCTTTGAGAGTGCTTTTCTGCAAAAGGGACAGAACTACTGCATCATGTTGAAGAGAGGATGGATGCGGTCATGTATCACGAGATTTTGGCCAATAACCTCCTACCACGGATGTTTCAGAGGCTGCAGAACGTTGCACGACATCTATCTGCAGAAGGTCTCAACAGTTTGCTTTGCAGACTTCTGCCAGGTGCTTATGATGCTAGGACCCAGTGGCCACTTCCCCCGGCTCTAATGGTCACACCTGGATCTGGTGTTTATAACTCCCAACTTGCTGTTGGCGTTGCGGGTGATATTTTCTATTTGCACTTCCCTGTTGAGGCTTGGAGCTGCAGCAGTCGGCTAGTATCCTCTTTGGAGTTTGAAGGACAATGGTGTTTCTTCATGAGTGTACTCAAGCTAAGTGTTCCCTTGATTTGTGTATCCTACCTGACTTTAGTGGTATTGGGGATTGACTCATGCTCATCCTGTCTTTCCCGATGCAGTGCTTATTGCCAGGGTCAGGCAGGGATTAGGTATCCTGCTCGGCGATAGGTGCGGAACCTATATAGGGATGATAGAGCAGAAAAGGTGATGTCAGATCTGTCTAGGGGTCTCCACTCCCCCCTTCCCTAGTGTTTGGTTCCCTTTCCCTTATCCCTTCCTGCTGCACATAGTCTCTCTTCGCTATGCGTGACACCTCCTTCCTCAGAGCATTTAAGATGGGTCATGGCTGGGTCTTCCGGCCTGACAAAGACCCGAAACAAATCCAAGGCAACTAAGGAGTGGCTCCTTAAGAAGCATTTCAGGGTCCTGGAGTAGCCTAGCCTGTCTGCAGACCTGAACCCAATAGAAAATCTTTGTAGAGAGCTGAAACGCCATGCTGCCTAGCAACAGCCCTGGAACCTGAAAGATCTGGAAAAGGTCGGTATGGAGGAGAGGGCCAAAATCAATGCTGTAGTGTGTGCAAAGCTGTTCAAGAACTACAGGAAACGTCTGACTCTGTAATTGCAAACAAAGGTTTCTGTACCAAATACCAAGTTCTTCTATTTTTCTATTGTATCAAATACTTATTTCATGAAATAAAATGCAAAGTAATTATGTAAAAATCACACAATGTGATTTTCTGTTTTTTTTACTTTTAGATTCTGTCTCTCACAGTTGAAGTGTACCGACGATAAAAATTACCGACCTCTCCATTCTTTGTAGTTGGAGAAAACATGCATAATCAGCAGTGCATCAAATATACAGTATACACTGTGTGCAGAATTATTAGGCAAGTTGTATTTTGATCACATGATCACTTTTTATACATGTTGTCCTACTCCAAGCTGTTCAGGCTTGAGAGCCAACTAATAATAATAATAATAATCTTTATTTTTATATAGCGCTAACATATTCCGCAGCGCTTTACAGTTTGTACACATTATCATCGCTGTCCCCGATGGGGCTCACAATCTAGATTCCCTATCAGTATGTCTTTGGAATGTGGGAGGAAACCGGAGTACCCGGAGGAAACCCACGCAAACACGGAGAGAACATACAAACTCTTTGCAGATGTTGTCCTTGGTGGGGTTTGAACCCAGGACTCCAGAGTTGCAAGGCTGCTGTGCTAACCACTGCGCCACCATGCTGCCCTACTACAAATTAAGTAAATGATGTGCATCTCTGTAATGAGGAGGGGTGTTGTCTAATGACATCAAAACCCTTTATAAGGTATGCTTAATTATTAGGCAACTTCCTTTCCTTTGGCAAAATGGGTCAGAAGAGAGATTTGACGGGCTCAGAAAAGTCCAAAATTGTGAGATGTCTTGCAGAGGGATGCAGCAGTGTTGAAATTGCCAAACTTTTGAAGCGTGATCACCGAACAATCAAGCGTTTCATGGCAAATAGCCAACAGGGTCACAAGAAGCGTGTTGGGCAATGATTCCTAACTCTGGAGTATCAGATCCTATATCCTGCTTACATGAGTTTTTGCTTTATCATCACGTCCCCTCGGGAAACGAAGTTCAGGGGAAAAGGATATACGATATATATAACAAGATCATTTTTTATAGCAATGCTTTATGACAAACCTAAAAACACAAAGCATTGGCTGTATATTGCAGCCTTTCATATATTGAATGTTTCTTTTCAGCCTCCTATGGTTACTCAAGTGTTTACTTTTTTATATTTTGTAATTGTATTCTTACCTCATATACAAAATTGTGCCAAAGTTTGGGCATGTGAGAAAAAAATGCTGCAAAACAAATGAAAAATCTAAAATCAATATTTGGTGTGACCGCCCTTTGCCTACAAAACAGAATCAAATTAATTCTACCAGGAGCACTGTGCAAGGCATCGAGATCCCGCTGCTGCACAGGTGGAATCTCAAGCCATGTTCTCTGCAGTCTAACATTCTTCTTCAGCCACAGAGAATCCTGCTCATCAGAGATGTCATTCTCTGCATCTCACTCAGGCTAATGCTGTGCTTTTGGTTGCTGCTGCCGTCCCAGGTTCAGCTATAACAACCAGCATTAGTCAGCGGCGAGCAGACGCTCCTGGGACTATGTCCTTCTTTTCTCCATCTGAGCATGCCCGTGAGACAACCGCTCATTGGTGGTCAGAGGTCACATGTTCAGATCCTCAAGCAGCTTGGATTGGGCCATCATCAAGGTCCCGGAAGGCTGCGGCTTTAAAAGGATCGCACGGCCTTGCGCTAGTGTATCCTATTATCGTGGTGTGTGTGTGTGTGAGTGTGCATGTTTCAGGTGAAAGCTCCTAATGATCCCCTTCCCTCTGATTGTGTATGTGAATTGGGTGATTGGAGTCAGAGAAAGCGCTTAGTAGTGGCATTGCCTGTACGCCACTGTGCACTCAGTCTGCACTCCACAGTAGTTAGCATCAGTTTGGCATTCACCTGTGCGATGCCGCACGCACTTTGTGTGCTAAATCCGCTAGTTAGCATGTTTTCGTGGCGATCATCAGTGTAGCGCCGCCCGCACCCAGTGCGCTAAATATAATTAGCGGTCCTGTGAAGTAATAGGGCTCGCTGCAGTAACACCGGGTGACGGTTAACCTGTGTGTGTTCGGTATTGTACTGCCATTTAGTGTCCGCCATTACAAGCAGCAGTTTACGTCTCTGCACGGTGGACCTCGGGCTGTGAATGCACATTATTACTATCTTTATATTTGGTGCATTCCACCAGTCCTAACATTACACTGCGTCCAGAATTATTAGGCAGGTTGTATTTTGATCACATGATCACTTTTTATACATGTTGTCCTACTCCAAGCTTGTGCAGGCTTGAGAGCCAACTACAAATTAAGTAAATGATGTGCATCTCTGTAATGAGGAGGGGTGTTGTCTAATGACATCAAGACCCTATATAAGGTATGCTTAATTATTAGGCAACTTCCTTTCCTTTGGCAAAATGGGTCAGAAGAGAGATTTGACAGGCTCAGAAAAGTCCAAAATTGTGAGATGTCTTGCAGAGGGATGCAGCAGTGTTGAAATTGCCAAACTTTTGAAGCGTGATCACCGAACAATCAAGCGTTTCATGGCAAATAGCCAACAGGGTCACAAGATGCGTGTTGGGCAAAAAAAGGCGTAAAATAACTGCCCATGAATTGAGGAAAATCAAGCGTGAAGCTGCCAAGATGCCATTTGCCACCATTTGTGCCATATTTCAGAGATGCAACGTTACTGGAGTATCAAAAAGCACAAGATGTGCCATACTCAGGGACATGGCCAATGTAAGAAAGGCTGAAAAACGACCACCTTTGAACAAGAAACATAAGATAAAACGTCAAGACTGGGCCAAGAAATATCTTAAGACTGACTTTTCAAAGGTTTTATGGACTGATGAAATGAGAGTGACTCTTGATGGGCCAGAGGCTGGATCAGTAAAGAGCAGAGAGCTCCACTCCGACTCCGACACCAGCAAGGTGGAGGTGGGGTACTGGTATGGGCTGGTATCATCAAAGATGAACTTGTGAGACCTTTTATATTGGTTTACCTGGTTAAAATAAACAAGTGAGATTGCAATATATTTGTTTTTTATTAAGTTGCCTAATAATTCTGCACAGTAAGGCCGGCTTCACACTTGCGAGTTTTACGGACGTAAGAGCGCAGAAACTACGTCCGTAAAACTCGCAAAACATACGGCACAATTATTCTCTATGCCCCTGCTCCTATCTGCCGTATTAAACTGATCAGTATTATACGGCTTTCTACGGCCGTAGAAAATCGCAGCATGCTACGTTTGTCACCGTATTGCGCAAATAAAACGTCAATGAAAGTCTATGGAAGCCCCAAAAATACGGATTACACACGGACCAGCAGTGTGACTTGCGAGAAATACGCAGCGGTGTTAGCGAGAAAAGCCGGCAATTCAGTGCGGTGTACAGTAAAATCACACTGACAGCTTCCAGTAGAATAGGTAGAATAAATGTGTACACATAGGTATATATATATACATATATATATATATATATATATGTCAGTGAGACACATATATATATATATATTAATATTTCTTCCAGCGCTAGACAGCTTTAAAGCCGTTAATTCAATTACCGGCTTTTGCTTTCTCCTTCCTAAAACCCGACATGATATGAGACCTGGTTTACATACAGGAAACCATCTCATATCACCATTTTTTTGCATATTCCACACTACTAATGTTAGTAGTGTGTATATGCAAAATTTGGCCGTTCTAGCTAGTAAATTAAGGGGCCCTCTGCTGGTTGTCCTCATATGAACTCGAACCAGGGAGCTTTCTAGGAAAGTTCCCACGATCTAGGAACAACCAGCAGAGGGCGCCTCACCGCAAATGCAGGTAAATATTGACCTACTTTACCTACATTCTCCGGGGTTCTGCAGACATGAGCAAAGTTGCATTAGCAAAGCTCGTGGCTGCAAAATATTTTAACCCCTTCAGATGGATTTACATCGTTGGACTTTACAGATCTGCGGAAGGTAAGGATATTGTTGGCTTATTATGTTTTTTTTTTGTTACAGAACGAGGGTCTTCAGTGATTGGATTGGGCGTTCAATAAAATAATACAACAACCTTTGTTTTTATTTCATTAAAA
This sequence comes from Ranitomeya imitator, assembly GCF_032444005.1. Lineage (NCBI taxonomy): Eukaryota > Metazoa > Chordata > Amphibia > Anura > Dendrobatidae > Ranitomeya > Ranitomeya imitator. The sequence goes on along the minus strand of NC_091282.1, from coordinate 719,005,822 downwards.
TAATTTTTAATAATGTGTTTGTGTATTTTTTTAACCCTTTACTAGTATTGGATTAATAATGGATAGGTGTCAGAATTGACGCCTCTCCATTATTAATCTGGCTTAATGTCACCTTACAATAGCAAGGTGGCATTAACCCTTCATTACCCCATATCCCACGACTACACGGGAATGGGAAGAGAGTGGCCAAGTGCCAGAATAGGCGCATCTTCCAGATGTGCCTTTTCTGGGGTGGCTGGGGGCAGGTGTTTTTAGCCAGGGGGGGCCAATAACCATGGACCCTCTCCAGGCTATTAATATCTGCCCTCAGTCACTGGCTTTACTACTCTGGCGGAGAAAATTGTGCGGGAGCCCACGCCAATTTTTTCCGCCATTTAACCCCTTAATTTACTAGCTAGAACGGCCAAATTTTGCATAGACACACTACTAACATTAGTAGTGTGAAATATGAAAAAAAAAAATGGGGATATGAGATGGTTTACTGTATGTAAACCAGGTCTCATATCATGTCGGGTTTAGGAAGGAGAAAGCAAAAGCCGGTAATTGAATTACCGGCTTTCTGCTATATCGCGCTGGATGAAATATTAATATATATACATATATGTGTCTCACTGACATATATATATATATATATAGACAGTATATATGTTTTATTTTTTTTTGACACATGGATCCCTTGTATAGCCGTATGTCGGTTTTGCAGATCTCGCAGTACGGATGACATACGGATTACATACGGAGGATGCCATGCGCAAAAAACGCTGAAACACCCTGCCTACGGAGGAGATACGGACCACTATTTTGGGGACTTTTCAGCGTATTACGGCCGTAATATACGGACCGTATTTTCATACGCTGAGTGTGAAGCCGGCCTTATAGTTACCTGCACAAACAGATATCCTCCTAAGATAGCTAAAGCTAAAAAAAAAAACACACTCCAACTTCCAAAAATATTAAGCTTTGATATTTGAGTTCTTTGGATTGATTGGGAACATAATTGTTGATCAATAATAAAGATAATCCTCTAAAATACAACTTGCCTAATAATTCTGCACACAGTGTATATATATATTATCAGATTTACCGGTATTTCAGTGTTCTCTTAAGAAATTGCTTCTATCGCAAATGACAGACATGAAATGAAAGGAGTTATTCGTTTATTTATCAGACATTGCAGCATTTATTTAGAATTCTTTTCTATACTGTAACTATTACATTATCCTATGTATGTAAACACTACTGCATTTTCAGTCTGAGAGCTGTCTGTAAAAAAAAAAAAACTGACGTGACACTGATAGCACTCGGACCAATGTTATTCAGTAGTTCAGGTGACTGATTCTTCACTCGGACCGAATGTCTGCATGAAATAAATCTCAACATGCCCTGGTTTCTTTCTTTATTTCAGATGAGACTCACCTATTCAAGTCTATAGGAGGATTCCATACATATTATTCTATACATTGCAATAATAAACATAGGAAACTAATTTTATGCACTGTTGATTTATAAAAACAAAAACAAATGCTATACGGATGACAATACAGATAAAAAAAACATTAGCTTTTCTCGATAAAAATTGAACAAGGTTCATACAGCGGTGTGAACTTAGCTTTGGCTATATTTTTACCAATTATAATCAGTGATACATTTTCTGATCTGTTTTTATTTTGAGATAGAATAAAATATACAATTTTCTGTAGATAATGGGGGTGACCAAGGGTCACCACCCCTCCCACCACCTTCCCCTCTCTTTTGCAGTAGGAAAATAGCTTGCAATCTGAGCTGACAGCTTGAATCTCCTAGAGATAGGCTTTTACAATAGGCAAAGAGAAGGGGACCATTAAAATTAACATACATGCAGCCCCTTTTGTGAAGTAAAGACTGCGGCAGCACCCAGGTGACTGGACGAGGATCTCTATTGTGCATGGTCAAAAAGTTACAGATTGGATATATAGTTAAAACGGAAAAGGCTTTTTAAGTTAACAGAGCTTTGAAGTGAATATCTCACACCCTTTAGAGATAGCTATTGTTCTTTACAGGTCTACATTTCTTTCCTCCAAACATCTTTGCCAGATGCCTGGACACCGGTAGAAAAGTATTAATATTAGGGCATGTAAAAATTCGATAGCGATAGAACATACATTTTCAGCTTCAGGGTTAATTGGGGAAGAAGATGCATGTTTTTCATAACTGTAACCCCTGTCTATAAGCCCCAAATCCATAGTGGCCTACATAATGGGCAACAGCCATGTCATATTTGATTTCTGGAGAAAGGTAAAATGCCGATGGAAAATATGGTGGCGATTTCAAACTTCTGCAATCATCAGGAGTGAAGTTATTACATAAGTCTGACATTTATGAAAATCCTGAAGGGCTGAGATCTCACCATCCAACCCATGTAAGGTCGTCACGGGGAGAGGGAGTTTGTGGGTGTAACTCGAGCACTGATAAAAAGACAAATCGAATTATGATCTTGGTTTCTGTAGAGAGATACACTTCTGTGTATTCATGATTCCCGTTCACTGGACATTCTTCAAACAAAGCACTCTCCTTTGATAGGCCGCATAACATGTGATCGGTGTAGTAAGTCTTTTGTTAATCCCTTTTTAATGTCTGTAATTGTACTTGCAATATTGTAGATTAGTAGGAAAAATAGGGGAAGGGAAAGAATGTGAATAAAAATTAGCTTTTATTAATTAAGTAAATAATGTTTTTGTTTTTTAAAGAAATTTACATGCATCCTGGTGTGGATATATATTGAGCCACAGTCAAATGTGTGATTGAGTTATTTACACTGCTGTTACTCATTAAGGTCCCAATGTAAGACTGGACTGCAGAGATATATTAGGTTATAATAGGTGTGATGCTAGTCACTTCTCACAGCCAAGCTGTGAGTCAGGATTGTCAAGAAGTCCAAGGTCAGAAGACAGGAGGGTACGTCATAAACAGAAGGCAGAGACAAAGTGTAGTCAGAGCAGAAGGGGTTAAAGAGAGACATGGTCAGAACGAGGTCTAAGATCAACATACAGAATGCAAGGCTTAGAGGAACAAACCACACTTGGCTGAATGTACCTCAGTTAACCCTTTAACCTCCAAGGGTGGATTGCACGTTTATGAACGGGCCAATTTTTACAATTCTGACCACTGTCCCCTTATGAGGTTATAACTCTGGAACACTTCAACGGATCCCACTGATTCTGACACTGGTTTCTCGTGACATATTGTATTTCATGATAGTGGTAAAATTTCTTTAATATTTCTTGCATTTATTTATGAAACAAAACGGAAAATTGGCAAAAATTTCACAATTTTCCAACTTTGAATTTTTATGGCCTTAAATCACAGAGATATGGCACACAAAATATTTAATATTTTTTTTTTGTTAGGGAGTTATAAGGGTTAAAAGTTGACCAGCAATTTCTCATTTTTACAACACCATTTTTTTTAGGGACCACATCACATTTGAAGTCACTTTGATGGGTCTATATGATAGAAAAGACCCAAGTGTGACAACATTCTAAAAACTGCACATCTCAAGGTGCTCAAAACCACATTCAAGAAGCTTATTAACCCTTCAGGTGTTTCACAGGAATTTTTGGAATGTTTAAAAAAAATGAACATTTAACTTTTTTTCACAAAAAAATTACTTCAGCTCCAATTTGTTTTATCTTACCAAGGGTAACAGGACAAATTGGACCCCAAAAGTTGTTATAAAATTTGTTCTGAGTAGGCTGAAACCCCATATGTGGGGGTAAACCACTATTTGGGCGCATGGCAGAGCTCGGAAGGGAAGGAGCGCCATTTGACTTTTCAATGCAAAATTTACTAAAATTGAGATAGGACACCATGTCGCGTTTGGAGAGCCCCTGATGTGCCTAAACATTGAAACCCCATATTGGAAACTAGACCCCCCAAGGAACTTATCTACATGTGTTGTGAGAACTTTGCACCCCAAGTGTTTCACTAGAGTTTATAACGCAGAGCCGTGAAAATAAAAGAAAACATTTTTTTCCACACAAATTATATTTTAGCCCCCAGTTTTGTATTTTCCCAAGGGTAACCGGAGAAATTGGACCTCAAACGTTGTTGTCCAATTTGTCCTGAGTACGCTGATACCCCATATGTTTGGGTAAACCCCTGTTTGGGCGCACGGGAGAGCTCGGAAGGGAAGAAGCACTGTTTTACTTTTTCAACGCAGAATTGGCTGGCATTGAGATCGGACGCCATGTCGCGTTTGGAGAGCCCCTGATGTGCCTAAACAGTGGAAACCCCCGAATTCTAACTGAAACCCTAACCCAAACACACCCCTAACTCTAATCCCAACCCTAACCATAACCCTAACCACACCCCTAACCCTAATCCCAACCCTAATCCCAACCGTAAATGTAATCCATACCCTAACTTTAGCCCCAAGTCTAACTTTAGCCCCAACACTAACCCCAACCCTAACTGAAACCGTAACCCTAACTTTAGCCCCAACCCTAACCCTAACTTTAGCCCCAACCCTAACCCTAAGCCCCAACCCTAACCCTAACTTTAGCTCCAACCCTAACCCTAACTTTAGCCCCATCCCTAACCCTAACGGGAAAATGGAAATAAATACATTTTTTTAAATTTTATTATTTGTCGCTAACTAATGGGGGTGATAAAGGAGAGTTTGATTTACTTTTAAAGTGGGTTTTTTATTGCAAAAAATTGTTTTTGCATCTTCACATTTTGAGAGCTATAATTTATCCATATTTTGGTCTACAGAGTTATGTGAGGTCTTGTTTTTTGCAGGACGAGTTGACATTTTTATTGGTACCATTTTCGGGCATGTGACACTTTTTCATCGCTTTTTATTCCGATTTTTGTGAGGTAGAATGAACAAAAACCAGCTATTCATGAATTTCATTTGGGGGGGCGCTAATACCGTTCCACATTTGGTAAAATTGATAAAGCCGTTTTATTCTTCGGGTCAGAACGATTACAGCGATACCTCTTTTATATTTTTTTTATGTTTTGGCACTTTTATACGATAAAAATTATTTTACATAAAAAATAATTAATTTTTGCATCGCTTTATTCTGAGGACTATAACTTTTCTATTTTTTTCGCTGATGATGCTGTATGGCAGCTTGTTTTTTATGGGAGAAGGTGACGTTTTCAGCGGTACCTGTTGTGAATTCCGCTCTTGGGCTCCCTCCGGTGGTTGTAAGTGGCACTTTTGTGAGTTCTGCTCTTGGGTTCCCTCTTATGGTTTCTAGTGGTATGGCTGCTCCTTGGAGTTAGCTGTCATCAGCTGCCTCCACTTATCGTCTCTTCTGCTCGGCTATTTAAGTCTGGCTCTTTCTTCAGCCAGTGCCACTTGTAAATGGTTCCTGGTTGGATTCACATCTCTTTGGAGTTCCCTGTTATCCTGACCAGTTCAGCTAAGCTAAGTTTTTGCTTGCTCTTTTCTGTCCATAGATTGTGGACTTATCCATTCTGTGCTTTCTATGTTTGTCCAGCTTATCAGTGTGAATTAATTCTGTCTTGCTGGAAGCTCTGGGAGGCAGATTTGCCCTCCACACCTTTAGTCAGGTGTGGAGATTTTTTGTAAACTCTGCGTGGATTTTTGTAGTGTTTTATACTGACCGCACAGTATTCCATCCTGCCCTATCTATTTAGTTAGACTGGCCTCCTGTGCTCATCCTGGTTTCATTCTGTGTATGTCTTTTCCCTCTCCACTCACAGTCATTATTTGTAGGGGGCTAATCTATCCTTTGGGGATTTTCTCTGAGGCAAGATAGTTTTCCTGCTTCTTTCTTTAGGGGTAGTTAGCTCTTAGGCTGTGACGAGATGCCTAGGGAGAGTTAGGAGCATTCCATGGCTACTTCTAGTGTTGTGTTGAGCTTAGGGACTGCGGTCAGTACAGTTACCACGTCCTTCAGAGCTCGTTCCATGTTGCTCCTAGACCACCGTATCGTAACAGGTACCATGGTTATTTATCCAACATCATACAGGGATCAGGGAGAGGGATTAGTGGTGCCTCACCGGAATCCAAATGAACACAGGTACCAGGAATAAGTGGTTGGATACCACTCAATAGCAACAACAAAAAGGAAAGGAAAAAGTTCCAGCACCAGGCGTTTCTTCATAAAATCTTCAGTACTTTATTCTCATGCCAAGAAAAAGACATCATGTGGGGAAGCAGCCCCTAAATGCCTGATGCGTTTTGAACAAAATTCTTAGTCATAGGCATTGCCTATGCATTGTCTGGATTAACTTTCCAAATAGCTTGCAATTTTATTCATACAATAAATCAGGGAGCGTAACAGAATTATGCAGTGGAAGCGATTATATTAACAAAACAAGGTTTCGGCTCCTCTGGAGCCTTTATCACAGAATCACTTAATCCAATGCCAAGAGGAAGAATGCAGTGTACAGGGATAGAAGTCCCTGTAATGCCCAGTAGACGCTATATAGAAATGATAGTCCTTTTGGGTTTATCTAGTTCCCACACAATGGAAGCAAGGCTCTTGGGCTGTCAAGTGTATGCAGTGGCGCTCCCGCCCCAAGCTCTGGTGTCGGCTTATCAAGGGAGACCGCGTTTGCAGCGATGCATCTGCACGCAGTCTCTGCTGTTGACCACACATATATAGACGCGCTGTGCATTTGAAAAGAGTGAACGCTAAAATACCGATGCATTGACTAAGTAGGAGAGAACGCGTCTGCAGTGGACACACATGCACACAGTCTCTCCTATTGACCACACACATTTAGAAGTGGCCGATGTACTGGAGTTTCAGGGGTGAGCATATCGGAGAGCGCTAGTAGCATGCATGTGCTATCTTCTGCTCAAACTGCACAACACTTATAGCGATATATGTGGAATAGATAGCGGCATGCTAGTCATTTAATAGTACAATCACAGAAATTATTAGCAATCTGGCTGATGATATCTTTATGGACCGCATACATATGGTCAGAGTGTTGAAGTACTGTTGGCATTTATATCTGGGAGTAGCAGCAATATGCATAAATGCTGTCTCCCGATCCAGCCACCCAACCCCTCTGGTAATCTATAGATTGAACTAGTAGTGGGTATAATAAACTATACTTTTACATGACCTAATACACTGTCAATAATAATGGTCAAAATCTATTATAGTGTGTCAATAGCACATCAACTCTCCTAGACATATTTAGATCTGACAGTAAATTTGACACCCAATATATAAGGATATCTTAAATCGAACTAATTTATGAGGAACTATGGTTAGAGATCCTATTATAAACTAATATACAGTGCCTTGTGAAAGTATTCGGCCCCCTGGAACTTTTCAATCTTTTCCCACATATCATGCTTCAAACATAAAGATACCAAATGTAAATTTTTGGTGAAGAGTCAACAACAAGTGGAACACAATTGTGAAGTTGAACGAAATTTATTGGTTATTTTAAATTTTTGTGGAAATTCAAAAACTGAAAAGTGGGGCGTTCAATATTATTCGGCCCCTTTACTTTCAGTGCAGCAAACTCACTCCAGAAGTTCGTTGTGTATCTCTGAATGATCCAATGTTGTCCTAAATGCATAATGATGATAAATATAATCCACCTGTGTGTAATCAAGTCACCGTATAAATGCACCTGCTTTGTGATAGTCTCAGGGTTCTGTTTGAAGCACAGAGAGCATCATGAAGACCAAGGAACACAACAGGCAGGTCCGTGATACTGTTGTGAAGAAGTTTAAGGCCACGTGCACACGTTGTGGAAAGTGGTGCAGATTTTTCCGGACTGATTTTGGTAAATCCGCAGGTAAACTGCACTGCAGATTTACCGCGTTTTGTTTGCGGATTTTGTGCGGATTCCATCTGCGGTTTCACACCTGCGGATTCCTATTATGGAGCAGGTGTAAACCGCTGCGGAATCCGCACAAAGAATTGACATGCTGCGGAATAAACAATGCTATGTTTGCGCACTTTTTTTTCCGCAGCATGTGCACTGCGGATTTTGCTTTCCATAGGTTTACATGGTACTGTAAACTCAGGGAAAGGGAAAACTGCTGCGAATCCACCGCGGATACGCAGCAAAATCCGCAATATGTGCACATACCCTTAATCCGGATTTGGATACAAAATGATTTCCAAAACTTTAAACATCCCAAGGAGCACTGTGCAAGCAATCATATTGAAATGGAAGGAGTATCATACCACTGCAAATCTACCAAGGCCCGGCCGTCCCTCTAAACTTTCATCTCAAACAAGGAGAAGACTGATCAGAGATGCAGCCAAGACGCCCATGATCACTCTGGATGAACTGCAGACATCTACAGCTGAGGTGGGACAGTGTCCATAGGACAAAAATCAGTCGTACATTGCACAAATCTGGCCTTTATGGAAGAGTGGCAAGAAGAAAGCCATTTCTCAAAGATATCCATAAAAAGTGTCATTTAAAGTTTGCAACAAGCCACCTGGGAGACAAACCAAACATGTGGAAGAAGGTGCTCTGGTCAGATGAAACCTTTTTGACAACAATGCCAAATGATATGTTTGACGTAAAGGCAACACAGCTCATCACCCTGAACACACCATTTCCACTTTCAAACATGGCGGTGGCAGTATCATGGTTTGGGCCTGCTTTCCTTCAACAGGGACAGGGAAGATGGTTAAAATTGATGAGAAGATGGATGGGGCCAAATACAGGACCATTCTTGAAGAAAACCTGTTGGAGTATACAAAAGACCTGAGACTGGGATGGAGATTTGTCTTCCAACAAGACAAGACAATGATCCCAAACATAAAGCAAAATCTACAATGGAATGGTTCACAAATAAACATATCCAGGTGTTAGAATGGCCAAGTCAAAGTCCAGACCTCAATCCAATTGAGAATCTGTGGAAAGAGCTGAAATCTGCTGTTCACAAACGATCTCCATCAAACCTCACTGAGCTCGAGCTGTTTGCCAAGGACAGCTACTGGGGAGTGGGAAGAAAGAGGCTAAGTGCCAGAATAGGCGCATCTTACAGATGTGCCTTTTCTGGGGTGGCTGGGGGCAGATGTTTTTAGCCGGGGGGGGCAATATCCATGGTCCCTCTCTAGGCTATTAATATCTGCCCTCAGTCACTGGCTTTCCCACTCTAGCGGAGAAAATTGCGCGGGAGCCCACACCAGTTTTTTCCGCAATTTAACCCTTTATTTTAACAGCTAGAGCCACCAAATTTTGCACACACACACTACTAACATTAGTAGTGAGGAATATACAAAAAAAGGGATATGAAAAGGTTTACTGTATGTAAACCATGTCTCATATCATGTCGGGTTTGGGAGGAGATAGCAAAAGCCGGCAATTCAATTACCAGCTTTTCTGCTATCTAGCGCTGTATAAAATATAATTTTATGTATATATATGTGTCTCACTGACATATATCTATATATATATATGTGTCTCAATATATATATATATAGAGAGAGAGAGAGAGAGAGACTGTATACAGTCATGGCCAAAAGTATTGACACCCCTGCAATTCTGTCAGATAATATTCAGTTTCTTCCTGAAAATGATTGCAAGCACAAATTATTTGGTATTATTATCTTCATTTAATTTGTCTTAAATGAAAAAACAAAAGAGAATGAAGCAAAAAGCAAAACATTGATCATTTCACACAAAACTCCAAAAATGGGCCAGACAAAAGTATTGGCACCCTCAGCCTAATACTTGGTTGCACAACCTTTAGCCAAAATAACTGCGACCAACCACTTCCGGTAACCATCAATGAGTTTCTTACAATGCTCTGCTGGAAGTTTAGACCATTCTTCTTTGGCAAACTGCACCAGGTTCCTGATATTTGAAGGCTGCCTTCTCCAAACTGCCATTTTTAGATCTCTCCACAGGTGTTCTATGGGATTCAGGTCTGGACTCATTGCTGGCCACCTTAGAAGTCTCCAGTGTTTTCTCTCAAACCGTTTTCTAGTGCTTTTTGAAGTGTTTTGGGTCATTGTCCTGCTGGAAGACCCATGACCTCTGAGGGAGACCCAGCTTTCTCACACTGGGCCCTACATTATGCTGCAAAATTTGTTGGTAGTCTTCAGACTTCATAACGCCATGCACACAGTCAAGCAGTCCAGTGCCAGAGGCAGCAAAGCAACCTGAAAACATCAGGGAACCTCTGCCATGTTTGACTGTAGGGACCGTGTTCTTTTCTTTGAATGCCTCTTTTTTTCTCCTGTAAACTCTATGTTGATGCCTTTGCCCAAAAATCTCTACTTTTGTCTCATCTGACCAGAGAACATTCTTCCAAAACGTTTTAGGCTTTTTCAGGTAAGTTTTGGCAAACTCCAGCCTGGTTTTTTTATGTCTCGGTGTAAGAAGTGGGGTCTTCCTGGGTCTCCTACCATACAGTCCCTTTTCATTCAGATGCCGACGGATAGTACGGGTTGACACTGTTGTACCCTCGGACTGCAGGGCAGCTTGAACTAGTCTGGATGTTAGTCGAGGTTCTTTATCCAACATCTGCACAATCTTGCGTTGAAATCTCTTGTCAATTTTTCTTTTCCATCCACATCTAGGGAGATTAGCCACAGTGCCATGGGCTTTAAACTTCTTGATGACACTGCGCACGGTAGACACAGGAACATTCAGGTCTTTGGAGATGGACTTGTAGCCTCGAGATTCCTCATGCTTCCTCACAATTTGGTTTCTCAAGTCCTCAGACAGTTCTTTGGTCTTCTTTCTTTTCTCCATGCTCAATGTGGTACACACAAGGACATAGTACAGAGGTTGAGTCAACTTTAATCCATGTTAACTGGCTGCAAGTGTGATTTAGTTATTGCCAACACCTGTTAGGGGCCACATGTAAGTTACAGATGCTGTTAATTACACAAATTAGAGAAGCATCACATGATTTTTCGAACAGTGCCGATACTTTTGTCCACCCCCTTTTTTATATTTGGTGTGGAATTATATCCAATTTGGCTTTAGGACAATTCTTTTTGTGTTTTTTCATTTAAGACAAATTAAATGAAGATAATAATACCAAATAATTTGCGCTTGCAATCATTTTCAGGAAGAAAATGAGTATTATCTGACAGAATTGCAGGGGTGTCAATACTTTTGGCCATGACTGTATATGTTTTCACAAATATTTGAGCCCATGGATCCATTCTATGTCCATTTTGCAAGCCGGCGAGAAAATCTCGCTGTACGGATGCCATACGGATGACATACGGAGGATGACATGCGTAAAATACGCTGCCACACCCTGCCTACGGATGACATACGGATCACTATTTTGGGATAATTTCTGCGTATTACGCATGTGAAATAGGGACCGTATTTCCCTACGCTGAGTGTGACTACAGCTTTACATCAGGACCTTAGTGAGTCACAGCAGTGTATATAGCATAATCTTCCTTTTGACTGTGATTTAATATACATCCTCACCAGGATGCATGTAAAATTTTAAAATATTAAAAAAACATTATTTAAGTCATTAATAAAAGCTAATTTTTATTGACATCCTTTTCCTTTCCCTTCTTTTTTCCTACTAATCTACAATTTTTTGGTGGTGTCCACCTATGTGAATAATGTCCGATGAGATTTGACTATTCAATTACTGTATTTGCCATACTGTTTTGTCCACTTTGTAAAATCTTTGGTACATTTTTTATAAACACTGCCTATCGTTTGTATTAAATATAAAATGTAATAGTTCTGCTCCTTTTGTTTTGCGCTTCGAAGCAATATGCTACCTACTAGGTGTCCAGTCAGCTGGAATATAATAATAAAAAAAGGGCAGGTCATGGCAGCTAATAATCTTTCTTGGGTTATCATGGAGTTTGCAGTGACTGTATTGGAGGTATATACATATATTCCATGCTTTGGAATCGGAGGTGTATATACCATATGCTCACTGTTAGTTTCCCAATAACTGGTCTATTAGTGGAAACGGCCTGCAGCCTCCTCCGTTGATCGTCAGTCAATTGCATAATTGTCCAGACGCTAGAGGGCAGCAGAGAGCTGTTCGCTCCAAAGATACAGTGGGTGGATCTGAGATTCGATCCACCTGGTTGATATCTTGAAATGCCACTTTACACATTACAGAAAATTTCATCAGTCATAGATGGTTCATCACATGACTTCAGGTGTGACTGAAGAGGCAATTTGCATATTTAATTTTCCATTGGAGCATTGTATGGCTTATAAGATTCCACACACTGGCATGCCAGGCCTGTAATGTCACTCTCCACAAGGAGAAATTTTATCTGTTAGACAAAAGAAATTAAAAAATTTAGTACAGTCACTTGTGACAAGCAAACACATCGTCGTCTCTGACCTGACACTGATTTCAGTTTTTTATCTCCCGATTTCAGTTTTTTTTCTCCCGATTTCTAGTGCATTAAGAATGAATAAAAAAAAAGTTTCATTGTAATTCAAAGGCAGGAGAACAGATGCCAACTACACCAAATTACTGATCAATCACACTTAGGCTGGGTTCCCATTGCGTTATGGGACCGCGTTAAACAGACAGCGTTGCACGGCGAAACTAACGCCGTGCAACGCGGCCGTTAACGCGCCCATTCACGCTAATGGGAACATGCTTCACTAGCGCGTGCCATGTTCGGCACGCGCTAGCGACGCGCCGGTGATTCCTGGCGCGCCGCGGATGCTGCTTGCAGCGTCCGAGGCGCGCCCGCGGTCCGTTCCCCGCTCTCGCAGATCGGGGATCTGCGAGAGCGGGGATGTTACCGCGACCCCGACCGCAGCCCCATAGAAAACATTGCATTAGCGCAATCCGCTAGCGCTAGCGCTAAACGGATTGCACTAACGCAATGTGACCCTAGCCTTAGCCTGGCACTGTCGCTGGCACCTCTGCTAGCTCCCATCCCCCTAACGTCAATTGGATCTTTGTATCATTCACAAACTATTACACTCAGCTTTTTCTCTGCTGCAATTATGCAACACTTCCTAAAATTCCTATCTATTTTGCAGAACTGCAAGCTATGACATTCTCTCACTATTCTAAGTCGCCACAAAATGGCAGCTGCATTCCCTGCCTCAGATTTAATACAGGCTATTATAGTCCCATCTGATTGACTGACAAATTTTAGGTTTCTTTAAAGGGACACTGTCACCTGAATTTGGAGGGAACAATCTTCAGCCATGGAGGCGGGGTTTTGGGGTTTTTGATTCACCCTTTCCTTACCCGCTGGCTGCATGCTGGCTGCAATATTGGATTGAAGTTCATTCTCTGTCCTCCGTAGTACACGCCTGCACAAGGCAATCTTGCACAGCGCAGGTGTGTACTATGGAGGACAGAGAATGAACTTCAATCCAATATTGCAGCCAGCGGGTAAGGAAAGGGTGAATCAAAAACCCAAAAACCCCGCCTCCGTGGCTGAAGATTGTTCCCTCCAAATCCAGGTGACAGTGTCCCTTTAAGGTTTAGAGCTATGTCAGTAAACATTTTAGGGAAAAAAATAGCAAAATGGATCTTTAAGCAGACTTGTATGAAATAATCTAATGCTTTTTTATAGCGTACTTCTTATAACGAAATTGGCACTGAAGGTTGGTTGCCAAATGACTATTTTAACAAGGATGGATTGTCCATTGCTGTGAACTCCATAATAAGATTTTTTTTACAGCAATATAAACATATGTGTAACATGAGAATTTTCATATTTACTAAGAAAAATAAAACCCATAAAAGAAAACAAAATTAATTGTAAATTAGTAAACATTTAAGTGCCTTAGAACACACACACACACACACACACACCTCTATATAGGCACACGCATGTTCATAAACACGTCCATCTCTTGCTTTACAATCAAGTCCATAAAGACGACCTGCAGCCTAGCAAGCAGTGTAATATTAATGGAGCTCTAGGAAGCCGTGCATTTCTGTAAAGACGCGGAGTCTTTCTTCGCATGGTGCAAGCTGGGCCTTATATTTTGCCTTGGCTTCAGCTTATTTCAGTTTGACACAAGAACATTAGATTCACCTTTGAAGCACTGTATTTAAAACCAGGGGAAGCCTTTTCTATATTGGCTTCAGAGGCAATGTTGTCAATCTTCGAAGAGATGGAGAAAATCCTATCAGCTCCCCGCAGTGTCCCAGCTGACAATGCCAAAGCAAGTTTAACCTTTTTGTCCTGCATCAAAAAGCCTTTGGTCCATTAAGTATTTTCAACTAATCTCAGTGATCTTGTACCTAAAGCACTAAAAGGTTAGAAATCAGTTTAACGCTGAGAAGAATAACAGCTTTCCATGCTGCTTTCTGAGAGCGCTGTACACACACATGCTTGTGCCAATGTTTAGTACTGGCTGCTTGAAGAAATGCCTCCACTCTACTGATATTGGTAAAAGAGCAGCCATAGTGAAATGATGACTGCTTGTTTGAGGGGTTTTATGTTGCATGTTGTTGTATTTTTGTCGGGAGGAGGGTGGCTCAGTGGTTAGCACTGCAGCCTTGCAGCGCTGGAGTCCTGGGTTCAAATCCCACCAATGACAACATCTGCAAGGCGTTTGTATGTTCTTTGTGTGGGTTTCCTCCAGGTTCTCTGGTTTCCTCCCACATTCCAAAGACATACTGATAGGGAAATTAGATTGTGAGCCCCATCAGGGACAGCAATGATAATGTGTGCAAACTGTAAAGCGCTGCTATATAAAGATAATTATTTAATATATAAAAAACAGCAATGCCTTCATTGTTTTTGGAGATCTTGCTATGGCTTTCACTATGCAGTACAAGTATTATGGCCATTTTCTTCTATGGGCATTGCATTACAATTACAGCCAGGGCTGCTACCAGGAATTTCAGAACCCCCTTGAGACTCTGCCCAGGCTCTATCCTAGCTCCGCTTCCACCTCTCGAACCTTCCAGTTTCACCACTCAGTCTTGGAAAATCTCAACTTCTGTACGACGTCATCTCCAATCACGCTAACAGTTCCCATCGAACACCATATCACTTATATAGCTTATACTTATATCAGCTTTTGTTTTGGCAGCCTCTTACGGTTCTCTAACCTATTAAGACATTTGTTAAAATATCCAATGCTATTTTTAGGGAAATGGGCCTATGCAAAAGTTTAGGCATGGTCAGTACCTAGTAGTGCCCCCTTTTGAAAGTATCACAGCTTGTAAATGCTTTTGCAGTGCCCCAGGGTCCTGGTCCTTGCAGTAATGTTGTTCTTCCACCAAGGTGAGTGATGTTACGTCTGAAGGCAATAAAGGAGATCACTTTGCCAGGTATCACAAACCACACAACACACTTCACACTCCAGTCCACCAGGGGGAGCTATGCTCCTATTTATTAGGGCACTCTTCACAATTAGGTAAAACTGGTGGTCTGGATAGGAAGTTAGGCAGAAGCTGACTGGGTTTCACACAGGCAGCACCAGTCTGGCGGATGCTGGCTGGGCTTCACTTAGCTGCTATCTGATCTCCACTCAGGTAGTGGGTCCCTGACAGGGGTGGGATCCTGTCAGACGCCTAGACAGAAGGACACGAAGCTGCGCCTGCTTACCGATATGCGGCAGCATCCTAAGAGAGAGACATTGAAGGAGAATTGCATTGCAGAGAGTGAGAAACAAAGCAAATGGAGAGGAAACCAGATGGAGTTCTGCCCTGTAAAAGGCTGCTTCCTTTCTGAGGCGCAGGATCCGGTAGCCGGAACACCGAGGGAGTCATTGTCTCCAAGCCTGGCTCCAGAGAGTGGCAGGACAGCTAATTCCATATTAGTTGCCTGACCTTTAACCCAGGAGGCACAGTGACAACTGTGGAGGCCGGGGTATCCTAGAGCTCCTATAAAAAGCCTCAGGCTACCAGTCATGCGGGTTGCTCCTATCCATCTGGGGGACAGAGAGAAATATGTAACATCTAGAACACCTAGGACCTTATGAGAAGCTTAGCAGTAAGGTACTACAACATCCAGGCACTAGAGGAAGGCTACTGATTTCCACCTGGATAAGGGAACTCTGGATTTGCCTTCAGACCGGCCGGACTCAGCCTGCCCTGTGATCTGGTGCTCTGGACTGTGGACGCTGAAGCCTTCAGTAAAGGTAAAGAGACTCCATAACATCACCCCAGTGGACCCCTAAGCAGCGTCAGGTCACCTTGACCGAATACCACAGGTGGCGTCACGAACATTATCCCTTTAAAGACCTTTCCCCCATTTACAACGGACCTCCCGAGGGCCACAGACTGCGTCAGCCACTGTGACATCCCCTTTGAGAACCGAAGGACCCGGTACCGAGTTCCCTAGCCCTTGGAGGCGCTCCAATTTTGGTGTCATGAACAGGATCTACTTAAGCCTGAAAATCAGGCCATGTGCACTTAAGAACTGTGCCAGAATTGTATTTGAACTGTGATTTGCTTAAAGACTGTGTATTGCCATTTACCGCCAAAATTCCCGCCAAAACTGCTGTCATTACAGCGACACGAGGAGTGCAAGAGAAGAAGGGAGTGTCATCGTGGGCATGAACGAACTGAGAAGCACGAAAAATAATGGCCGCCCAGTCCAAATATCTCTGGATCCGCCTCCTGATCCTCAATAGTGGGCGGAAACAAAGAAAAAGAAACCACCCCCAGAGGAGAGAGCAGGAAAAGGACGAGGAAGACACAGACATGGCGACCCCCAGGTACCCAAGTGGAAATGCTCCGACCCAGCGCAGACCGCCGTCACCGGAAGAGTACTCAGACCTGCCGCCGCTGGAGAGTATGGATCTTTCAGAGCTGCCCATGGAGGGGTCACAGTCTGTGCTGCCACTGGTCCTGGCGCCTTCCTCAGAGGAGTGGAGTGGCGCTGGTGGAGTCCACCCACATACAGGTACCAGACATAGCCGCATCCCGGGGATCTGCCTGTGACCGCGCCTTCCCCCGCTACGACTGCCAGAACCCCAACAGCCTCACTATCAGGCCCCGGATCGCAAGGGCATGACCTGGAGGTCCTTCCTTGGGGAGAGTACCAGCGACACCTAATAGCGGAATGGAGGGAGGAGGCGGAACAAGAGGCCCGGGGTGACTTGCAGGATGACTTTCCACCAAAATGGGGTGTTGTCGTGATCTTCCACCCCTAGAAGGGAAAAGGTTTCATCCAAGAAATCGGGTTGCCAGTGAGGGTCCACGTCACTCGGGATGAGGTGGAGCCCAACCTTAGAGGAGACTATGCAGACCTCGACTTGTACCCCGGGGATGCTGTAACCTACATCTGGTACGGAAAGGGAAACTGTTGGTGGGCTCGGGAAGTCCTGAGATGTGCAGCCCTTATGGCGACTCCTAGGGCCCTCGGAAATGAACTCACCGCTGAAACAGCCGCAGCAGCCCCTGTCGTAGCAAATGCTCACAACCAAGCTACGCAGACTTCCATCGCTGCCCATGATATGACAATTCATGAGAGACAGACCAATGGGGTTTATTTGGCACCGGGTGTGACCCTGGATCCTACCCTTCCCAGGCCAAGAAGGGTTATGTGCCAGGTAAAGCCCTGGAAGCCATCCAAATAAGCCTCAAAACTGAATAGATTGTAAATAGTTCTAAAAACATTTCCTTTCCTGCCTTTAAACCCGTCTAGGGTTAACTCTTAAAGGGGTCCCCTGCTTAAAGGGATCCTATGTTTTTGCACAAGTTTCCTTGTTATTTCCAAGAACTGTGAATCATGAACTGTGCATGATCGGAACTTATTTGTAAATAGTTTGCACCTTCTTAAAAGTGCGTCCTACTGATTTTACAAAGGAGGCTTTTACAGAGACTGCCTCTGAACAGAAACTGCTGTTAATCTTGCTGTAAAAAGTACTTTGTTTTTCACACCTGAAAAAAAACCCGTTGGTGTGGCAGAATTCTGGGTCAGGATACACGTCTTGTAGCCCACCCAAGACCAACGTTGGGGGTTCGTCACGGGTCCCTCGCATCATGTCACCTTTAAATTGACTTGAATATTGATGATGTGATTGTTTGCACTACCTCAGAAAAAGACTTGACTTTGCCCTTAAAGGGAATGTATATTTGTTGCACCTTGCTAAAGAGTTAATATATTATGGAGTAATATAGCAAATAACGTTAAAATTTAGGTTTAGATAGTGATAATGTTTACATAGCTGATAGTATGTAGCTAATATGGTAGAATTAGAGCTAGATAGTCTAAGATGATGTACTTGGAATAAAATTGAAAGAACTAGATACAGCAACACAATCAATGGGATATAAATATATAGCAAAATATCACCCCTAATACTAACAACATCTCCTCAAAAGAACGGGGTGAAAAAGACAAAATACAAAACCAATATGGTAAAATATATAAATTTATTTAATAATATTAAAATACACATGAAAAAGAAGAAATAACAACAGTGCAATACAAAAAAAAACCCTAGTGCAGTGATTGGAGTGGGCTAATGAACAGAATAGTATTATAATAATACAAAGAATAGATCCCATAATACATAGCCTACATATGTTTGCAAACATGCATTTCAAAAAAATCAGGAAGGCAAAAGGAATGGGATAAAATATCCTATAACATAGTACAATCCATACCCAGTAATATCCTGCTAGCTCCCTGCTAAGCTCACCGCTAAGTCATCTGGGTAATTTTGCAATGCATCGCCGGGAACGGAAGATGGCGGCCGGCGCGAGCGGCTCGGCGGACAATGGAGGGTGAGTATAGCAGGTTTTTTGTTTTTTTAACATTTTTAACATTACATTTTTTTACTATTCATGCCGCATAGGCAGCATCAATAGTAAAAAGTTGGGGACACACAGGGTTAATAGCAGCGGTAACGTTACCCACGGCTTAACGCGGTCCGTTACCGCCGGCATTAACCCTGTGTGAGCGGTGACCAGAGGGGAGTATGCAGGCGCCGTGCACTGACTGCGGGGATTAAGGAGCGGCCATTTTCTTCCGGACTGTGCTCGTCGTTGATTGGTCGTGGCTGTTTTGCTGTGACAATCAGCGACTTGGATTTCCATGACAGACAGAGGCCGCGACCAATGAATATCCGTGACAGAAAGACAGACGGGAGTGACCCTTAGACAATTATATAGTAGATGCCCCACCAGATGTGGCTCACATCATAGGCAAAACCTATAAAACTGAAAAGCAATATGGTTATTTGAACTTACATGCCTATACACAGATCAGATATATCTTTTTATGCTTTGGTCTGCCTACATATAATAAATGTCATTTGGAAAGATACTTGTCAAACCTCATGTCCGTCTTTCATTTTTACCATGTCAGGCAAGAAACTTTCCAAAACCTAGTATGTGTACAGTATATTCACATCAACAGATCTGATATATCTTTGTGCTATTATCGATCACTGTCAGTTTTCAGTGTCTGTCCAGCTTGCAGGATAAACAAGACATACAAGTTTAAGGACCTTCATTGCTTTACATACTTGTATGTATGCAGGGCCGCCATCAGGGCATTACAGGCATGACTGGCATATGGGGCCCGGTGGCAGAGGGGGTCCGCATTGGGCCCCGTCTCATCTGCTCACCGGCCCCCCCCTGCAGGCGCTGCGGCACACTATTGACGTGCGGGCCTGTGCCCGCACCTCAATAGTTAACAGCCGCCGCCAGCCAGTCGGATGCTGGCAGCTGACTTGAGCAGCCGCAGTGCACAGTCGCACTTCGCCGGCGTCTGACGTCATTGTTAGCCGCCGGCGAGTGCGTCCTTCACCTGCGTGGAGGCACTGGAGGGAGGGAGCTTCGCCCGCTGCAGGAGAACGGCCAGGTAGGAACTCTTTTTTTTTGAGAGAGCGGCGATCTGGGGTGGAGGACCCGGGGCAGAGATGCTGGACACAGGGGCAGAATGCTGGACAAAGGGGCAGAAAGCTGGACACAGGGGCAGTATGCTGGACACGCTGGGGCAGAGATGCTGGACACAGGGACAGAATGCTGGACAAAGGGGCAGAAAGCTGGACACAGGGGCATTATGCTGGACACAGGGGCATTATGCTGGACACGGGCATTATGCTGGACACAGGGGCAGTATGCTGGACACAGGGGCAGTATGCTGGACATGCTGGGGCAGAGATGCTGGACACAGGGACAGAATGCTGGACAAAGGGGCAGAAAGCTGGACACAGGGGCATTATGCTGGACACAGGGGCAGTATGCTGGACACAAGGGCAGTATGCTGGACACAGGGGCAGTATGCTGGACACAGGGGCAGAATGCTGGACACAGGGGCAGTATGCTGGACATAGAGGTGGAATGCTGATATGAGGTATGATTGGAGACAAGTGGCAGGATTGCAGACATGGAGGCTTGATTGGAGACACTGGGGGCACAATTGGAGACAGATCGTGCAGGATCATGGGGCAGGATGGATATGATGGAGACAGATGGGTCAGGATGGGGAGATTATATGGGGCAGAATGGATACTCATGAGGGCAGGATGGGAGAACATATGGCTGACGCCAGGAATGAGACACACGGTGGCCAGGATAGGGAATATTATTAGCATAGGGACTAATTTAGGGATATTATTACTGCAGTAATGTATTTATTTTATTTTTTGAGGATACTGTTTTAAATGAGGGGGTGGTCCTGTTACTGTGCAGAGTGATGCTATGGGGCCTCTTTTTCTTCATGTGGTGTAATGTAGAAGTTGGGAAAAATTAAGTAATGTGTTCTACAAGCGGAGCTTGAGATAACTGTGTTATTTCCTGCAGAGACGAGTCCTGGCTGGATGAAGTGATGGCGGTCTGTGCTGGATGAAAGATGAAGGACTTCACCTAGAGACGTCACTGGTGAGTCAGTGTTACCTATACACTGACACTATACACTGTATACTATATACAGGGCTCCTGTGTACAATGTCACCAGTGATCACTTTATTATCTGTACACAGACACTGCATACTAAGTACAGATCTCCTGTGAATACTGGCACTTATGGTGATAGTATGGTGCTTTTTTTTAATTACTGACCAGAATTGTAGTATTCAGTCACTATGTGGTGGTAATATGTGGTCTGGTCATAGTGCGGTGGTAATATGTGGTCTGGTCATGGTGCAGTGGTAATATGTGGTCTGGTCATGGTGCGGTGGTATTTGTTCCTTGTATGTGATATTATTCGGTCACTGGTGGTAATATGTGGTCTGGACATGGTGTTCCTTGTATGTGATATTATTGGTCATTTTAAAAATTGAAAAATAAATAAATAAATCTTTATTTTTATATAGCCCTAACATATTCCGCAGCACTTTACAGTTTTGCACACATCATCATAAAAAAAAATATACCTAAATTGTATTGCATATTTTAACAAATATTTAATAGGTTACAGCAGAGTAGGGACCTGCCAAAAGTGTCTACCGTGTTATGGTGGCGGCTTAAAAAATCTTTTGGCCAAAACAAAAGCTGCCGGCTATATGTGTGATCTGGTGATGGGAACTGTTAATGTGTGATAGGTGAGAAGTGGAGTTTTTTCCAAGAGAGCGGTCGGACTGTGAACAGTTTGAGGGGTGGAGCATGGAGGCGGGGCTGGGGTGGAGCCTGGGTGGAGTCTCAAGGGGGCCCTGAAAATTTTGCCAGTATGGGGCCCCGAAATTTCTAGTGCCAGCCTTGTATGTATGTATTCAAGGCAACAGATCAGACATATCCAATAGCAAATGACATGTGCCAGATTCTCATCTGTCCTCTGGTCCTGGGTGCTGCTCCTCGGCTCTCAGGCTCCACCCAGTCAGATGCAGAAGAGTGCAGACAGTGAGCTCAGCTCACAGGCAGAGGCAAGCAGGCAGAGGCAGAGTCCTGCTGCGTCCCGACTGCTGCTGTAGCTGATGATGATGTCTTTGCAGCAGGGAGCTTTGAAGGAGAGCGGGCTCAGCCAGGATTGGGTGAGTGACCTCCCTTACCCCTCTCCTCCACAACTGCAGAAGAGCGGTCACATGACTCACTCTCTGCACTCTGATTGGAGGCCTGTCATTTCTTCTCTCTGTGTTGACTTCCTGTGATCTTGTTTATGTTACTTTAGATACATGCACAGTACAAACGCAGGGGAAATAAAAGATAATCATTGATCAGAGGCAGGGGCCCATAAGGGTTCGGGCCCTATGCAAATGCCTTGTTTGCCTGCCCCTATGGCTGGCTATGGTCCTGTCTCATGTGTCTCCATCCTGTCCCATGTGTCTCCATCCTACACCATATGATCTTCTATCCTGCCACATGTGTCTACAACCTGCTCCATTTCACCATTCTGCCTCATGTGTTTTCAACTTGTCTTGCCCCATATGATCTCCCATCCTGTTCCATGTGTCTCCATCCTGCCGCATGTATCTCCATCCTGCCCCATGTGTCTCTATCCTGCCCCATATGATCTTCCACCCTGCTCCATGTGTCTTCATCCTGTTCCATATGATCTCCCATTCTGCCCCATATGATCTTCCACCCTGCCCCATGTGTCTTCATCCTGTTCCATATGATCTCCTCTCCTGCCCCATGAGTCTCCATCAAGGCCCATGTGTCTCCATCCTGCCCCATGTGACTCCATCCTGCCCCATGTGTCTCCATCCTGCCCAATGTGTCTCTATCCTCCCCCATATAATATCCCATCCTGCCCCACATGATCTCTCATTCTGCGACATATGATCTCCCATCCTGCCACATATGATCTCCCATCCTGCCCCATGTGTCTCTATCCTGACCCATATGATCTCCCATCATGCCCCATGTGTCTCCATCCTGCCCCATATGATCTCCCATCCTGCCCCTTGTGTCTCCATCCTTCCTCATGTGTCTCCATCCTGCCCCATGTCTCCTTTCTGCCCCATATAAATGCCTATCCTACCCCATGTGTCTCCATTCTGCCCCATGTGTCTCCATCCTGCCCCATATGATCTCTTATCCTGCGCCATATTAATTCTTATCCTGCCCCATGTGTCTCCATTTTGCTCCATGTCTCCATCCTGCCCCACATGATCTCCCATCTTGCCCCATGTGTCTCCATCCTGCGCTATATGATCTCTCATCATTTCCAATGTGTCTTCATCCTGTCCCATATGATCTCCCATCTTGCCTCATAGGTCTCCATCCTGCCCCAAATGATCTCTTATCCTGCGCCATATGATCTCCCATCCTGCCCCATGTGTCTCCATCCTGTCCCACGTCTCCATCCTGCCCCATCTGAACTCCCATCCAGCCACATGTGTCTCCATCTTGCCCCATGTGTATAAATACTGCCTCATGTGTCTGCATCCTGCCCCATTTGTCTCCATCCTGCCTCACGTGTCTCCATCCTGCCCCATGTGACTCCATCCTGCCCCATGTGACTCCATCCTGCCCCATGTGTCTCCATCCTGCCCAATGTGTCTCTATCCTCCCCCATATAATATCCCATCCTGCCCCACATGATCTCTCATTCTGCGACATATGATCTCCCATCCTGCCACATATGATCTCCCATCCTGCCCCATGTGTCTCTATCCTGACCCATATGATCTCCCATCATGCCCCATGTGTCTCCATCCTGCCCCATATGATCTCCCATCCTGCCCCTTGTGTCTCCATCCTTCCTCATGTGTCTCCATCCTGCCCCATGTCTCCTTTCTGCCCCATATAAATGCCTATCCTACCCCATGTGTCTCCATTCTGCCCCATGTGTCTCCATCCTGCCCCATATGATCTCTTATCCTGCGCCATATTAATTCTTATCCTGCCCCATGTGTCTCCATTTTGCTCCATGTCTCCATCCTGCCCCACATGATCTCCCATCTTGCCCCATGTGTCTCCATCCTGCGCTATATGATCTCTCATCATTTCCAATGTGTCTTCATCCTGTCCCATATGATCTCCCATCTTGCCTCATAGGTCTCCATCCTGCCCCAAATGATCTCTTATCCTGCGCCATATGATCTCCCATCCTGCCCCATGTGTCTCCATCCTGTCCCACGTCTCCATCCTGCCCCATCTGAACTCCCATCCAGCCACATGTGTCTCCATCTTGCCCCATGTGTATAAATACTGCCTCATGTGTCTGCATCCTGCCCCATTTGTCTCCATCCTGCCTCACGTGTCTCCATCCTGCCCCATGTGACTCCATCCTGCCCCATGTGACTCCATCCTGCCCCATGTGTCTCCATCCTGCCCAATGTGTCTCTATCCTCCCCCATATAATATCCCATCCTGCCCCACATGATCTCTCATTCTGCGACATATGATCTCCCATCCTGCCACATATGATCTCCCATCCTGCCCCATGTGTCTCTATCCTGACCCATATGATCTCCCATCATGCCCCATGTGTCTCCATCCTGCCCCATATGATCTCCCATCCTGCCCCTTGTGTCTCCATCCTTCCTCATGTGTCTCCATCCTGCCCCATGTCTCCTTTCTGCCCCATATAAATGCCTATCCTACCCCATGTGTCTCCATTCTGCCCCATGTGTCTCCATCCTGCCCCATATGATCTCTTATCCTGCGCCATATTAATTCTTATCCTGCCCCATGTGTCTCCATTTTGCTCCATGTCTCCATCCTGCCCCACATGATCTCCCATCTTGCCCCATGTGTCTCCATCCTGCGCTATATGATCTCTCATCATTTCCAATGTGTCTTCATCCTGTCCCATATGATCTCCCATCTTGCCTCATAGGTCTCCATCCTGCCCCAAATGATCTCTTATCCTGCGCCATATGATCTCCCATCCTGCCCCATGTGTCTCCATCCTGTCCCACGTCTCCATCCTGCCCCATCTGAACTCCCATCCAGCCACATGTGTCTCCATCTTGCCCCATGTGTATAAATACTGCCTCATGTGTCTGCATCCTGCCCCATTTGTCTCCATCCTGCCTCACGTGTCTCCATCCTGCCCCACGTGTCTCCATCCTGCCCCATGTGTCTCCATCCTGCCCCATGTGTCTCAATCCTGCCCCATGTGTCTCCATCCTGCCCCATGTGTCTCCATCCTGCCCCATGTCTGCATTCTGCCCCATATGAATGCCTATCCTACCCCATGTGTCTTCATCCTGCCCCATATGAACTCCTATCCTGCGCCATATGAACTCTCATCCTCCCCCATGTGTCTCCATTTTGCTCCATGTCTCCATCCTGCACCACATGATCTCCTATCTTGCCCCAGGTGTCTTCATCCTGCCCTATATGATCTCCCATCTTGCCTCATATGAATCCATCCTTCCCCATATGATCTCCCATCCTGCCCCTTGTGTCTCCATCCTGCCCCATGTGTCTCCATCCTGCCCCATGTGTCTCCATCCTGTCCCATGTGTCTCCATCCTGTCCCATATGAACTCCCATCCGGCCACATGTGTCTCCATCCTGCCGCATGTATCTCCATCCTGCCCCATGTGTCTCTATCCTGCCCCATATGATCTTCCACCCTGCTCCATGTGTCTTCATCCTGTTCCATATGATCTCCCATTCTGCCCCATATGATCTTCCACCCTGCCCCATGTGTCTTCATCCTGTTCCATATGATCTCCTCTCCTGCCCCATGAGTCTCCATCAAGGCCCATGTGTCTCCATCCTGCCCCATGTGACTCCATCCTGCCCCATGTGTCTCCATCCTGCCCAATGTGTCTCTATCCTCCCCCATATAATATCCCATCCTGCCCCACATGATCTCTCATTCTGCGACATATGATCTCCCATCCTGCCACATATGATCTCCCATCCTGCCCCATGTGTCTCTATCCTGACCCATATGATCTCCCATCATGCCCCATGTGTCTCCATCCTGCCCCATATGATCTCCCATCCTGCCCCTTGTGTCTCCATCCTTCCTCATGTGTCTCCATCCTGCCCCATGTCTCCTTTCTGCCCCATATAAATGCCTATCCTACCCCATGTGTCTCCATTCTGCCCCATGTGTCTCCATCCTGCCCCATATGATCTCTTATCCTGCGCCATATTAATTCTTATCCTGCCCCATGTGTCTCCATTTTGCTCCATGTCTCCATCCTGCCCCACATGATCTCCCATCTTGCCCCATGTGTCTCCATCCTGCGCTATATGATCTCTCATCATTTCCAATGTGTCTTCATCCTGTCCCATATGATCTCCCATCTTGCCTCATAGGTCTCCATCCTGCCCCAAATGATCTCTTATCCTGCGCCATATGATCTCCCATCCTGCCCCATGTGTCTCCATCCTGTCCCACGTCTCCATCCTGCCCCATCTGAACTCCCATCCAGCCACATGTGTCTCCATCTTGCCCCATGTGTATAAATACTGCCTCATGTGTCTGCATCCTGCCCCATTTGTCTCCATCCTGCCTCACGTGTCTCCATCCTGCCCCACGTGTCTCCATCCTGCCCCATGTGTCTCCATCCTGCCCCATGTGTCTCAATCCTGCCCCATGTGTCTCCATCCTGCCCCATGTGTCTCCATCCTGCCCCATGTCTGCATTCTGCCCCATATGAATGCCTATCCTACCCCATGTGTCTTCATCCTGCCCCATATGAACTCCTATCCTGCGCCATATGAACTCTCATCCTCCCCCATGTGTCTCCATTTTGCTCCATGTCTCCATCCTGCACCACATGATCTCCTATCTTGCCCCAGGTGTCTTCATCCTGCCCTATATGATCTCCCATCTTGCCTCATATGAATCCATCCTTCCCCATATGATCTCCCATCCTGCCCCTTGTGTCTCCATCCTGCCCCATGTGTCTCCATCCTGTCCCATGTGTCTCCATCCTGTCCCATATGAACTCCCATCCGGCCACATGTGTCTCCATCCTGCCCCATGGACCCGTGGAAGCGCTAGTGCGCGAAACGGCCGTCATCCAGTCTCTTCACTCCCCGCTCCCTCACCTACTCCTGTCAAAGCCGAAGAATGTCATTTTTCACTTAAGTGTTAAATAAAGGACACGTTTCTAGCTAAAGAAATCGGGTGAGTGCCACATTTCTTTTCTTCGTTTTGTGTGCTATATAAATATATGTAATAATAGGTGTGTTCGCAACCCGGGGTCCACCATGCAGGAGAGGAACCTGCTGCTAGCAATTAGCGGCGCTATATGGCGGTATTAGCAAATTCTGTTACTTCACAGAATCGCTAGGATAGGGAAACGCTGTGCCCTGTTAACCTCACAGAGGAACACAGCTACCAAGCAGAGCAAAACTGTGGTCATGCAGTCAGCATAGCACACAAACAACTCCTAACCGGAGGTGCCGGTTTTCTAGGGGCTTATTTCAGCCAATACCTAAATCCAAATACACAAAACTCCTCACCGGAAGTGCCGGTATTCTAGGGGCTTATTTCAGCCAACCCTGACCTCATGCAAACATGACCACAAAGTAGCAAGGCTCAAAACAGAGGTTGATATAGCACATGGCCGTGCGGCCATGCAAAACTTTTATAGCTGTACCAGACAAGGACCTTCCTGGTGGTCCAATAGGAGCTGCTACAGGACCTGAGCATGTGACCCCCAGACCTCCAATGGGAGGTCGTCCCGTGGTCATGCTCAGTATGGGAAAAGCGGGACAGTCCCAGAAAGACGCATGTCATCACTGCTGAACATTACTGGCTACAATAACAGAGCCTGGAAGGGCAGTAGTAACCAGTCAACCAGTATCAGCCTGAGCCAGATGCCGGGACCGACATCTCCGCTGAGCAGGCTCCACTGCGGCTGGAGAAGAATGGGAGACCGCAGCAGACACAGTTCGAGATTCCCCCTGTGCAGCGGTGGGAATTCGACACCTAACACTGCGCCACTTGTCTCCATCATGCCCCATGTGTCTCCTTCTGCCCTATATGATCTTCCATCCTGCTCCATATGAGCTCCCATCCTGCCCCATGTATCTGTGACACCCCAGGGTCCTGGTTGTCACAGTTGCATTGTTTTCCTCACGGGGAGAGTGATGTCACGCTTGGAAGTAATGGAGGATTCCTTTTGACAGGTAATCAGCACATACAACACCGTTCTGACTCCAGACCAGAAGGGGGATCTCTACACCCGACCCCTCTGGAGGAGTTAGTTGCTAGGCAGATAGGAAGATTTAGACAGTTGGTGCCAGACAGCAGACTGGAGCAGTCTGAGGCAGAAGGACAGTTGAGGGACCTTACAGCCTGAGGTGCTGTAGCTCCTAGATAGCGAGATACAGAAGGAACAACAGCCTTTAGCTAAAGTGACAGAGAGCGAAGCTCAGGAGAGTGACAACAAGGGAGAATAGCTGCGGCTGGGCTACATCCCTGATAGAGTGCAGACACCGGTAGCCAGAAGACTGAGGCTTTTGTGGGACTCTAAGTCACATAGCAGAAACAGGCAGGACAGCTGGATTTCATATCACCTGTTCGCCCTAACACCCAGGAGACACAGTGACACATAGAGCCCGGATCGTGAAAGAGACCCTGTAAAAAGGCTCGAGTCACCTGTCATACTGGTTTATGTCCCAGTTCAACAAGGGACAGAGATAACTTGCTACAAAGCCATAGGCAGTAAGGGACTATAACAACACAGCGCTAGAAGGAAGGCTTTTAACTCCACCTGGTAAAGCTGGACTCTGAACTCGCTTCCAAGCCAGCCGGACCTTGCCTGTACCTGTGATCTGGTGCCCTGGACTGTGGCTACCTGCTACTATCAGTAAACCTGGTAAAAAGACTGCACAACTATGTCCTTCTGTGTGCATTCTTTTCTGCACCACTCACCATCCTCCATCTATTCATCAGGAGCCCTGGGGACCTACTGCACCTGTGGGAAGTTATACCATCTGGCTGCCATAACATCACCCCAGAGGACACCTTTAAGCAGCATTGGTCACCTCTGACCGAATACCACAGGTGGCGTCACAAACTTTCTTTATTTCAAAAACCCCTTTAAAGTCCTTCCCTTTAACATGGGCACCCAGGGCCATGGAGCGGGTCGCCGCCGCTGTGACACATCCCCTTAAAGTAACGGACCGGTACTGAGTACCCCACTGCCCCGACGGGCGACTCATTTCTCTGTCCTGCCCCATGTGTCTCCATCCTTCCTAATGTGAATTCATCCTGCCCAATGTGTCTCCATCCTGCTTCATGTGTCTCCATCCTTCCCCATATGAACCATATGATCTCCCATCCTGCCCTATATCTACATCCTGCACCATATGATCTCCCATGCTGCCCCATGTGTCTCCATCCTGCCCCATGTGTCTCCATCCTGCCCCATGTGTCTCCATCTGTTCCCATATGATCTCCAATCCTGCACTATATGATCTTCCATCCTGCCCTATATGATCTTCCATCCTGCCCCATGTGTCTCCATCCTGCCCCATGTGTCTCCATCCTGCCCCATGTGTCTCCATCTGTTCCCATATGATCTCCCATCCTGCACTATATGATCTTCCATCCTGCCCTATATGATCTTCCATCCTGCCCCATGTGTCTCCATCCTGCCCCATTTGTCTCCGTCCTTCCCCATGTGTCTCCATCCTGCTTCATGTGTCTCCATCCTGCCCCACGTGTCTCCATCCTGCCCCATATGATCTCCCATCCTAAACCATATGATCTCCCATCCTGCCCTATATCTACATCCTGCCCCATATGATCTCCCATAATGCCCTATGTGTCTCCATCCTGCCTCTACATTTTTTACCCAGTCATGGCTCTCATCAAGCCAAGTTTCTGGAATGCCAATCACATCGCATTCTGTGACCGCCATAAGAGTCCCCAGTTCATTCATTTTGCTTCGTAGACTTCTTGCATTTGCCAGTAAACATTTAATATTATTAGCACATTTGTTACTCTTACTCACCTACCTGCTTTTCCTTGCATATCCCAGCCTACCTAAATACTCATTTATCCCTACTGCCTCACTTTCTCTATTCCCTTATTAGCACAACTACCCTCCCTCCCTCCAGATCGTAGTTTAAAAGCTCCTCCATCTGTCTACCATTTTTGTCCCCAAGCACAGCTGCACCCTCCCCATTGAGGTGCAGCCCTTCCCTACCGTAGAGCCTGTAGCTGACAGAGAAGTCAGCCCCATTCTCCATGGATCCAAACCCTTTCTTCCTGCACCAGTTTCTAAGCCACTTACGGTACTTATCTCCCTAAGCTTCCTCTGCCTATCTAGTGATGCTCATGGCACGGGCAGTATTTCTGAAAACACCACCTTGGAGGTCCTGGCCTTCAGCTTCTCTCCTAGTTCCCTGAAATCATTCTGAAGGACCTTCCACCTCCCTCTAACTTTGTTATTGATACCAAGGTGTACCATGTCCGCTGGATTTTCCCCAGCCCCATCCAGCAATCTATCAGATCCGCAATATGTCAAACCCGGCAGACAACACACTGTTTGGCATTCACGGTCTCGGCGGTAGATTACCTTGTCTGTCCACCTAATTATAGAGTCCCCTACCACGAATATTTCCCTCCTTCCTACAATTGTTTTCCTGGTTGCTAGGAGCAATGTCCTGCTGCAGTGATTCCAGTCCTGGGCTTGCATTTCGAATATCAGCCAAACATGCATATTTACTAGGTTGTGCCAGATCAGGAGTGGGCTCCTTGGAACTTTTCCCCTTACCCCTACCCCTTCTTGTAACATTTACCCAGCTACTTACTTCTCTTTCCTGATCTTCCCCACGTCCACCCTCCTCCATATCACTGGCCCCAGCCCCCGCAATCTCAGTGAGCTCTAAACTCCTGTCCAGGTTTGCAATTCTCCTGAGTGTTGCAAGCTGCACATTTAGATCCATTACCTGGGCTTCCAAACATGTAACTCACTGACATTCAGGGCCGGCATCAGCACTCGGCGCACCCGGGCAAGTGCAGGGGGCCCACTCTCCGTCGGGGACACTGGCGCACTATAGTGCCGGCCCCCCCACGAGTGGACCCCCCGCCTGCTCCGGGCCCCGGCACTTGCGATACTCACTTCTCCCGGTTCCAGTGCTGCAGCATCTTCCATCCTCTGACTGTGACGTTCAGGTCAGAAGGCGCGATGATGTCACCAGTGTGCACCCTCTGCCTGAGCAGTTGCAGCACAGAGAGCAGGAAGACACCAACGCTGAGGAGCCCAGAGCAGAGTCAAGCAACAAGATGTGATTATTTCATTTTTTTTAAATATTTGGAGCAATATATGGGGACATCAGAAGGGGCCCATATATGGAGCATTATATGGGGCTAATACTATATGAAGTATCTTATGGGGCCAATAATATAGGGAGCATCTTATGAAGCCAATTCTATAGGGAGCATTATATGGGGCCAATTTAATATGGAGCATCTTATTGTGGCCAATTCAATATGGAGCAGTATATGGGGCCATTAATATATGAAGCATCTTATGGGACTAATTATATATGGAACATTTTATATGGCCAATTATATATGGAGCATTATATGGGGCCCATTATACATGAAGCATCTTATGGGGCCAATTATTTTTGGAGCATTATATGGGACCCATTCTGTAAGGAGTATTATATGGGGCCCATTCTGAATGGAGCATGATATGGGGCCCATTCTGTATGGAGCAATATATGGAACTCAGTATACTGTATGGGGCTGATCATATACTGTATATGAGGCCCATTATATATGGATCAATGGATGGGGCCCATCATATACTGTATGGAGAATTATATGTGGCTCACTATACTGTATGGAGCATTATATGGGGTCAATTCCGTATGGAGCAATATATGCAGCTCATTCTGTATGGAGTACTCTGTGGTGCCCATTATACTGTATGGAGCATTATATAAGGCTCATTATTCTGTATGGAGCATAATATTGGGCTCATTATTCTGTTTGGAGCAATATATGGGGCTCATTATTCTGTATAGAGGACTTCTTGGTGTCAATTATACTGTATGGAGCATTATATGGGGCCATTATACTGTATGGGGCAATATATGGGGCTCATTATTCTGTTTGGAGCAATATATGGGGCTTATTATTCTGTATAGAGGACTATACTGTCTGGTTTCTGAGCTAATGTAGAATGTACAATAGATATCACTCGTGTAATGTAAGAAGTAAGTGAAATCTTTGGCATTGTACTATACCTATATTTCTCTGCCGTATCCCTACATTATGAATTGTGGTATGTGTTAAAGGGGCCCACCGGGACTCTTTTGCCCAAGGCCCATGAAAACCTGGAGCCGGCCCTGCTGATATTGAGTGCAGACATATTCATCCTCAAACGACTGTTCAAGGCATGCATAAGATTCACATGATGCACACTTGGTGGCATTGTCCATGGAGCACATAATCAATGGGGATAACAGTACAGATAAAAGCAGAAAAAAAAAAAACAATTGAAGCAATTAAGGAAAACACCAAACTATGTTCTTGTGTTAAACTATGAAATTGCGTTTAACTATGGACTTATCTGCAGCCTCGGACTTAGGCTAGTTTCACATTTGCGTTTAAAAATGCAGCGTTTAAAACGCATCCGCGGGTGGTGAAAAAAACGCATGTAAACGCGTACAAACGCTGCATTTTTTAGACGCATGCGTTTTCGTATGCGGTAAAAAAAAACGCTGCGTTTTTACGCGTTTACATGCATTTTTTTCCTGCGTTTGCGTTTTTGATACGCATGATGAGAAATTTCACAAGAGAAAAATCAAGATCCAGACACCGCCAATGGGACTACAGAGGGCGGGTGACATGACTCTGTGGACCAAAATATGGAAAAATTGTAGCTCTCAAAATGTGGTAACGCAAAAAATATTTTTTGGAATAAAAAGCGTTTTTAGTGTGTGACAGCTGCCAATCATAAAAATCAACTAGAAAACCCACAATAAATAGAAATGGCTAGGGTTAGGGTTAGGGCTAGGGTTAGGGTTAGGGTTAGGGTTTGGATCCCTTTATCACCTTGATGGTGGGGGGTGGCTTATAAGTGTGTAGACTTGTTTTTTTCTATTGAAACGCATGCGTTTAAAAACGCAACCAAACGCATGTGCTTAAAAACGCATGCGTTTACATAGACAGCAATACGTTTTTTTGCCGCAAAAAAACGCCTCTAGAAATTACTACATGTTGCATTTCTGCAAAAATATGCAAGCATAGAAACGATGCATGCATCGTCAAACGCGGCCAAACGCGTACAAAAAAAAGCATGCGTTTTTAACCCCTTCAGCCCCGGAGCTTTTTCCGCTTTTTCATTTTCGTTTTTTGCTCCCCTCCTTCCCAGAGCCTTAACTTTTTTGTTTTTCCGTCAATATGGCCATGTGAGGGCTTATTTTTTGCGCGACGAGATGTACTTTTGAATGATACCATTGATTTTACCATGCCATGTAACAAAAAACGGGAAAAAAATTCCAAGTGTGATGAAATTGCAAAAAAAAGTGCAATCTCACACTTGTTTTTTGTTTGGCTTTTTTGCTAGGTTCACTAAATGCTAAAACTAACCTGTCATTATGATTCTCCAGGTCATTACGAGTTCATAGACACCAAACATATATAGGTTATTTTTTATCTAAGTGGTGAAAAAAAGTCCAATTTTTGCTAAAAAAAAAAAAATGCGCGATTTTCCGATACCCGTAGCGTCTCCAATTTTCGTGATCTGGGGTCAGGTGAGGGCTTATTTTTTGCGTGCCGAGCTGGCGTTTTTAACGATACCATTTTGGTTTAGATACGTTCTTTTGATCGCCCGTTATTGCATTTTTTTTCTCGCTATGTCATTTAGCGGTCAGGTTAATCCTTTGTTTTTATTGATAGATCGGGCGATTCTGAACGCGGCGATACCAAATATGTGTATGTTTGATTTTTTTTTAATTGTTTTATTTTGATTGGGGCGAAAGGGGGGTGATTTGAACTTTTATATATTTTTTATTTTTTTTATATTTTTAATCACTTTTTTTTTTTAATTTTGGCATGCTTCAATAGCCTCCGTGGGAGGCTAGAAGCATGCATAACTCGATCGGCTCTGCAACATAGAGGTGAAGTACAGATCACCTCTATGTAGCAGAAATGCAGGGTTGCTTTGAACGCCGACCACAGGGTGGCGCTCAATGCAATCGGCCATCAACAACCATAGAGGTCTCAAGGAGACCTCTGGTTGTTATGGCGATGCACTGCTGACCCCCGATCATGTGACAGGGGTCCGCAGTGCGAGCACGTCTGGCCGCGCGGCCGGGAGCGCTAGTTAAATGCCGCTGTCAGCGCTTGATGGCGGCATATAACTAGTTAATGGGCGCGGGCGGATCGCGATTCCGCTCGCGATCATTGCGCGCACATGTCAGCTGTACAAAACAGCTGACATGTCGCGGCTTTGAGGTGGGCTCACCGCCGGAGCCCACCTGAAAGCATGGGATCTGCCAGCTGGGTTAATGTTAAATATAGGAAAAAAAATGCATGCGTTTACATGCGTTTAAACGCAGCGGCAAAAAACGCAAATGTGGAACCAGCCTTAGACAGAGCTCTCTCTACTTAGCGGCCCTTGCTTAGAGTGTCTGGAACTTGTAGTCCACCCAGCAGCACAGCACAGGTGTTTCTCAGTTCTGCCTTGCTATATCGCTTACCCCATGTGCAGGGCGTTGCAGTAGCTTGGAAATCCACAGTTACAATCACTAACAAGTAGCTGTCACTGTATGAGTGGTCGTAACCATGGATATCTAAGCAACTGCAATGCCCTGCACATGGGGTAAGCAACACAGCGAATCAGAAGAACTATACTACATTTCTAATTGTTGATATTCTTTAACATTTTTATTATTACACCTACTACATATTCGGATAGGGCCTTGTAGATTGGAATACCCCTTTAATGGCCAGTGAGAGTAAGGCCCTTTACAATTGTTAATTTGTGATGGTTAAATACAGGGACAAAAAATATATCCTTATTTTGCCTCCATCTGTGCAGATCACAGCAACTCTGTTCCCGTTTGGCGTTTAATACTATAAAAGAAGACAGGGAGCCATATTACCTGGACTACCAGGAGATGGTCATAAAAAAATAACTCACACCTATTAATGTGACGTCATAATTGCAGCCTAGAGCATCCATGACATCGCTCCAAAAGAGGAGCCAGAAATGCTGCAAGGTTAGGAGATTCGCAGGGTCACAGATTACTGATCTGACTGGTGGACCGGAATCCTGCAAATTGACTCTATATATATAAATATGCCACTGATGGACACGGACAAAAAGGGCCATTGTGCAAGAACAGTATATGGGGTTTTTGCCGTCCAGTCACTCATCATAATGCACAATTGCACCTGCTTTTTAGGTCTAAGTGACCCCCTTGGGTCCACCCTTGCTTTATGCAACAGGTGTATTAAAATCTGCATGTATGGGGCAGATGATAAATGAGTCTGCAGCGCCCCAGAGTCCTGGTCATTGCAGTTATGTCGCTCTGCCACTCAGGGGAGTGATGTTATGTCTGATTGCACTAAAGGAGTTCACCTGACCAGGTATCACAGTCACACATTACACTTCACACTCCGGCCACCAGGGGGAGCAAAAGGCACTATGTATTAGGCCACTCCTCACACTGGTAAAACTGGGGGTCGGATAGGAAGTTAGAACAGAACGCGGCCTGGGAGAGCTCCAGGGAGGACCTGCCATGGGTGGGATCTTGGCAGGGACCTAGCAGAAAGAGTAGAATGTGACGGAGCCGCGCCTGCACTACCTTGCGGCGGCATCCTAAGAAAGGACACGAAGAGAAGGATATTGTGGAGAAGTGAGAAACGAGATCAAAGCACAAAGGAGAGCCAGTAGGAGTCGTGCCCCGAGAACGGCAACATCCTACTGAGGCGCGTAGCCGGTGACCGGAACACCGAGGGAGTAACTGACTTCAATCATTACTTCAAATACCGCAGGACAGTTGATTATAGGTTGGCTGTCTACTATACATCACCTAAGAAGACATAGGGGGAAGCGTGGAGAGGGGCGTCTCTAGGGTCCCAGAATAGCTCCAAGCCTTCCCGTCAAACGGGTGCGTCCTATCCAGATAAACTTTGGGGACGGAGAGAGAGAGAGAGAGAGAAAGAACGAACACGAGAGTTGTGAGGACTATCCTGAATGCTCAGCAGGGAAGGACTACAACACCCAGGCGTTAGTGGTAGGCACTGATTTCCACCTGCTAAGGGAACTCTGGATGTGCCTTCGGACCGGCCAGTCTCAGACTGCCTAGTTAGCAGTGCTCTGGATTGAGGATCCCGAAGCCTTCAGTAAAAGGTAAAGAGACTGCAACCCTGTGTCCTCGTTATTAACTGTGCCTCACACCATCACCACCTACACTACTGGGAAGCCCTGGGGATATACTTCACCTGTGGGAAGGTATACCATCTAGCTGCCGTCACATCACCCCAGTGGACCCCAAGCAGCGTCGGTCACCCTGACCGAATACCACAGGTGGCGTCACGGAACCTTAGCCGACTTTCATCACCCCTTTCATTGGACGCCCCTTAGCAGGGTCACGGACCGGGTCCAGCCACCGTGACAACCCCAGCACCGAGACAGAGAGGACCGGTACTGAGTAACCCGCGGCCCTGCGTCTGGGGGCGCTCCAAGTCTAATAGCCAAGCAGATGGGAGGACTCCTGTAAATAACATGATAACAGTATTTGCTACTATGAACAAATAAATAAATAAAAAAAGTCTCTACACATTATGAA
The DNA here is from genome assembly GCF_032444005.1 of Ranitomeya imitator. Classification (NCBI taxonomy): domain Eukaryota; kingdom Metazoa; phylum Chordata; class Amphibia; order Anura; family Dendrobatidae; genus Ranitomeya; species Ranitomeya imitator. The sequence continues at coordinate 718,969,356 of NC_091282.1, read as the reverse complement.
TAAAAAAATATGCAACAGATCTGATTGTAAATTACTGAGGGCATCCTTCCCATGACATCAGCCAGCCATAAAGCTGCAGAGTGGATCATCCCCCGGCAGTAATTTATCTGCATTACCAGCACTGCTTTTATTAGCTTTAGCTACAAATGTTCTGATTTACATGACATATGTCTATGACATCTACCTGGTAGGCGATCACAGTGATTGCTTCCGCAATTTCAGAGCAATAAGTGAATGTTTGCAGAATTCACACCTTTTCCTGCATCGAGGACAATGATAAGCTCATCCTCATCAGTTTGTTTTAAAATCCGGTCACCACTTCTTCTAGTGCTCGAGCTTCACATGGGAAGTGATAATGACACACATAGTGAGTGAGGCCTTTATTAACTTTCTCTAATTTAAACTGTCTGGAATGGAAAAGAGTTCCAGAAATACATTACAAGTGCATTATATACCTAGAGAAATCACTTCCCTTTCCAAGGCCAGTGTAGACTTCACAGCAAGAGATAAATATGATTTATGGTAACCTTACTGCTAAACACAAGTAATCTCCCTGCGTGCATATATAGAGAAATACATACTACAAATATGGAAAAATATCAGTCCATAGTCACAGAGCTGTTTGTATGGTCAAAACAAGCTGTCATATGGTATTTTATGGACCAGATCAGCGTGCTATTATTATATATTAAATTTTCACTAACATTTAGAACATTTCTTTGATGTCTATGTAGGATGCTAGCAGGTGCATAGGATGCAGTGACACACAGGAGGCAGAGCAAGGGTTAACAGGTTCTTTATAAACAGTAATGGTACAAGCAGGGGGTAAAGGATGTGAACTTGAGGATGGGGGAAGTCAAATGCAGAAGAAAGTAACAGGTTAACTTATCAGTCTCTGTGCGCTGGATGTAGGTGGCTGGAAGATCCCTCGGCGGCACCGGCGTGAGTTGTCTCCGATCTGGTATCACAGAATGACGATGCACTGTCTCCTGGCGACGACGAATCCTACAGGTCCTTCGGCACGTGATCTCCTGATCCGGGCACATGTTGGGGTAGAGATGATTGTCGGCAGCACAGTGGAAGAAGATGAGAGTTCAGTAGACAAGGCCGCAGCTGAAGCGCACAGTCCAGCAGATACAGCCACAGACACAGGTCAGTCCTTAGCAGACACCACAAGGATGGGTGTAAGTGGTGCCTCCGCGGTGGTGAGTGGACCCAAGGTATGCACTCTATCCTGGCCACTACCCGGTGCGGATGTCTCTCTGGGCTGGGGGTAGTATGTGTCGGCAGTATCGCTAGCCAGGAATACAGGGACAGCTAGCTGGCATGGGTGCGTCGAGAGGGAGTCAACCATCTCACTACTCACAGGCTCGTTCCTCTCCAAATGTTCCGTCTTCCTGCTAAGACAGCTATTTATGTCGGACCCGCCCTCATCAGTCAGGTGTCCTGAACTGCTCCGGTCCGAAATGTCTTCCGACAGTTCCGGCCAGACACGCAAGAGAGACCGCAAGTTTGGCTCTCCTCCCTACACCTATGGAGACACGTGTCCAAAAACCCTGACCAAATGGTCAAAGAAAGGGCAAAGAAGGAAGAACAAACCCAAACATAATAATGCAGGGGTCGTGTTAGTCATGGGGCTCTTGGGTCCCTGGCACAGGGGCACATTGCCTTACTATACCACTGATCCTTCTTATGGCTACTTTGACATTTAGAACAGGTGTGCTGGTCCTTATTTTTAGTTCTGCTTCAGCTTCTTGTACTGATTACATTTGGATGTGTGCAGAGCTGTCACCAGAAATTTTAGAGCCCCATACTGGCAATATTTTCTGGCCCCCTTGAGACTCTCCTCAGGCTCCGCTAATCGAACCATCCCCCTTCTTGGAAAAACTCCAATTCTGCACCACGTACTCACCAATCAAACAGTTCCCATTGAACATTGAGCATTTGTTTTGGCCAAAAGATTTTTTAAGCCTGTCATCATGATAAAATAGACTGTTTTGGTCAAGTCCTACTCTACTCTAGGCTATTAAAAATTCTTAAAATACACAATAATCTTTTAAGGTATATATATATATATATTTTTTTTTAAGGTTTGTGTAACATACGTTTTTTAAAATGACCAATAATACCACAGGCAAGGAACAAATACTGTCACACCATGACCAGATCACTTATTACACCACATAGTGACCAAATTATACCCTATACAAGTAACAAATACCCCCACACGATAACCAGACCACATATTACCACCATACAGTAACCAAAAACTACAATACTGATCATTAATTAAAAAAACACACTAATATAACCATATTTACCTTTATACAAAGAAACTCTGTATATAGTATACATTCTATAGTGCACAGGTACTACAGTGATCACCAGTAACATTATACACATGAGCTTTGTATGTAGTGTATAGTGTACAGGTAATACAGTGATCACAGTGACATTATATATAGGAGCTCTGTATATAGTGTCAGTGTACTGGTAATTCAGTGATCACCTGTGACATAATATACAGGAGCTATGTATATAGTGTCAGTGTACAGGTTATTCAGAGGTCACCAGTGCCATTATACCCAGGAGCTCTATATATAGTGTCAGTGTACAGATTACTCAGAAGTCACCATTGTCATTATACACAGGAGCTCTGTATATAGTGTCAGTGTAGAGGTAATAAAGTGATCACCAGTGATATTATACACAGGAGAGCTGCTTATAGTACAGAAATTATACAGTGATCACCAGTGACATTATACACAGAAGCTCTGTATATAGTGTCATTGTACAGGAAATACGTGATCACCGATTACTTTTTACACGGTAGCTCTTTACATAGTATACAGTGTATAGTGTCAGTGTACAGGTAACACACTGACTCACACCAGTGAGTCAGTGACATCTCTAGTTGAATTCCTTGATCTTTGCTTTTTTCTTCATCCAGTGCAGACCACTAGAGTTGAGCGACCTTGACCTTTTTAGAGTCGAGCCGGGTTTCGCGAAACCCGACTATCTCAAAAGTCGGGTCGAGTGAAATCGGCCGATTATGACGTAAAGTCGGGATCGACCGAAACACGAAACTCAATGCAAGTCAATGGGGCAGCATAGTCGGCAGTGAGTGGGGGCCAGGAAAACACCTAGAGTGCCCATTTTAATGTCAAAACCATCCATTCTTCTTAATGAAGCTTGTCAAGCGTAATTTACCTTATAATTATTGGAAGGCATTTGAAATTGGGGGTCATTTGGCTAAAGTTGTGGTGGGTAGGGCTGGTTCAAGTAATTAGTGGGCCCAGGAAATCTGGACCACGTCACGGCAGTGGAGCAGGGAGAGGTAAGTATTTCAACTTTGCAAGTGCTGTGAACCTGAGCAAGCAGGGGGGGCCCACTCGTTGGCATTGGCACTGGCACAGGGCCCCTCAAAGTACAGCGGTGTGTTTGCACGGCGGGGGCGCCTCCCACCGGCAGCAACACTTTTGCGTACTATGAGAGGCCCTGTGCCAGTGACGTCGCCAACTAGTATTCCTCCCCCCACCTGATGAAGGAACCTGCACTTTCATCTGCACCTTCCTCTTTGTCCCCGTGTAAGGTGGTATGGTATGCGGGAAGAGCAACCTGACTTTCAGCAGGGTCACAATGTTGTTGTGTAGCGTGCACGGGGAATGTTGCATTATGGGTCAATGTACCAGCAGACTCATCTATCACTGGCTGGGCAGTGGGCAGGATGAGGAGGAAACACAGATATAGGCCCAAAGAATAAAGTGGGCTAAATGCAGTTCAAAATTGGTAACACAGGACTAATCAGGGGGCATTGCAGTGGAGGACAACTGGAATGAGAGGCTGACACAGAGAGTAGGCCCAAATCAGTAAGTAGTCGAAATGCAGTTCAAAATTGGCAACAGTAGTAAACAGGCGGCACAGCTTTGTTCAGTGGAGGAGAACAGCAAGGAGTGGCAGACACCGATAGTAGGCCCCAACCCAACTAGTAGGCCAAATGCAGTCTAACATTAACAACTACTTAACGAGCGCCTGAAAACGGAATTTCAGGACAGGAAACCAGGAGAACAGCAAGGAGCGGCAGACACCGATAGTAGGCCCCAAACCAACTAGTACGCCAAATGCAGTTGTTCCGTTTAACCACAATTTAATGAGAGCCTGAAGATAGAAGTTCAGGAAAGGCAACCTGGAGAACACCTTGGAGTGGAACACACCATCTCTCTACACCCCATACCCAATTTGTAGGTCTAATGCAGCGTAGTTTCCAACAACTACTAAACGAGAGCATGATGATCGAAGCATTGGCGAGGAAACCTGGGGAACACCTTGGAGTGGAACACACCATCTCTCTACACCCCATACCCAATTTGTAGGCCTAATGCAGCGTAGTTTCCAACAACTACTAAACGAGAGCATGATGATCGAAGCATTGGCGAGGAAACCTGGGGAACACCTTGGAGTGGAACACACCATCTCTCTACAGTGGAACACACCATCTCTCTACACCCCATACCCAATTTGTAGGCCTAATGCAGCGTAGTTTCCAACAACTACTAAACGAGAGCCGGAAGATCGAAGCAATGGAGAGGAAACCTGGGGAACACCTTGGAGTGTAACACACCATCTCTCTACACCCCATACCCAATTTGTAGGCCTAATGCAGCGTAGTTTCCAACAACTACTAAACGAGAGCCGGAAGATCGAAGCAATGGAGAGGAAACCTGGGGAACACCTTGGAGTGTAACACACCATCTCTCTACACCCCATACCCAATTTGTAGGCCTAATGCAGCGTAGTTTCCAACAACTACTAAACGAGAGCATGAAGATCGAAGCAATGGAGAGGAAACCTGGGGAACACCTTGGAGTGTAACACACCATCTCTCTACACCCCATACCCAATTTGTAGGCCTAATGCAGCGTAGTTTCCAACAACTACTAAACGAGAGCATGATGATCGAAGCATTGGCGAGGAAACCTGGGGAACACCTTGGAGTGGAACACACCATCTCTCTACAGTGGAACACACCATCTCTCTACACCCCATACCCAATTTGTAGGCCTAATGCAGCGTAGTTTCCAACAACTACTAAACGAGAGCCGGAAGATCGAAGCAATGGAGAGGAAACCTGGGGAACACCTTGGAGTGTAACACACCATCTCTCTACACCCCATACCCAATTTGTAGGCCTAATGCAGCGTAGTTTCCAACAACTACTAAACGAGAGCCGGAAGATCGAAGCAATGGAGAGGAAACCTGGGGAACACCTTGGAGTGTAACACACCATCTCTCTACACCCCATACCCAATTTGTAGGCCTAATGCAGCGTAGTTTCCAACAACTACTAAACGAGAGCATGAAGATCGAAGCAATGGAGAGGAAACCTGGGGAACACCTTGGAGTGTAACACACCATCTCTCTACACCCCATACCCAATTTGTAGGCCTAATGCAGCGTAGTTTCCAACAACTACTAAACGAGAGCATGATGATCGAAGCATTGGCGAGGAAACCTGGGGAACACCTTGGAGTGGAACACACCATCTCTCTACAGTGGAACACACCATCTCTCTACACCCCATACCCAATTTGTAGGCCTAATGCAGCGTAGTTTCCAACAACTACTAAACGAGAGCCGGAAGATCGAAGCTCAGGAAAGGCAACCTGGGGAACACCTTGGAGTGGAACACACCATCTCTCTACACCCCATACCCAATTTGTAGGCCCAATGCAGCGTAGTTTCCAACAACTACTAAACGAGAGCCGGAAGATCGAAGCTCAGGAAAGGCAACCTGGGGAACACCTTGGAGTGTAACAAACCCTCTCTCTACACCACGGAAGGGCTGATTCTTAGGAAGGAAGGCTGTCGGAAAGAAGCAGGGCACGTCCGAGGGTGATTATATTCTTATTAGGTATATACTCACCCTCGGACGCGCCCTGCTTCTTTATTTGTAATGAATGTTTATTTGCAATGTGGTTTTGACTTACTCTATTTTTTTGGTAAATAATGATTTTATTATTTTCATTGTTTTGCATCTTCTTGGCAATAATATAAAGAAGACACGACAGGACAACACTGGTGGATGCCATATCTGTGTTTAAAATTTAAAAAACCTTGCAGGAGAAAGTTATTGTAGCTGGTGGCCATTTTTAGTACTGTACCAGATTTTTGTTGTATGTGTTTGTTTTTAATGTTAAAATGTCTGCATTTGATATCTCTCCAGTATTTTCTTTTTTATAAGCAACATACTTATTTTTATATTTTCTGATGTTGGTTCCAGGGGTACACGGGCAGCAGTGGTGTGGTCAGTGGAGGCCTAGTGGAAGGAGTGACCGCAGACAGGCATCGAAGGCCTAAAATAATAACACATGGCTGTAGGCAATTTTAAATTGGTTCCAGGGGTACACGGGCAGCAGTGGTGTGGTCAGTGGAGGCCTAGTGGAAGGAGTGACCGCAGACAGGCATCGAAGGCCTAAAATAATAACACATGGCTGTAGGCAATTTTAAATTGGTTCCAGGGGTACACGGGCAGCAGTGGTGTGGTCAGTGGAGGCCTAGTGGAAGGAGTCACCGCAGACAGGCATCGAAGGCCTAAAATAATAACACATGGCTGTAGGCAATTTTAAATTGGTTACAGGGGTACACGGGCAGCAGTGGTGTGGTCAGTGGAGGCCTAGTGGAAGGAGTGACCGCAGACAGGCATCGAAGGCCTAAAATAATAACACATGGCTGTAGGCAATTTTAAATTGGTTCCAGGGGTACACGGGCAGCAGTGGTGTGGTCAGTGGAGGCCTAGTGGAAGGAGTGACCACAGACAGGCATCGAAGGCCTAACATAACAAAAATGTCAATACAATGGTATTGTCAGTGGCAGGCATTGAAGGATGTCAGCGCATAGACTAAACATTGGTGGAGCTGTGAGATAATTTTGCAAGTGGTAGAGCACTGTTTGAGCTGGGGTGGGGGGAAACTGTCTTGTGGCCGGCGGTACAGGCCCAGGGCCCCTCATATTACAACGGTGTGTCTGACGTTGGGTGCGCACCACCACCGCCAGAGACACTTTATTGTACTAGGAGGGACCCAGTGGCAGTGCCGTCGACCAAAAGCGGGCTCACCCACCTCTTCAGACAAACTGCACTCTCACGGGTGCTGTCGCCAAGTGTCGATACCACGGCCCCGTGTGGGGAGTTTGGCCATTTAGTGAGGTGTAAACATGTCGTATGCTGGACAATCAGGTGCTGAAAATTACGAGATTGGAAAAGGCATTCAGAATAGTCCACAGGCAAGACCTTTTCATAGGAAAGCTAGGTGTCAGCCGGGCAAGGTGGGGCAAAAGATTTCGAAATCCAGTTGTGGTTCATTTTAATGAAGGTTAGATCATCTACATTTTGGGTAGCCAGACGAGTCCTTTTTTCTGTTAGTATTGAACCTGCAGCACTGAATACTCTTTCTGATAGGACACTAGCTGCCGGGCAAGCAAGCTCCTGCAATGCATATTCTGCCAATTCTGGCCAGGTGTCTAATATTGATGCCCAGTAATCAAATGGGAATGACGGTTGAGGGAGAACATCGATAAGGGATGAAAAATAGTTTGTAACCATACTGGACAAATGTTGTCTCCTGTCACTTTGAATTGATGCTGCAGTACCTGTCCTGTCTGCGGTCATAGCAAAATCACTCCACAACCTGGTCAGAAAACCCCTCTGGCCAACGCCACTTCTGATTTCTGCCCCTCTAACTCCTCTGGTCTGCTGGCCCCTGCAGCTCGTGTGAGAACGATCACGGGCGCTGTGTGCAGGGAATGCCAGAAGCAAACGGTCAACAAGAGTTGATTGTTTGGTTGCTAATATTAGTTCCAAGTTCTCATGTGGCATTATATTTTGCAATTTGCCTTTATAGCGAGGATCAAGGAGGCAGGCCAACCAGTAATCGTCATCATTCATCATTTTAGTTATGCGTGTGTCCCTTTTGAGGATACGTAAGGCATAATCCGCCATGTGGGCCAAAGTTCCAGTTCTCAAATCTGCGGTTGTGCTTGGTTGAGGGGCAGTTTCAGGCAAATCCACGTCACTTGTGTCCCTCAAAAAACCAGAACCCGGCCTTGCCGCGCCACCAATTTCCAGTGGCCCCGGAAAAGCTTCCTCATTAAAAATATAATCATCCCCATCATCCTCCTCGTCCTCCTCCTCCTCTTCGCCCGCTACCTCGTCCTGTACACTGCCCTGGCCAGACAATGGCTGACTGTCATCAAGGCTTTCCTCTTCCTCAGCTGCAGACGCCTGATCCTTTATGTGCGTCAAACTTTGCATCAGCAGACGTATTAGGGGGATGCTCATGCGTATTATGGCGTTGTCTGCACTAACCAGCCGTGTGCATTCCTCAAAACACTGAAGGACTTGACACATGTCTTGAATCTTCGACCACTGCACACCTGACAACTCCATGTCTGCCATCCTACTGCCTGCCCGTGTATGTGTATCCTCCCACAAAAACATAACAGCCCGCCTCTGTTCACACAGTCTCTGAAGCATGTGCAGTGTTGAGTTCCACCTTGTTGCAACGTCTATGATTAGGCGATGCTGGGGAAGGTTCAAAGAACGCTGATAGGTCTGCATACGGCTGGAGTGTACGGGCGAACGGCGGATATGTGAGCAAAGTCCACGCACTTTGAGGAGCAGGTCGGATAACCCCGGATAACTTTTCAGGAAGCACTGCACCACCAGGTTTAAGGTGTGAGCCAGGCAAGGAATGTGTTTCAGTTGGGAAAGGGAGATGGCAGCCATGAAATTCCTTCCGTTATCACTCACTACCTTGCCTGCCTCAAGATCTACAGTGCCCAGCCACGACTGCGTTTCTTTCTGCAAGAACTCGGACAGAACTTCCGCGGTGTGTCTGTTGTCGCCCAAACACTTCATAGCCAATACAGCCTGCTGACGTTTGCCAGTAGCTGCCCCATAATGGGAGACCTGGTGTGCAACAGTGGCAGCTGCGGATGGAGTGGTTGTGCGACTGCGGTCTGTGGACGAGCTCTCGCTTCTGCAGGAGGACGAAGAGGAGGAGGAGGGGGTGCGAACGGCTACAGCCAATTGTTTCCTAGACCGTGGGCTAGGCAGAACTGTCCCAAACTTGCTGTCCCCTGTGGACCCTGCATCCACCACATTTACCCAGTGTGCCGTGATGGACACGTAACGTCCCTGGCCATGCCTACTGGTCCATGCATCTGTTGTCAGGTGCACCTTTGTGCTCACAGATTGCCTGAGTGCATGGACGATGCGCTCTTTAACATGCTGGTGGAGGGCTGGGATGGCTTTTCTGGAAAAAAAGTGTCGACTGGGTAGCTCGTAGCGTGGTACAGCGTAGTCCATCAGGGCTTTGAAAGCTTCGCTTTCAACTAACCGGTAGGGCATCATCTCTAACGAGATTAGTCTAGCTATGTGTGCGTTCAAACCCTGTGTACGCGGATGCGAGGCTAAGTACTTCCTTTTTCTAACCATAGTCTCATGTAGGGTGAGCTGGACTGGAGAGCTGGAGATCGTGGAACTAGCGGGGGTGCCGGTGGACATGGCAGACTGAGAGACGGTGGGAGATGGTATTGTTGCCACCGGTGCCCTAGATGCAGTGTTTCCTACTACGAAACTGGTGATTCCCTGACCCTGACTGCTTTGGCCTGGCAAAGAAACCTGCACAGATACTGCAGGTGGTGCAGAAAATGGTGGCCCTACACTGCCGGAAGGGATGTTGCGTTGCTGACTAGCTTCATTGGCCGAGGGTGCTACAACCTTAAGGGACGTTTGGTAGTTAGTCCAAGCTTGCAAATGCATGGTGGTTAAATGTCTATGCATGCAACTTGTATTGAGACTTTTCAGATTCTGCCCTCTGCTTAAGGTAGTTGAACATTTTTGACAGATGACTTTGCGCTGATCAATTGGATGTTGTTTAAAAAAATGCCAGACTGCACTCTTTCTAGCATCGGATACCTTTTCAGGCATTGCAGACTGAGCTTTAACCGGATGGCCACGCTGTACTCCAACAGGTTTTGACTTTGCCACGCGTTTTGGGCAAGATACGGGCCCGGCAGATGGAACCTGTTGCGATGTTGATGCCTGCTGCGGCCCCTCCTCCTCCGCTTCAGAACTGCTGCCGCCTGCACCCTGTTCCCCCAATGGCTGCCAATCGGGGTCAAGAACTGGGTCATCTATTACCTCTTCTTGTAGCTCGTGTGCAACTTCGTCTGTGTCACCTTGTCGGTCGGTGGTATAGCGTTCGTGATGGGGCAACATAGTCTCATCAGGGTCTGATTCTTGATCAGCACCCTGCGAGGGCAATGTTGTGGTCTGAGTCAAAGGACCAGCATAGTAGTCTGGCTGTGGCTGTGCATCAGTGCACTCCATGTCAGATTCAACTTGTAATGGGCATGGACTGTTAACTGCTTCACTTTCTAAGCCAGGGACGGTATGTGTAAAGAGCTCCATGGAGTAACCCGTTGTGTCGCCTGCTGCATTCTTCTCTGTTGTTGTTTTTGCTGAAGAGGACAAGGAAGCGACTTGTCCCTGACCGTGAACATCCACTAACGACGCGCTGCTTTGACATTTACCAGTTTCACGAGAGGAGGCAAAAGAGCTAGAGGCTGAGTCAGCAAGATAAGCCAAAACTTGCTCTTGCTGCTCCGGCTTTAAAAGCGGTTTTCCTACTCCCAGAAAAGGGAGCGTTCGAGGCCTTGTGTAGCCAGACGACGAACCTGGCTCCACAGCTCCAGACTTAGGTGCAATATTTTTTTTCCCACGACCAGCTGATGCTCCACCACTACCACTACCCTCATTACCAGCTGACAATGAACGCCCCCGCCCACGACCTCTTCCACCATACTTCCTCATTGTTTTAAAAACGTAAACAAACTAACGGTATTTGTTGCTGTCACACAAATTACACGGTGAGCTATAACTTCAGTATGATTTAGCTACCCCTTTACAGGTGAGTGAGACCACAACGAAAATCAGGCACAATGTTACACACTCTGTTGTTGGTGGCAACAAATGAGAGAGATGCCACACACGCAGGACTGTCACTGAAGCACAAATGTAAATATTAATCTCCCACTGATTTGATTTTTTTTTTTTTTTAAGGGAGACTTTAGGAAAAAAAAAAATAGAATAAAATGATTTTTTCAGGAAGAATTTAGAAACCAAAGAAAATAAAATGATTTTTTCAGGGAGAATTTAGAAAACAAATAAAACAAAAAAAGGCTTTCTATGGCCCACTGAGTGAGAGATGACGCACACAGGAGTCAGGAGTGGCACACAAGCCCAGAGGCCAATATTTATCTCCCACTGATTGATGTAGTGATTTTTTCAGGTAGATTTTGGAACCCAAATCAAGCTAAAAAAATAATAGGCTTTCTATGGCCCACAATTGGAGAGAGAGAGAGAGATGGCACACCCAGGAGTCAAGACTGGCACACAAGCAGAAAGGGCAATATTAATCTCCCACTGATTTTTTTTTTTTTTTTTTTTTTCAGGGAGATTTTAGGAAAAAAAAATAGACTAAAATGATTTTTTCAGGAAGAATTTAGAAACCAAATAAAATAAAATGATTTTTTCAGGGAGAATTTAGAAAACAAATAAAACAAAAAAAGGCTTTCTATGGCCCACTGAGTGAGAGATGACGCACACAGGAGTCAGGAGTGGCACACAAGCCCAGAGGCCAATATTTATCTCCCACTGATTGATGTAGTGATTTTTTCAGGTAGATTTTGGAACTCAAATCAAGCTAAAAAGATAATAGGCTTTCTATGGCCCACAATTGGAGAGAGAGAGAGAGATGGCACACCCAGGAGTCAAGACTGGCACACAAGCAGAAAGGGCAATATTAATCTCCCACTGATTTGTTTTTTTTTTGTTTTTTTTTCAGGGAGACTTTAGGAAAAAAAAAAATAGAATAAAATGATTTTTTCAGGAAGAATTTAGAAACCAAAGAAAATAAAATGATTTTTTCAGGGAGAATTTAGAAAACAAATAAAACAAAAAAAGGCTTTCTATGGCCCACTGAGTGAGAGATGACGCACACAGGAGTCAGGAGTGGCACACAAGCCCAGAGGCCAATATTTATCTCCCACTTTTTTTTTTTTTGTTCCAGGGAAAATTTATAAACCCAATAAAAAAAATAATAAATAGGCTTTCTATGGCCCACTATCTGAGAGACAGAGAGAGATGGCACGCTTAGGACTGGCACACAAGCCCAAAGACCAATATTAATCTCCCTTTTTTTTAAGGGAGAATTTATAAAACCAAAAAAAAATAAATAAATAGGCTTTCTATGGCCCACTATTTGTGAGAGAGATGGCACGCTCAGGACTGGCACACAAGCCCAGAGGCCAATATTAATCTCCCACTTTTTTTTTTTTTTCCAGGGAAAATTTATAAACCCAATAAAAAAAAAAATAAAATAAATAGGCTTTCTATGGCCCACTATCTGAGAGAGAGAGATGGCACGCTTAGGACTGGCACACAAGCCCAAAGGCCAATATTAATCTCCCACTGATTGATTTATTGATTTTTTCAGGTAGAATTTAGAACCCAAATAAAGCAAAAAAAAAAAAAAATGGGCTTTCTATGGCCCACTGAGTGAGTGATGATGCACACAGGAGTCAGGAGTGGCACACAAGCCCTGAGGCCAATATTTTTCTCACACTGATTGATGTAGTGATTTTTTCAGGTAGATTTTAGAACCAAAATCAAGCAAAAAAATAAATAGGCTTTCTATGGCCCACTGAGTGAGTGATGATGCACACAGGAGTCAAGAGTGGCACACAAGCCCTGAGGCCAATATTTTTCTCCCACTGATTGATGTAGTGATTTTTTCAGGTAGATTTTATAACCCAAATCAAGCAAAAAAATAAATAGGCTTTCTATGGCCCACTGAGTGCGAGATGACACAGACAGGGATGGCACTCTAGCAGAAATGTCAATCTTAATCTCCCACAAAAAAAAAAAACAGGGACTGTCCTTCAATTACTATCTCCCTGCAGTAATCTCAGCCAGGTATGGCAGGCAGCAATAAGGAGTGGACTGATGCACCAATTAAATAAAAAGTGTGTACAAACCAAAAAGATAGCTGTGCAGAAAGGAAGGAACAAGAGGATTTGTGCTTTGAAAAAAGCAGTTGGTTTGCACAGCGGCATACACACAGCAATGCAGCTATCAGGGAGCCTTCTAGGGCAGCCCAATGAGCTACAGCGCTGAGGGGGAAAAAAAAAAATGTAGCTTCCACTGTCCCTGCACACCGAAGGTGGTGTTGGGCAGTGGAAATCGCTACAGCACAAGCGGTTTGGTGGTTAATGGACCCTGCCTAACGCTATCCCTGCTTCTGACGAAGCGGCAGCAACCTCTCCCTAAGCTCAGATCAGCAGCAGTAACATGGCGGTCGGCGGGAACGCCCCTTTATAGCCCCTGTGACGCCGCAGACAGCAAGCCAATCACTGCAATGCCCTTCTCTAAGATGGTGGGGACCAGGACCTATGTCATCACGCTGCCCACACTCTGCGTTTACCTTCATTGGCTGAGAAATGGCGCTTTTCGCGTCATTGAAACGCGACTTTGGCGCGAAAGTCGCGTACCGCATGGCTGACCCCACACAGGGGTCGGATCGGATTTCATGAAACCCGACTTTGCCAAAAGTCAGCGACTTTTGAAAATGAACGACCCGTTTCGCTCAACCCTACAGACCACCATCACTTCTTCCAGCCAGGACTAGTCTCTGAAGAAAATAACACTTACCTAGAGCACCGCTTCCAGAGCACATTCCCCACTTTTCCCTTAACTTCTACACTATGCAAATGTATACGGATGTGCACCCACAATTATTATAGAATTAGTTTTTATGCAATCCACCAAATATAAATTGTAATGCACCACTGTGCCCCCCTAACCATACATAGCCACTTTATATAAATTAATTAGCATCTGTACTCTTCCCTCAATTCATTACCAGTCATACTCCTGCATACTCAACTTCCCCCACTCTGTACCACTCGCTCCCCCCGATTCATTATATTTACACCACAATTCATGTCATGTCCTGTCTCTTTCCCATCCCCGCTCTCTATTAATTATCAACTGCTATCTCCCACCCGCAATATATCATCATTTGGTCTCTGGCATCCTCAATTCATAATCATTTGCTCCCTTCACCCTCAATTTATCTTCGTTTGGTCTTCCAAATCTCAATACAGCATAATTTTCTCTCCCCACCCCAAATGTATCATTTGCTGCCCCTCACCCTCCACCCTCAGTTATTCATCATTCACTCCCACCATCCTCAATTCACTATCATTTGCTTCCCCCCCAGTTCATCATTATTTACTGTCCCCATCCCCCCCTCAATTAATTAATTTGCTGTTTCCCACCTTCAATTCATCATTTGCTCTCCCCACTCCCATCTTCCATTCATTATTTGCTGTCTCCTGTCCCCACCCTAATTCATCATTATTCACACTTCCCCACCTCAATACATCATCATTTACTGTCCCCCTTACCCCACCCTCAATTCATCATCAATTTCTCCTCTTCCACACCCATTTATTTTATACTCGAATCAGACGCTTGGTTGTGCTCGAGTAGCGAGTAGGGTTGAGCGACTTTTAGTTTTTTAGCGTCGAGTCGGGTTTCGCGAAACCCGACTATCTCAAAAGTCGAGTCGAGTGAAATCGGCCGATTATCGCAAAAAGTTGGGGATCGACCGAAACACGAAACCCAATGCAAGTCAATGGGGAAGCATAGTCGGCAGTGAGTGGAGGCCAGGAAAACACCTACAGTGCCCATTTTAACCCCTTCACCCCCCGAGGTTTTTCCGCTTTTTCATTTTCGTTTTTTGCTCCCCTTCTTCCCAGAGCCATAACTTTTTTGTTTTTCCGTCAATATGGCCATGTGAGGGCTTATTTTTTGCGGGACGAGATGTACTTTTGAACGATACCATTGATTTTACCATGCCATGTAACAGAAAACGGGAAAAAAATTCCAAGTGTGATGAAATTGCAAAAAAAGTGCAATCTCACACTTGTTTTTTGTTTGGCTTTTTTGCTAGGTTCACTAAATGCTAAAACTAACCTGTCATTATGATTCTCCAGATCATTACGAGTTCATAGTCACCAAACATGTCTAGGTTATTTTTTATCTAAGTGGTGAAAAAAAATTCCAAATTTTGCTAAAAAAAAAAAAAAAAAAAAATGCGCGATTTTCCGATACCCGTAGCGTCTCCAATTTTCGTGATCTGGGGTCAGGTGAGGGCTTATTTTTTGCGTGCCGAGCAGGCGTTTTTAATGATACCATTTTGATGTAGATACGTTGTTTTGATCGCCCGTTATTGCATTTTAATGCAATGTCGTGGCGACCAAAAAAACGTAATTTTGGCGTTTTGATTTTTTTTCTCACTACGTCATTTAGCGGTCAGGTTAATCCTTTGTTTTTTTGATAGATCGGGCGATTCTGAACGCGGCGATACCAAATATGTGTATGTTTGATTTTTTTTAAATTGTTTTATTTTGATTGGGGCGAAAGGGGGGTGATTTGAACTTTTATATATTTTTTATTTTTTTTATATTTTTAATCACTTTTTTTTTAATTTTGGCATGCTTCAATAGCCTCCATGGGAGGCTAGAAGCATGCATAACTCGATCGGCTCTGCTACATAGAGGTGAAGTACAGATCACCTCTATGTAGCAGAAATGCAGGGTTGCTTTGAACGCCGACCACAGGGTGGCGCTCAAAGCAATCGGCCATCAACAACCATAGAGGTCTCAAGGAGACCTCTGGTTGTTATGGCGATGCACTGCTGACCCCCGATCATGTGACGGGGGTCCGCAGTGCGAGCACTTCCGACCGCGCGGCCGGGAGCGCTAGTTAAATGCCGCTGTCAGCGCTTGACTGCGGCATTTAACTAGTTAATGGGCGCGGGCGGATCACGATTCCACTCGCGCTCATTGCGCGCACATGTCAGCTGTACAAAAAAGCTGACATATCGCGGCTTTGAGGTGGGCTCACCGCCGGAGCCCACCTCAAAGCAGGGGATTTGCCAGCTGACGTACTATTCCGTCAGCTGGTAGAAAGTGGTTAATGGCCAAAACATCCATTCTTGGTACTGAAGCTTGTCAATCTTAATTTACCTTATAATAATAGTTAGGCATTGGACATTGGGGGTAATTTAGCAAAATTTGTGGGGGGTATGGCTGGGTCAAGTATTTAGTGGGCCCAGGAAACGTGGACCACGTCACGGCAGTGGAACAGGGAGAGGTAAGTATTTCAACTTTGCAAGTGCTGTGATCCAGAGCAAGCATGGGGGGCCCACTCGTTCGCATTGCCACTGGCACAGGGCCCCTCAAAGTACGGCGGTGTGTTTGCACGGCTAGGGCGCCTCCTACCGGCAGCGACACTTTTGCATACTATGAGGGGCCCTGTGCCAGTGGCAATGCGAACGAGTGCCCCCCCCACCTGATGAAGGAACCTACACTTTCATCTGCACCTTCCTATTTGTCCCCGTGTAAGGTGGTATAGTATGCGGGAAGCGGAACCTCACTTTCAGCAGGGTTAGAATCTGGCTGTGTAGCGTGCAAAGGGAATGTAGCGGTCTGGGTCAATGTACCAGCAGTGTCATCTAGCACTGGCTGGGCAATGGGCAGGATGAGGAGGAAACACAGATCTAGGCCCAAATAATAAAGTGGGCTAAATGCATTTCAAAATTGGTAACAGGGCTAACCAGGTGGCATTGCTTTGTTCAGTGGAGGACAACTGTAATGAGAGGCTGACACAGAGAGTAGGCCCAAATCAGTAAGTAGTCTAAATGCAGTTCAAAATTGGCAACAGTAGTAAACAGGTGGCATAGCTTTGTTCAGTGGAGGAGAACAGCAAGGAGCGTCAGACACCGTTAGTAGGCCCCAACCCAACTAGTAGGCCAAATGCAGTGTAACATTAACAACTACTTAAGAGAGCCTGAAAATGGAGCTTCAGGACAGGAAACCAAGAGAACAGCACGGAGCAGCATACACAGTTAGTAGGCCCCAATCACACTAATAGGCCAAATGCAGTGTAATATTATCAACTAGTTAACAAGAGCCTGAAGATCAAAGTTCAGGACAGGAAACCAGGAGAACACCTTGGAGCGGCAGACACTGTTAGTAGGCCCCAACCAAACTTGGAGCCCCACTGCATTTCTTCCATTTAACAACTATTTAACAAGAGCCTGAAGATAGAAGGTCAGGAAAGTTAACCTGGAGAACACCTTGGAGCGGCAGACACTGTTAGTAGGCCCCAACCAAACTTGTAGCCCCAGTGCCCCACTGCAGTTTTAAAATTCCGATAGGCTGAAAACCTGACAATTGCAGGTCCTTTTTTTAAGAGGACAGCTGTATTGAGTGGCACAGACAGACACTGCTAGTAGGCCTTACACCACAAAGTTGGCTCAACGCAGGTTTAAAAAAGTTTACATGGGTACACGGTCTGCATTGGTGTGCTCAGTGGAGGACAATTGGAAGGAGGGACCGCAGAAAGACTTAGTAGGCCTAAAATAAAAAAAGTAGGCTCTATGCACTTTTAAATAGGTTCCAGGGGTACATAGGCAGCATTGGTGTGGTAAGTCGAGGACTATTGGAAGGAGGGACCGCAGACAGACTTCGTAGGCCTAAAATAACAAAATAGGCTCTATGCAGCTTCGATTATGTGGCAACCTTGAGAACACCTTGGAGCGGGAGACACCGTCTCTACAACCCAGACTCAACTTGTGGGCCTAATGCAGTGTTGTTACAACAACTACTTAACAAGAGCTTCAAGATAGAAGCCAGGGAGAGGGAACCTGGAGAACACCTTGGAGCGGGAGACACCGTCTCTAGAACCCAGACCCAACTTGTGGGCCAAATGCAGTGTTGTTTCAACACCTACTTAACAAGAGCTACAAGATAGAAGCTATCGAGAGTCAACCTGGAGAACACCTTGGAATGTCAGTCACCATCTCTACAACCCAGACCCAACTCGTAGGCCTAATGCAGTGTTGTTTCAACAAATACTTAACAAGAGCTTCAAGATAGAAGTGAGGGAGAGGCAACATAGAGAACACCTTGGAGTGGAAGACTCAGTTTGTAGACCACAACGAAACTTGTGGCCCCAATGCAGTTTTATAATTCTGACAGGCTGAAAATCAGACAATTGTGTTTTTTTTTTTTTTAGAGGAGGACAGCTGTATTAAGTGGCGCAGACAGACACTGCTAGTAGGCCTTACACCACAAAGTTGGCTCACTGCAGGTTGAAAAAAGGTTACATGGGTGTGCTCAGCGGAGGACAATTGGAAGGAGGAACCGCAGACAGACTTAGTAGGCCTAAAATTTAAAAAAATAGGCTCAAAGCAGTTTGAATTATCTTGCAGGGGTACACAGGCAGCATTGGTGTGGTCAGCGGAGGACAATTTGAAGGAGGGACCGCAGACAGACTTAGTAGGCCTAAAATAAAAAATTAGGCTCAATGCAGTTTGAATTATCTTGCAGGGGTACACAGACAGCATTGGTGTGGTCAGCGGAGGACAATTGGAAGGATGGACCGCAGACAGACTTAGTAGGCCTAAAATTAAAAAAAAAATAGGCTCAAAGCAGCTTCGATTATGTGGCAGGGGTACACAGGCAGCATTGTTGTGGTCAGCGGAGGATGATTGGAAGGAGTGTCTGACACAGTTAGTACTCCCAAAAAATAAATAGATATTAATGTCTCGCAAAACAACAAAACCAAAAAAAAAGGGTGGCATACTTAGGTACAGGGGTGGGCTCCTCGGCTGAGTTTCAGACATAGTAATTTGGCGCTAAGTATTTACTGGTGTCAATATAGGACACTGACCCTGACTATTTTAACTAGCATCATACATGTCAACAGATTGGTATTATCAGTGCCAGGCATTGAAGGATGTCAGCGCATAGACTAAACATTGGTGGAGCTGTGAGAGATAATTTTGCAAGTGGTAGAGCACTGTTTGAGCTGGGGGGGAAACTCTCTTGTGGCCGGCGGTACAGGCCCAGGGCCCCTCATGTTACAACGGTGTGTCTGACATTGGGTGCGCGCCACCACCGCCAGAGACACTTTATTGTACTATGATGGATCCAGTGGCAGTGCCGGCGACCACAAGCGGGCACACCCACCTCTTCAGACAAATGGCACTCTCACGGGTGCTTGCGGCAAGTGGCGAGACCACGCCCCCCTGGGGGGAGTTAGCGCATTTAGGGAGGTGTAAACATGTCGTATGCTGGACAAACAGCAGCTGCAAATTAAGAGATTGGAACAGTCAGTAAGACCAGTCCACAAGCAAGACCTTTTTATAGGAAAGCTAGGTGTCAGCCGGGAAAGGTGGGGCAAAATAATTCGAAATCCTTGAGTGGTTCATTTTAATGAAGGTTAGATCATCAACATTTTGGGTAGCCAGACGAGTCCTTTTTTCGGTCAATATTGAACCAGCAGCACTGAATACTCTTTCTGATAGCACACTAGCTGCTGGGCAACCAAGCTCCTGCAATGCATATTCTGCCAATTCAGGCCAGGTGTCTATTTTGGATGCCCAGTAATCAAATTGGAATGACGGTTGAGGGAGAACATCGATAAGGGATGAAAAATAGTTAGTAACCATACTGGACAAATGTTGTCTCCTGTCACTTTGAATTGATGCTGCAGTACCTGTCCTGTCTGCGGTCATTGCGAAATCACTCCACAACCTGGTCAGAAAACCCCTCTGTCCAACGCCACTTCTGATTTGTGCACCTCTAACACCTCTTCCCTGTTGCCCCCTGCAGCTCATGTGAGAACCATCACCGGCGCTGTGTGCTGGGAATGCCTGAATCAAACCGTCTACAAGAGTGGCTTGTTTGGTTGCTAATATTTGTTCGAGGTTCTCATGTGGCATGATATTTTGCAATTTGCCTTTATAGTGAGGATCAAGGAGGCAGGCCAACCAGTAATCATCGGTCATCATTTTAATAATGCGTGGGTCCCTTTTGAGGATACATAAGGCATAATCCGCCATGTGGGCCAAAGTTCCAGTTGTCAAATCTGCTCTTGTGCTGGGTTGAGTGGCAGATTCTGGCAAATCTACGTCACTTGTCTCCCACAAAAAGCCTGAACCCGGCCTTGCAACTCCACCAGTTTCTATTGGTCCCGGAGAAGCTTCCTCATTCAAAAAATATTCATCCCCATCATCCTCCTTGTCCTCCTCCTCTTCGCTCGCTACCTCGTCATGTAGACTGCCCTGACCAGACAATGGCTGACTGTCATCAAGGCTTCCCTCTTCCTCGGCTGCAGACGCCTGCTCCTTTATGTGCATCAAACTTTGCATCAGCAGACACATTAGGGGGATGCTCATGCTTATTATGGCGTTGTCTGCACTAACCAGCCATGTGCATTCCTTAAAACACTGAAGGACTTGACACAGGTCTTGTACCTTCGACCACTGCACACCTGACAACTCCATGTCTGCCATCCAACTGCCTGCCCGTGTATGTGTCTCCCCCCACAAATACATAACAGCAAGCCTCTGTTCGCACAGTCTCTGAAGCATGTGCAGAGTGGAGTTCCACCTTGTTGCAACGTTGATGATTAGGCGATGCTGTGGAAGGTTCAAAGACCACTGATGGTTCTGCATACGGCTGGAGTGCACGAGCGAACGGCGGATATGTGAGCAAAGTCTGCGCACTTTGAGGAGCAGGTCGGGTAACTCCGGATAACTTTTCAGGAAGCACTGCACCACCAGGTTTAAGGTGTGAGCCAGGCAAGGAATGTGTTTCAGTTGTGAAAGGGCTATGGCAGCCATAAAATTCCTTCCATTATCACTCACTACCTTGCTTGCCTCAAGATGTACAGTGCCCAGCCATGACTGACTTTCTTGCTGCAAGAACTCGGACAGAACTTCCGCGGTGTGTCTGTTATCGCCCAAACACTTCATTGCCAATACAGCCTGCTGATAATGGGACACCTTGTGTGCAACAGTGGCAGCTGCGGATGGAGTGCTCATGCGACTGAGGTCTGTGGACGAGTTCTCGCTTCTGCAGGAGGACAAGGAGGAGGAGGAGGGGGGCCAACGCCTACAGCCAACTATTTCCTAGACCATGGGCTAGGCAGAACTGTCCCAATAGTGCTGTCCCCTGTGGACCCTGCATCCATCACATTAACCCAGTGTGCCGTGATGGACACGTAACGTTCCTGGCCATGCCTACTTGTCCATGCATCTGTTGTCAGGTGCACCTTTGTGCTCACAGATTGCCTGAGTGCATAGACAATGCAGTCTTTTACATGCTGGTGGAGGGCTGGGATGGCTTTTCTCGAAAAGAAGTGTCGACTGGTACAGCGTAGTCCATCAGGACTTTGAAAGCTTTGCTTTCAACTAACCGGTAGGGCATCATCTCCAACGAGATTAGTCTAGCAATGTGGGCGTTCAAACCCTGTGTACGCGGATGCGAGGATGAGTACTTCCTTTTCCTAAAGAGAGTCTCATGTAGGGTGAGCTGGACTGGAGAGCTGCAGATCGTGGAACTAGCGGGGGTGCCGGTGGACATGGCAGACTGAGAGAGGGTTGGAGATGGTATTCTTGCTGGTGCCCTACATGCAGTGTTTCCTACCATGAACCTGGTGATTCCCTGACTGTTTTGGCCTGGCGACGAAACCTGCACATTTACTGCAGGTGGTGCGGGAAATGGTGGGCTTACAGTGAGAGAAGGGATGTAGCGTTGCTGTCTAGCTTCATTGGCCGAGGGTGCTACAACCTTATGGGACGTTTGGTAGTTATTCCAGGCTTGCAAATGCATGGTGGTTAAATGTCTACGCATGCAACTTGTATTTAGACTTTTAAGATTCTGACCTCTGCTTAAGGTAGTTGAACATTTTTGACAGATGACTTTGCGCTGATCATTTGGATGTTGTTTAAAAAAAATGCCAGACTGCACTCTTTCTACTATCGGATACCTTTTTCAGGCATTGCAGACTGAGCTTCTTTAACCGGATGGCCACGCTGTCCTACAACTGGTTTTGGTTTTGCCACGCGTTTTTGGCCAGATACGGGCCTTGCAGATGGAATCTGTTACGATGTTGATGCCTGCTGCGGCTCCTCCTCCACTTCAGAGCTACTGCCGCCTGTACCTTTTTCCCCCAATGGCTGCCAATCGGGGTCAACAACTGGGTCATCTATGACCTCCTCTTCTATCTTGTGTGCAACTTCGTCTGTGTCACCGTGTAAGCCGGTGGTATAGCGTTCGTGACGGGGCACCATAGTCTCATCAGGGTCAGCTTCTGAATCAGTACACTGCGAGGGCAATGTTCTGGTCTCAGTCAAAGGAACAGCATAGTAATCTGGCTGTGGCTGTGCATCTGTGCACTCCATGTCCGATTCAACTTGTAATGGGCATGGCCTGTTAACTATTTCACTTTCTAACCCAGGAACGGTATGTGTAAAGAGCTCCATGGAATAACCCGTTGTGTCGCCTGACGCATCCTTCTCTGTTGTTCTTGGTGAAGAAGACAAGGAAGCGACTTGTCCCTGACCGTGAACATCCACTGACGACGCACTGCTTTTACATTTAGCAGTTTCAGAAGAGGAGGCGAAAGCTAGAGGCAGAGTCAGCAAGGAAAGCCAAAACTTGTTCTTGTTGCTCCGGCTTTAAAAGCGGTTTTCCTACTCCCAGAAAAGGGAGCGTTCGAGGCCTTGTGTAGCCAGACGACCAAGCTGGCTCAATAACTCGAGACTTAGGTGCTATATTGCTTTCCCACGACCACCTAATGCTCCACCACCACTACCATCACTACCAGCTGGCAATGACCGCCCACGGCCATGACCTCTTCCACCAGACTTCCTCATTGTTTGAAAAACGTAACCAAAGTAACGGTATTTGTTAATGTAAAACCAGTTACAAGGTGAACTCAAACTTCTGTTGGATTTATATATCCCTTTATAGGTGGGTGAGACTGCAGGGAAAATCAGGCCCCATGTATAACAGTACACAGCTTCAGTGGCAGACAGATATGCCACTAACAGGACTGACGCAGATGCACACACTACCAATAAAAATCTCCCCCTTTTTATTTTTTCAGGGAGAATATTGAAGAAATGTGGCCCACTCTTATACAGTATATGTTCTGTGGCATAAAATGAAAGACAGATTCCACAGACAGGACAGGCACTGAGGCAGAAATGCCAATCTTAATCTACCACTATTTTTTTCCCCTGGGAGAATTGTCAAAAAATCTGGCCCAGTGTTACACACTAGGTTTTCTGTGGCACAAAATGAGAGACAGATGGCACACACAGGACTGGCACAGAGGCAGAATGGCCAATCTTAATCTCCCACTATTTTTTTTTTCTGGAAGAATTGTCAAAAAATCTGGCCCAGTGTTACACACTAGGTTTTATGTGGCACAAAATGAGAGACAGATGGCACACACAGGACTGGCCCTGAGGCAGAAATGCCAATCTTAATCTCACACTATTTTTTTTTC
Source organism: Ranitomeya imitator (assembly GCF_032444005.1). Taxonomy (NCBI): domain Eukaryota; kingdom Metazoa; phylum Chordata; class Amphibia; order Anura; family Dendrobatidae; genus Ranitomeya; species Ranitomeya imitator. Next base: position 718,945,859 of record NC_091282.1, on the reverse strand, counting down.
TGGGAGAATTGTCAAAAATTCTGGCCCAGTGTTACACACTAGGTTTTCTGTGGCACAAAATGAGAGACAGATGCCACACACAGGACTGGCACAAAGGCAGAATGGCCAATCTTAATCTCCCACTATTTTATTTTTTTCCTGGAAGAATTGTCAAAAAATCTGGCCCAGTGTTACACACTAGGTTTTCTGTGGCACAAAATGAGAGACAGATGCCACACACAGCACTGGCACTGAGGCAGAATTGCCAATCTTAAACTCCCACAATTTTTTTTTATTTATGGAAGAATTGGCAAGAAATCAGGCCCACTGTTAGGCCGGCCTCACACTAGCGAGTTTTACGGACGTAAGAGCGCAGAAACTACGTCCGTAAAACTCGCATAAAATACGGCACAATTATTCTCTATGCCCCTGCTCCTATCTGCCGTATTTTCCTGATCAGTATTATACGGCTTTCTACGGCCGTAGAAAATCGCAGCATGCTGCATTTGTCACCGTATTGCGCAAATAAAACGTCAATGAAAGTCTATGGAAGCCCCAAAAATACGGATTACACACGGACCAGCAATGTGACTTGCGAGGAATACGCAGCGCTGTTAGAGAGAAAAGCCGGCAATTCAGTGCGGTGTACAGTAAAATCACACTGACACTCATAAGAGGGCGCCCTCTGCTGGTTGTCCTCATATGAACTCGAGCCAGGGAGCTATCGAGGAAAGTTACCACGATCTAGGAACAGCCAGCAGAGGGCGCCTCACCGCAAATGCAGGTAAATATAGGTCAATGACCTACTTTACCTACATTCTCTGGGGTTTTGCAGACATGAGCAACGTTGCATTAGCAAAGATCGTGGCTGCAAAATATTTTAACCCCTTCAGATAGATTTACATCGTTGGACGTGACAGATCCTCGGAAGGTATGTATATTGTTGGTTTATTTATTTTTTTTATTTACAGATCGAGGGTCTTCAGTGAGTGGATTGAGATTAGAATAAATTAATAAAACAACCTTTGTGATTTTTTCATTAAATTAATTTTTAATAATGTGTTTGTGTTTTTTTTTAACCCTTTACTAGTATTGGATTAATAATGGATAGGTGTCGTAATTGACGCCTCTCCATTATTAATTTGGCTTAATGTCACCTTACAATAGCAAGGTGACATTAACCCTTCATTACCCCATATCCCACCGCTACACGGGAATGGGAAGAGAGTGGCCAAGTGCCAGAATAGGCGCATCTTCCAGATGTGCCATTTCTGGGGTGGCTGGGGGCAGATGTTTTTAGCCAGGGGGGGGGCAATAACCATGGACCCTCTCCAGGCTATTAATATCTGCCCTCAGTCACTGGCTTTACTACTCTGGCGGAGAAAATTGTGCGGGAGCCCACGCCAATTTTTTCCGCCATTTAACCCTTTAATTTACTAGCTAGAACGGCCAAATTTTGCATAGACACACTACTGACATTAGTAGTGTGGAATATGCAAAAAAAATGGGGATATGAGATGGTTTACTGTATGTAAACCAGGTCTCATATCATGTCGGGTTTAGGAAGGAGAAAGCAAAAGCCGGTAATTGAATTACCGGCTTTCTGCTATATCGCGCTGGATGAAATATTAATATATATACATATATGTGTCTACTGACATATACAGTTAGGAACAGAAATATTTGGACAGTGACACAAGTTTTGTTATTTTAGCTGTTTACAAAAACATGTTCAGAAATACAATTATATATATAATATGGGCTGAAAGTGCACACTCCCAGCTGCAATATGATAGTTTCCACATCCAAATCGGAGAAAGGGTTTAGGAATCATAGCTCTGTAATGCATAGCGTCCTCTTTTTCAAGGGACCAAAAGTAATTGGACAATGGACTCTAAGGGCTGCAATTAACTCTGAAGGCGTCTCCCTCGTTAACCTGTAATCAATGAAGTAGTTAAAAGGTCAGGGGTGGATTCCAGGTGTGTGGTTTTGCATTTGGAAGCTGTTGCTGTGAGCAGACAACATGCGGTCAAAGGAACTCTCAATTGAGGTGAAGCAGAACATCCTGAGGCTGAAAAAAAAGAAAAAATCCATCAGAGAGATAGCAGACATGCTTGGAGTAGCAAAATCAACAGTTGGGTACATTCTGAGAAAAAAGGAATTGACTGGTAAGCTTGGGAACTCAAAAAGGCCTGGGTGTCCACGGATGACAACAGTGGTGGATGATCGCCACATACTTAATTTGGTGAAGAAGAACCCGTTCACAACATCAACTGAAGTCCAGAACACTCTCAGTGAAGTAGGTGTATCTGTCTCTAAGTCAACAGTAAAGAGAAGACTCCATGACAGTAAATACAAAGGGTTCACATCTAGATGCAAACCATTCATCAATACCAAAAATAGACAGGCCAGAGTTAAATTTGCAGAAAAACACCTCAAGAAGCCAGCTCAGTTCTGGAAAAGTATTCTATGGACAGATGAGACAAAGATCAACCTGTACCAGAATGATGGGAAGAAAAAAGTTTGGAGAAGAAAGGGAACGGCACATGATCCAAGGCACACCACATCCTCTGTAAAACATGGTGGAGGCAACGTGATGGCATGGGCATGCATGGCTTTCAATGGCACTGGGTCACTTGTGTTTATTGATGACATAAGAGCAGACAAGAGTAGCCGGATGAATTCTGAAGTGTACCAGGATATACTTTCAGCCCAGATTCAGCCAAATGCTGCAAAGTTGATTGGACGGCGCTTCATAGTACAGATGGACAATGACCCCAAGCATACAGCCAAAGCTACCCAGGAGTTCATGAGTGCCAAAAAGTGGAACATTCTGCAATGGCCAAGTCAATCTCCAGATCTAAACCCAATTGAGCATGCATTTCACTTGCTCAAATCCAGACTTAAGACGGAAAGACCCACAAACAAGCAAGACCTGAAGGCTGCGGCTGTAAAGGCCTGGCAAAGCATTAAGAAGGAGGAAACCCAGCGTTTGGTGATGTCCATGGGTTCCAGACTTAAGGCAGTGATTGCCTCCAAAGGATTTGCAACAAAATATTGAAAATAAAAATATTTTGTTTGGGTTATGTTTATTTGTCCAATTACTTTTGACCTCCTAAAATGTGGAGTGTTTGTAAAGAAATGTGTACAATTCCTACATTTTCTATCAGATATTTTTGTTCAACCCTTCAAATTAAACGTTACAATCTGCACTTGAATTCTGTTGTAGAGGTTTCATTTCAAATCCAATGTGGTGGCATGCAGAGCCCAACTCGCGAAAATTGTGTCACTGTCCAAATATTTCTGGTCCTAACTGTATATAGACAGCATATATGGTTTTTTTTTTAACACATGTTTCCCTTGTATAGCCGTATGTCGGTTTTGCAAGCCTGCGATAAAAACACGCAGTACGGATGACATACGGATTACATACGGAGGATGCCATGCGCAAAAAAACGCTGAAACACCCTGCCTACGGAGGAGCTACGGGCCACTATTTTGGGGACTTTTCAGCGTATTACGGCCGTAAAAAACGGACTGTATTTTCATACGCTGAGTGTAAAGCCGGCCTTGGACTGTATGTTTTCTGTGCCAGAAAATTTGACACAGATGCCACACACAGGACTGCCACTGATGCAGATTTGACAATTTTAATCTGCACCCTTTTTTTTTCCTTTTTCAGGGAGACTAGTGAATAAATCTTGACCACTGTATTAGAGTATATTTTCTGTGGCAGAAAGTGGCTTGCAGAGATATAACGAAAAAAAAAAAAAAAGGGACTGTACTACAATTACTATCTCCCTGCAGTAATCTCAGCAAAGTATGGCAGGCAGCAATAAAAAGGAGTGGACTGCTGCACAAAAAAGTCAAAAGTGTGGACAAACAAACAAGATAGCTGTGCAGAAAGGAAGGAGCAACAGGAATTGTGCTTTGAAAAAAGCAGTTGGTTTGCACAGTGGTGTACACACAGCAATGCAGCTATCAGGGAGCCTTCTAGGGCAGCCCAATGAGCTACAGCGCTGAGGAAAAAAAATGTAGCCTCCACTGTCCCTGCAAACAAAAGGTGGTGTTGGACAGTGGACATCGCTACAGCACAAGCGGTTTGGGGGTTAATGTACCCTGCCTAACGCTATCCCTGCTTCTGACGAAGCGGCAGCAACCTCTCCCTATGCTCAGATCAGCAGCAGTAAGATGGTGGTCAGCGGGAACGCCCCTTTATAGCCCCTGTGATGCCACAGAAATCAAGCTAATCACTGCCATGCCCTTCTCTAAGATAGTGGGGACCAGGAACTATGTCATCACGCTGCCCACACTCTGCGTCCACCTTCATTGGCTTAGAAATGGCGCTGAACGCGTCATCGAAATATGACTTTGGCGTGAAGGTCGCCGACCTCGTGGCCGACCCCACACAGGGATCGAGTCGGGTTTCATGAAACCCGACTTTGCCAAAAGTCGGCGACTTATGAAAATGACCGATCCGTTTCGCTCAACCCTGGTAGCGAGCATAATGGAAGTAAATGTGAAACTCAAGTATTTTTCTGGAGGACTGTATCTCTTTCTCTCTCTCTCTCGTTCTTAACACATTCCCGGAGTTCTACAGCTCACAAAAAGTCCGGCTAGCAAAGTAGTCCAACAGGGGAATGCCCCGCTTCAGCTCGGCATGCTGAATGAGCACCACGCAATGCTCTGTGCTGCTCGATGCTCAATCGAGCACCCTGATGGTCGACCAATTATCGAGCAGTGCCGAACATGCTCACACATCATTAATACTCATATATTTAGTTCCTGCCTGTCCAGCAGTAGTCCTTTCTGGTGTTAACTAGTGTTGAGCGATACCGTCCGATATTTGAAAGTATCGGTATCGGATGGTATCGGCCGATATCCGAAAAATATCGGATATCGCCAATACTGATATCCGATACCAATACAAGTCAATGGGACACAAATATCGGAAGGTATCCTCTATGGTTCCCAGGGTCTGAAGGAGAGGAAACTCTCCTTCAGGCCCTGGAATCCATATTAATGTGTAAAATAAAGAATAAAAATAAAAAATATTGATATACTTACCCTCGGACGGGCCCTGGTTGTCACCGCTGCAATCGCCATGCTTTTCTTCCTAAGAATGAGTGCTTTAATGACCTTCGATGATGTCGCGGCTTGTGATTGGTCGCTGAGCGGTCATGTGACCGCTCACGTGACCAATCACAAGCCGCGATGTCATCGAAGGTCCTTAACGCGCTCATTCTTAGGAATGAGCGCGTTAATAACCTTCGATGATGTCGCGGCTCGTGATTGGTTGCGTCAGCGGTCACATGACCGCTCAGCGACCAATCACAAGCCGCGACATCTTCGAAGGTACTTAACAAGCTCATTCATAAGAAGGAAAACATGGCGATTGCAGCGGTGACAACCAGGGCCCGTCCGAGGGTAAGTATATCAATATTTTTTATTTTTATTCTTTATTTTACACTTTAATCTAAATCCCGATACCGATTCCCGATATCACAAAAATATCGGAACTCGGTATCGGAATTCCGATACCGCAAATATCGGCTGATACCCGATACTTGCGGTATCGCAATGCTGAACACTACTGTTAACCTGTTTACTTTAGCTGCAGTGGTGAAGTATAAATCCTACAAGACTACGGAGATCATTCATTGGTAAAGACGAAAACATACCATAAGCAGATGACCATGGGGAGGACCAGGGAAGCCGAACTGGAGAGGTATCATTAAGTATACATTTTTTACTTATTATATCTGTACTAGTGGCTGTGGGCTGCTGTTTAAATAACTTGGAAAATCCCATTTAAGCATTTGGAGATCACCTTCCCAAATGATATCATTTTCTAAATTAATATGGTAAAATATGTCAAGTAAAGATCCAAATCCTAAAACGTATATCATGTGTATAAGAAGCCAGATAAAATTTTGAATTCTGTTTTGCAATATAACATTTATGTATCTAAATTATAGTTATGATATGATACATAAGATGTTATTCAGTAATTGCAATTTAGCAGTTGTTTTGTGCAATTTCTCTATACTATTATGTAGATTTTTCCATTATATAGTTTTAATACTGCTTATGTTTTTCTTGCAGAGAGGAATGACTGTCGGGATGCTTACATTTATGCATTCATACTTGTCTTTGGGGAGTATTTTGATTGTAACAACGGAATGAAAGTCAAAAATTGACATTTATTTTTATGTATAAGGAATCTACTTGTCCAAGGCAAATTGAAAAATAGGAATTTCCACATTTACTTGCTTTTGAAGAATGTAAAGAGCCTCTTGGTCAAATATTAACAGTGCCGTTATTATGCCCGTTATTATGCCCTGGGGTTTCTTCAGACCTCAGAGCATAATAAAAGTAAGATGTAAAAAATAAAATAAAATCTTTATACTCTCTTCACTGCTCACCTCTCCAACCCTTTCTGCTCCTCACCGTCACCCATCCGGTCCATGCACATCTTCAGATTGACGCCGATCACACTGAAATCCCTGGGCCTTTCATGCTTGGCCGGGACGACCTACTTTGAAGGGGGCCATGGGAGGTTCTTATGCCATGTGTGCAAGATCATGGCGCATGCCATGACTTCATTATGCCATGACCTTTTGTGCAGAACCCTCCTGTGTAAGTGGCCCTGGGATTTCAGCACAAGTAATGGCGATCAGATGTGGCAAGGACCAGACAGGTAATTATAAGGATTTTTTTTTTGGAGGGGGGAATATTTGATGGCTTTTTACGGTTCAGAAAAAATGGCCAGTGACTGCTATTCCTGAATCCATGCAGGAGTGAAATACAAAAAAAATCATCATTTTGGCGAATGCAGATTTTTGTAAAATTCAGCTAGAATTCTATTCCTGTTGAATTTATTTACATGTAATTGGTCAATACTGTTGTCTATACTACTGAAATCGTGGATTGAAATCTGACCAAAGATACAATCTGTATGGGGTTTGTATGTTTTCTATGACTCAATGGGTTTCCCATAGGGTGTCCCAATTTCATCCAACATTATTGGAAATTGGAACACCCCAAAGTACATCTACTGCAACATTCAAACTTCATGCAGATTGTATCTTTGGTCAAACCCATGATCTCCGTGCTGCAGACAACACTGTTGACCATTGAGCCGCCAATTATTACATCCATTGTCATATTTACGAGAGATTATTTAGATCTTACTAATTTCATGGCTGCAAAATAGCAGATAGAATGTCATTAAAATATTTCATGTAAGTGTTTTAGGGTTAATCAAATCCCATTGTCCTTTTTTTAAATTGGCTTTCCAGGAAAATTGCCCTAGCTGTGTCTCATAAATATCTGCGACACAGCTATTCGATTGAGCCCCACTGGGGGTAAAGACTTATGTGGATATTAACAATTTTTGTATGATGCCAAGGAGTAATATGAAACAACTGAATATAAATAAATACAAAAACATGAAAGAGATCATATCGATCACTATCAGCCTCATCCCACCCTACAAATACCCATTGTCTTCATGTCTGGTCTATGAAAATCAAAAGTTAAATAATCCCTTTCGTAAATAATCAAAATGCCAGAATTGCAATTTTTTGGCCACTTCACCTTAAAAAGGGATAAAAAATATCATATGTACCCCAAAATGTTTTCAATTAAAAACGTCAGCTCACTATGCAAACAAACGCACCCTCACACATCTCCATAGATGGAAAAATAAAGATGTTATTGGTGTCAGAAACTAGTGCTACTATATATATATATATATATATATATATATATATATATATATATATATATACAAAATTTAGAATTTATTCTCAACATTCTTTAAACATTTTCCTCCCCACATTGTCACACATTGGAGTAACCAAACAACTTTACCTTCCTCCTTCCTTTTGCAAACACCCAGAATAGTAGGGGAGGACTGACATCAGACACATGCAAGCAGATCCCGTCCACTTTTACAGCAGTCATAAGGTGAGCTACACATTACAATTGGTTTTCATGTCTAATGCAAGCAGCTCCTTCCCCTATTATTAAATAGTTGTTTAAAATGTCAAAACTTTTTAACATTTTAATTTTTTTCATATTTTAAACCATAAAAATATGTTAAACATTTGAAGAATAAATTAAAACTTTAATACTTAAAGGAAATTCATCATAAAAAATAAACTTTAACTGTCTCTAAATACACTTCCAGTGCCCTAAAAATTCCCGACTAGCTGGATCAATCATTACCTTTTGTGAGACCTTATTGTCTTATAAAAATGAAAAGAGAGAACAGACGACATGCCAAAATATTACTATTTTAATATCCTGATTTATAAAGGGTAAAACGCTACACAATAGACCCTGGTTTTAATCACTGATATGAAGAAGTCATATTATACTGATTTAATCACAGCAATTAGAATATAAGGCAGAAACATTGTGCTCTGCATAGGACGGATTACTGGAATATGTAGCAATTTTTCCTGATTGCTATTATTTCATGGGTTTGAGTTGCTGGAATGGGAAGATTTTCGGGGCGATGCGGGCTGATACAGGGGCGATTAGTCACACTCGCAGGCTTGCAGCTGTAATTCAAATGTCTTCTGTTCCGAGATCTCTTCTTTGTGATTAGGAATAAATTGCAGGAACAGGTCAGTTGTAGAAATGCTTCCATTTGCCTTCACACAATGATGGTGGTAAATGAAGCAGTATTTTCCAAAGCCCCCTACACCTCCCTTTTAGCTTCAGGAAGCAGATGTTGCAAAATCTCCCCCGCCCCTTATCTCAGGCAAATTTTTCCATTACTTATTAGGGCTATTACAACCTAACGGGGCTTTTCTGCCATTAAATGCGGGGCGGAGGTGTCCTCTACCCACTCACTAGGTAATATCTTCTAGTCTTTACCACAAACAGAGGTTCTGCATGTGGGAACAAAATGACCAGTTTTGTATATTACATGACCCTGGGAACAACTAATTTGTGGCAGGGGGGAATCTCATTAAAGTAAACAGAGACAAATCATTTTCACGCAGGGAAACTCCATGGATCTAAGGAACCCGACATGTCAAATTAATTTGCTACTGAGGGACAACAGATTGATTAAAACTCAATAAGGACTATATTATCAGTAGTAAAGTCTGATAATGATATCACATGCTGACGAAAGGAAATTCTTCAATTTTGTACTTTAGATAAAATAACTGAATAAATCTACCAAGAAGTGGAATGTGCAATAATGGAGCTAGAGAACTAATAAAGTGTACATCGAAAAATATAATTTATGGGGCACGCAGTAAATATATGTGCATAGATATTATTTATAGTTAATTTCTACCATTATTATTTTTGTATACCAATAAAGTCTGTGAACTCCTTTCACACCGTCACTGCTTTAATTAGGGGCAGTATGTGCGCTTGAATTGCTGTCCCCAGCCTATTCCCTGTTGGGTGTTGCCAGAGCTTCTGATTAGGTTTCTGAACCTAGCCATGTGTGTTTGGTCCTCTATGTTGCTCCTGGTCTTCAGCTCCTGTTCTGCCTGCTATCAGTTCTAGGAAAGCTGATGTCTTTGTCGATAGATCCGTCCTGTCTATGTGCTGGTACCAAAGTCCTTGCCTTGAATGTGAATTCCTGGTGTCTGATGTTCCTGAAGTCCTCCTGTGTCTTGAACCATGTACCCAGTGACTGTGAGTTTCTTGTAACCTGTGTCTTGAAAATTAAACCTGTGTTCATCTTTCGAAGATGGAGTCTGGTGTTCCTCCTGAGCGTCTACTAGGCTGTGCTCAGCCTACTATGAGGTTCTACCTCAGTCCAGCTCCGGTTTGATGCTGCGGTGCTAGCACCATACTCCTGGTACCTGGAGCCTGACTACCGCTGCCTGGTGCCTGGAGCCTGATGATCCTCGTCTGGTGCCTGGAGTCTTCCCTGATGTTTTGTCGTGTCTCTGATGTCCTGCCTGTGTCCTGACTTTCCTCCCTGGAGCCATGTCTGTTGACCAGAGTCCAGATGTCCTGCCTTTGTCCTAGATGTCCAGCCTGTGTCCAGATATCCAGTCCGTGGTCCTGGTGGTCCAGCCAGTGATTCAGAGTCGGTTCCACTCGTGTTCCTTGACTGGCTTCTCCTCCGTGTTTCTGGGGAGTCTCCTGTCTACTCGTGTTTCTTGGTGACAGCTCTGCCTGTGTGTCTTGGATCTGACCAGCCGATGTCTTGAGCTTCCATGTCGGTGTTCCTGGATCTGTGCTGTCCATGTTTCACTTGTGTTCCGATGTCTGGCCTGTTCCCTGGGGTCCATCCCATGATGACGTCTGTCCGAGGGCGGTGTCTGAGTTCTTCTATTGTGCCTGTACTACACCTGAGGCCTGAGAGAGAGGTTCTCCTGATATGCCCATGCCAGATAATCCTGGACTGTATGAACCCATGTTGACCTCTTGCCATCGTCTGACATCTGCGGGACCGTGATGTTCACCCTTCCTTGATGCGTGGAATTGAGAGCTTAGAATTGTTAAGTCTTGTGTTCTGTATGATGACTTTATGTAGTAAACTTTATGTTTCTTCATACCTGAAGTTGTGCAGTGTCATCTAGACCTGCATGTCACCTCCTTGCCCAAATGCTCAGCTGACACAGACCCCGGTCGCTGCCCTTCCCTAGTCCGGGTAGGCCTTGGTCTTCCTCTGTGGTCCAGTGGGTCCACATTCCATTACCACCTGAGACGCACGCCCCACGGCGTCATGGCCTGGCGGCGTGGGAGCGTAAGCTAACTAAGCTAGCCCCGTCCTTCCGTTATACAATAATTGTGTTAACTATTAAATACTATATCATAGGTCCCTCCCCAATGGCTCATTGAGACACCAGTTTTTCTACTACGAGTTAGATCTGTTTTTCACAGATGAAACTCGTCCCTATTGTAGTGTGCTGGGTAATTCATATGTAAAGTATATTTTTACAGACTGAGACTTCTCCAAGTTTCAGATAAAAGTTTCCAATGCAAACCTATGGGTCTGACAGCACTTGACTGCCATTCACGAGCTTTCTGTTTTTCTCAACCTGTTTGTTAGGAGAAGGTGGAGAAATCTTCATCAGTTTTTTTTCATCCATGAAAAACTGATGACCAAACTCTGATGGTAAAAACTGACAATGAGCAAACTCTGATGAAACTATGATCAAAAACACTGATGAAACTCAGGCCATTTTTTTGCTTACGAGGAAAATCACAGACGTCTGAATGAGGCCTACTGTATCTGTAGCTGATGAGCAATGACACACTGTATGACTTCTTGGCCCAGTCCACACATTGTACTCCAGGAGGAGCTTCTTTTCAAAGTATTTATGTTAATAAATATTCTCATTTCTTCTCTTTGGTTGTGTGTGTTTTTTCACTGCGTCAAAAACTCATTTTCCTACAGTTTCAGCAAAGTGGATGGGATTTACAGAAATCTCCTGCCCCCTGTGTGTTTTTGTTATACTCACTGTAAACTGACCTGTGGTGCGTGTTTCAAATCCTTAGCATGTAAGTCCTTCTTTTAGATACTCTAAATTTTATGAGCACATTTTTCCCGTAGACTTGCATTGGATGCGGAAATACACAGGTAAAAAATGCACATGTATTTTTAATGCATTTCCGCAGAGGAAATGCATGCAAATTGTATGTAATCCACAAATAACCATATGAATGACGTTTTGTAAAAAAAAAAATACCAAGAAGTTTAAAAAAAAAGCAGCTTTATATAAATCATGAAATGGCATCAAGTGACAAAAACCCCAGGGTTAAAATCGGATGTGAAAAAATGCACTCAAAAAAGCAATTCAAAAACGTAAGTAACCTAATAAGTGCAGAAATTCTGCAAAACTTGCCAAAAGCTAATCATGGGAACTTAATGTTTTTTTTCTTTACGTTTTTGTTACTTAGAAAACATATGGTCAAAAATAACAACCATGTTTCCTCTATGTCAGCTGTATGACTAAATTACAGAAGCTGTATCTGCTGCTATATTTTGCTGCTGTAGAGCCTATGTATCTTCTTCACCTAACTGGCTATGCTGTTGTTTTTAACATGGATACCTCATATACTGAATACATGGAAACATAATATTGCTTCTTGCTCTGCTGAATCTCTTTTTCATTTGCTAGAGATTAGTAGTGAGGAGGAGAAAAAAGAATTGAGTATAAATAGGAGGCCAAATAGTAAATTGCAGTGGGTATAGTGATCTACAAAAAGCTGTGTATCAGTGTAAAGTCAGAAACAAACTCACTACAGACTCTTAAGGGTTAAGTAGGGGGGCCTTACAAAGTACGAATGAGTGACTGTCAACTAAAGGATGAGTTGAAAGGGAAATCAACCCCTTGTGAAGCTAGTAGAATCCTGGACCTACATGCCTCATATTTAGCATGAATTTTTGGAGAGAACATGCACATGAGAAAATTCTTAAACTAGGATAAAGTTGCATGCTGGTCTGAAGTTAAATGCAGGAATGAAGATTACAACATGATACATGGCACACTCTTTATTTTCACTTTTGTTATTTTTTACTCAGGGTAACATGTATGAAACCTTTTTTTCATATCAGAGGTGTAAGATGCTCGGTGGTTAGGCTTTAAAAATCTACCTTTTTATAAAAACTTTAAGAAAAGTCCATTAGTACAAGTAAAGTTTATAGGTTCCCTTGAATCTGCATCAGCTCTGTTCTCTGCACTGGAGGATGGCAAGTGTCAATTGAAAATGATGGCTAGACCTTGGACTTACTGCGCAGCCTACTCTCATTTGTTTGTTTTTTTCATCTGTGGAGTAATAATACGCATTCAGGTTGTTCTTTCACATCCAATGCCAGATGATCACAGAGGTCTCCAGTAACTAGTGCTCACCCACAGCCATCAACAGCTGGTGGAGGAGGCCACCATGTCAGAAGAGGATGTCCAAACTGGACATTCCATTTAGTTGGAAAGAAGTCTTTTGGATCTTGCCTGTCACAACTCTGTTGTCGGGTTTCCCAGGAACAGGGGCTCCTTCCCTGTCCCTAACGCTAGGGGTGCCCTAGCTTGCCCTGTTTCCTGGATTATTTCTGATGGTGAAGACGCCAGTGCTACGTACCTTGCCTTAGCTCCTGAATCCACCCTCAGTGTGTACCCTTCCCCCACCCAGGGAAGAGAAGAGTAGTGGTATACTCCAATACACCAACTAGACTAACAAGGTAATTCGAACAGGGATAAAGGAAAATACCTATCATACAAATATACATACATAAACAACAGAGGTAAACACTGGGAAGTGGAGGATGGGGTAAAACCAACTAGGAGAAGAAGGGGAATTATCACACACCCAAAACCTAGGAACAGTCACGGATAAATCCACCAAACGCCTACTCTAATAACAACCAACAACCTCCAGCCATGCAGCAAAAGCTACTCTGACAATGAGTGATAGCCAAGACTCCATTTATATAGGAGATGGGAGTTGCTAATAGTGAACAGCTAAGCTTTAATGCAGGAAAGCTTCCAGGAGCTCTCAACTGAGAAGATTAACCTCTGCACTGCTAAAAGAAAGCTGCACCATTTAATATGAAGGTGAAGTGCTTCTAATCAGTGCAGGAGTAGGAGAAATCAAAAGCTGCGGACTTCTGGCTCCTGTCTGTCATGCAAACCCATGACATTGACAATCTAGGTACATCTATTAGCTTTAACAAAATAATAAAGACTACACCTGTACATTGAAAACAAATATTTCAGCTCTTTGTTTGCTGCCTGGCTAGGAAGAGGTTAACTCAAATGTATTGAGTGCACTGACTACGGCTCCTGCACCATTTGAGCATTTGTCATGATGTAAACTTAACACCTAGAGAGGAGCTTTGTCAGTTACAAAGAAGAGGAAATGAAGCGAGAGTAAGTCTCATCTTCTTCTCCTTGTTTTATGCTTGATTGGTGAGACATCATTTACAAGCTGAGAATAATTACTTGCAAAGCAACGCACCACCTTCCGAACCAAATTCATTTTCTGCTCCCGTCTTTTTATTTTCCTATTTGTTCGATGGTGCACACAACAGTTTCTTACAGCTACCAGGATGTTAAAATCTACTGTTACTTGGTTATACTCGACACAATCACATGGAAAGAAGGCGATTTCATTTGTAGCCAAGCACCCAATGCGACACTTGAATTGTGTTTGTAGGAAGATCAGGGAGTTAGTTGTCAAACACTGTAAAGAAGACATTGCAAGGACACTATTTCTGTATTATGCTGTTTAACCACAAAATACAACATTTCCTAATTTGTCACTACAGAAGCAAAGTTCTCGTTCCTTTAGCAGCAGACCCCAATGGTGATTACTCAGCTATTTCCATACACTTGGTGGTTCCTTAGTAAAGTATGCAACATAAAATTAAAATACATCGACTGCTCCTGAAGTGATTTCTTGTTTACAGAAGGTTTCGTCCTTTTCTATGCTCCTAACTTGACATATTCTAAGATGGAATCTTGGAAAAGTAAAACAATGTGTCACAGGCTTACTGCGATACTGTGGAGCCAAAAGACTGCAGCGTCTGATTGCTCCTACTCCGGCACTGAGAAGAAGCACTTCTCTTTAATTTTAAATGTGTTTATTTCTTCTGGTAGAACAGGGATTAATTGGCCAATCCCTGTGCTCACAGCTGAGCTTGGTTAGCCACTCCTTTCCCCTTTATAATCTGGGCTCTGTTAGAAATCCTTGTCAGAGGAAGTATTAGCTGCATGGCTAATGGAGGGAGAGGAGTTCATATGAGAAGCATAGTTGGAGGAGTAATTTGTGACTGTTGCTTGGTTTGCATGCATGGTAACTTCCTATCCTTCTCTATTTTAGTTTATTCTCCTACCTCCATGACCCATTGCATTCCTCTGTTATATGTGAGTAAACATTTTGTATGCCTGTTACTGTATGGAGGACTATGAGGAGTGCATTTTACTGTATGGACTATGGAGAGTGCATTATACTGTATGGACTATGGAGAGTGCATTATACTGTATGGACTATGGAGAGTGCATTATACTCTATGGACTATGGAGAGTGCATTATACTGTATGGACTTTGGAGAGTGCATTATACTGTATGGAGGACTATGGTGTACATTATACTACATGGAGGACTATGGGGAATGCATTACTGTATGGAAGAGTACGGGTGCATTATACTACATGGATGACTATGGAGAGTGCATTAAACTGTATGGAGGACTATGGGGTGCATTGCATTATATGTAGGACTATGGGCATTGCATTATACTGTCTGGAGAACTATGGGGGTGCAATATACTGTATGGTCTATGGAGGATTATGGGGAGTGCATTTTTACTGTATGGAGGACTATGGGGTGCAGTGTACTAAGGCTATGTGGAAGCCTTCATACTTTATGGAGGGCTATGTGGGGTTATTATAATGTATGCAAGCAATTGTACAGTGTGAAGGTTTGTGTAAGGTCCATCATGCTGTGTGGGGGCCAGTATACAGTTTGGAGGGCTAGTGGGGACAACTATACCATGTGGGGGGCATTATACTGTATCTAGGCCCATTATACAGTACTGCATGGAGAGCTGTGTGGGTCAACATACTTTGCCAGGGGAGTTCAGGTGGGTTACAATGGGGGCATCATATTGTGCATGTTGAGGGTATTGTGAAGGAAATCACTGTGGGAGTATAATACAGTGTTTGGGGGCACTTTTGTTGGCGTCATACTTTATGAATGCAATGAAAGGGGAATGTAGGACTTCAGTAGGAGGAAAATTACTTTAAAAAGGCTGCAAAGTTGTGAGATATACTCTTCTGTGACCCCACCGAATACTAATACATTTTTTTTGTTGGGGGAGCTAATTAGAACTTTTGCTATGGGGCCCCATGATTTCTATGTACGCCCCTGCCCCATTCCAAATAGTTAAGCAAATTGGATTCAAGTGACATAAAGATGTAATATTTCGTTTTTTTTAAAAGTCATGGATGGTATTGTGTTACAGGGTTTTTGGATCATTGAAATCAATCTCTAATACATGTAATAATTAGTTTAGCAGGTGAGGCTAATTAAAGGAAAGCTGCATAAGAAGGATGAGCCACATTATAAAGCAGGCTACAGGTTGCAAGCAATATGGGAAAGAAAATGGATCTCCCTGCTGCTAAAAAGTGCAATGCCTTGGACCAGGTATGAAAACATTAGATATTTCATGAATCCTTAAGCGTGATTATCGTACTGTGAAGAGATTCCTGGCCGATACACAACACAGAAGGGTTCGTGCAGATAATGGCATAATGAGAAAGATTTTTGCCAGATAAATTCATTGGATGAAGGGCAGGTGCAGACATCCATGTATTCTCTCATCCTAGAGTATCGAGTCAATTATGCCAATCACACTCTAAACTCTTATCAGAGTTAGATCAGAGTATGGTCATCGTGTGATCTTATTCTCTTAGATGAGGAGAAGACGGAGGAAAAAATTTCTTTATGCTCTCCATTCTGTCAGTTCATGGAAATTGGACTGCACGCAGATATCATCCAAGTGCAATCAGATAGTTTCCACAGACTCATTGCATGGCTGAGTGCCATCCAAATATTGGATCAAACTTGGGCATGCAGCAAAATTTTTTTCTTCAGACTGTCTCGGTCCTAGGAACAAATTTCACATGTTTACAGCCCCATATCCTAACATTGGTCCTAATGTGATCTGATGTTTTGTCAGATTGCATTTGGACCTAATTGAGCAGCTGCTTAAATACAAGTAAAAATCAGCAAATGGATATTTAGATCTGCTGGTGCAGCTTTAAATAACTAGACGTACATGAAAACTAATTTCAAAATGGTCTTGTTTACTGATGAGTGCTGTGCAGTCCTGGATGGTGCAAATGATGGAGTAGTGGATGGTTGGTGAATAGTCACCATGTCCCAACAAGGCTGCGACGTCAACAAGGAGGTGCCAAAATCATATTTTGGGCCTGAATCATGGGGAGAGAGCTGGTAGACACTTGCAGGGTCCATTAAGGTGTGAGGATTACCTCGTCAAAGGTATGTAGTATCTACATGTCCACTTTATTTCATGGTACAAAATGAAGAACAGTAGCAAAATCATCTTCATATATGATAATGCACAATCTCATGCTGCAAAGAATACCTCTGCTATGGGAATAAAAGGAGAGAAACTTAATGTGGCTACCATCCTCTCCTGACCCCAACCCTAATGAACTTTTGGAGTATCCTCAAGCAAAATATCTATGAGGGTGGGAGGCCGTTCACATCAAAATAGCAGCTTTGCAGATGTTAGAATACCCTCCAAAAGAAATTCAAGCAGAAATAATCCAAAAACGCACAAGTTCAATGGATGCAAGAATTGTGAAGTTGATATTAAAGAACGGGTCTTATGTTAACATGTAACTTGGCCTATGAAAATGTTTTGGATTGAAAAATCTTTTGATTTCAGTACATTTCAACAAATGACCATTGTGCATTTCTTTTAGTTTTGAAAAAAATACTGTTCTGATTTGGAGGTTTGTCCAATAAAAGGTGATTTTACGCATTATAGTGACTCATTTGCATCGACCATTTAGGAATATTAGGGAAAAATAGCTTTTACAGAATAATTTTGAGCACGGTATCATTTTCTGTTTTTTTATTAGTAGTAACAAGAAAACTTTTAAAGGTATGTCATTTTATTTCAATTATCACATATCCACTGGATTGATGATTGTTTGATCACTTGACCGCAAACTCGCAGTTACTAGGAGGAGTTAAGTAGAGCGAGTGGTCACACATGTGCCCTGCTGCTTTATTTAACCACTTAAGGACTGGACAGTTTTTTCCTACTCCTTTTCCAAGAGCTATAACTTTTTTTTTCTTATTTTTCTAGTAACACAGCTGTATGAGGGCTTTTTTATTTTTTGTGGACCGAGTTGTAATTCTGAATTGAAAAATTTATTTTACTGTATCAATTACTGAAAAAACAGCATAAAAAAATTCCCAGAGAGATGAAATGGTAATGAAAAAAATGCAAAACGTACCATTACCTTGGGTTTTTTGTTTTTACAGTGTTCATTATGTGGTAAAAATGACCATGAAACATGATTGTGTGTATCAGTACAATTATGGGCAAAAACAAACAAACTTAGTTTGCGTCACCATTTTCCTAGACCCATCTTTTTTTTTTTAAAGTTAATTTTTCAATCTTTAGTAATAATTCTTCACACAAATAATAGATTTTGTATATCTTCAGTACATGATATAGCAGCATTACTTTTGCTCACGTTTGCCCTACTTGCAATTTTTAACGATAGTGAAAAACACATGTAATGATAGAAAGCAGTGAAATTCTTCCCTATGTCACAAAATTTAAGGAATATTAATGCAAACACCTTATAATTTAATGATAGTAAAGCGCATGCTTAAACACAGCATGAAGTCAGCTGTAACACAAATGCTACTAAGTGTAATTTGGGCACTAGTGGAGGAAGAAACATTGATGAATCAATACAAAACATGCATCTAGCCAATATTACAGGGGGACAACCTGATAACTATAACGAATCAAATACTATTTGGGCTAAAAACAAAATTTATTTTCAACAATATTTCTGGGTTGTCCCTTCACCAATTTTGACATTGCCCTATTGCACTGAAGCATGCACGCTTTACAAAATTAGAATTCAATCATTTGTTTATAAGACTTGTTTTGAAAAGTGGGCAGAACTAGTGCAGGACAGGGCGTGACCATGCAAGCCCGGCAAATTCATAATTTACACCACAAAAGTGATGTAAATTATTACAGAAATGCACCATCCCTTAATGGGGTGCTCCTCTCCTCTGTAGAGAATGGCAACGGAAAGATATGCCAAATTCATCAAGATTTGCACATCTCTCAATAACTTTGGTGCGTCGCTCTGCAGCGCACACTTCATCTAGACTGGTGTACAAAACAAGTTTTGATGAACTGGAGCTTAAATTCATCATTTTTAGTTATAAATTACAAACTTTAAAGCATAAGTAAACCTTTCTAATGTTTTGATATTTTGATAACTCATTGCTCTTCTAATTATAAGCAGGGTTCTTGTTCATGAGACACCCATTGGTTGCTCAAAACCCCCCTAACCTGAGAGTACAGCAGACAGAAGATCACATCTCCAGTCTGAGCACACACTTAGACCAGAAAGCATAGGCTACAGAGTCTATGTTTTTTATTGAATCGGTACTCTGCTCACAATTGTAAAATACATGGGCTGAACATATATTTTTTAACAATGAACTATTTGAAGTCAAGTTGAGAATGAAAGTCATGGGTGATCGCAGAAAATTTGGAAACCTATCAGGGCTTATGCCTTCCCAGCTTTCTTGAACACCCAAGTTGTTGGTATGCCATGAACTATTCCTTTTTATTATTGTGTCATCCCTCTTTTCCTTCCAGTCCGGGTTTAGTTCTATAAATGTTTACAACATTATCTAACCATCCTCTATTGACCTGAAAAATAATTATTATTTTTATTCTTGAAAATTCTTGAAACGTTTTGTCAAAAAGAGTGCCATACTCTGTAAAGAATAGTACTGTGCAGCATCCACAGCCGCCGCAATGCAGTACCTATTGGTAAAGGGATTGCTTGCAGACATCTCTTTTCCCAATACTTTTTGAAAACTAAAGACGATAAACATGTGTGTCGCTCAGATCCACCACCTCTATCCAGGGCAGACCATTGCTTCCTTTAAAAGACTCAAACTGGCCATCTATTTCAGAATAGACTATTGATTTAATTAGCCAGCATGTGTTACCACATAGCCTTTCGCATGGCATGTATGGAATGGACAACCTCAACATTCCCTGATGAGAAAAGCAGAGGACAAGACACACACAAGTCACTTTTATACTACCAAAGACAGAAAAGGGTAGTTGTGCAAGCACAGTATTCCAATACCTCATAATAATCCTGCCTCGATTACTGCAACACCCTCCTCTGTGGCCTCCCAACTAACTCTCTTGCACCACTCCAGTCTGTCCTCAACTCTGCTGCCCGGCTAATCCACCTTTCTCCTCGCTACTCCCCTGCTTCTCCCCTCTGCAAATTCCTCCACTGGCTCCCAATTCCCCAACAAATCCAGTTCAAACTACTAACACTGATCTACAAAGCCATCCACAACCTGTCTCCTCCTTATATCTCTGAACTAATCTCCCAATATCTTCCCTCACATAATCTCCGATCCTCCCAAGACCTCCTACTCTCCTCCACACTTATTCGTTCCTCACACAACCGCCTCCAAGATTTCTCCCGAATATTCCCCATCCTCTGGTATTCCATGCCTCAACACGTCCGATTAACCACCACCCTCGGATCCTTCAGACGCAGCCTGGGCGGCACGGTGGCGCAGTGGTTAGCACAGCAGCCTTGCAGCGCTGGAGTCCTGGGTTCAAATCCCACCAAGGACAACATCTGCAACATCTGAGTTTGTATGTTCTCTCCGTGTTTGCGTGGGTTTTCTCCGGGTACTCCGGTTTCCTCCCACATTCTAAAGACATACTGATAGGGAATTTAGATTGTGAGCCCCAACGGGGACAGTGATGATGTGTGCAACCTGTAAAGCGCTGCGGAATATGTTAGCGCTATATAAAAATAAAGATTATTATTATCTCTTCAGGAAAGCCTACAGCCTACAATAACCAAGCCGCCGCCAGAGCAGCCGCCTCACCGCCGCCATAGCCACCGCCTCACCCCTACCTTCTGTCTCTTCCCCACTATCCCATAGAATGTAAGTCCGCAAGGACAGGGTCCTCTCCCCTCTGTACCAGTCTGTCACTGTAAACCTGTTTACTGTAAACGATATCTATAACCCTGTATGTAACCCCTTTCTCATGTACAGCACCATGGAATTAATGCTGCTATATAAATAAAAAATAATAATAATGCAGAGTTCCACCAACTTTGGAGGTACTGTACATGTGTCTTCTTTATCTCTTGGGTTCCTACATGACGGTACAGGTTGCACCAATGGTATGTCCGTCTCTAGCCAAACCTTATGGACTTTGTTAGTTTTTGAAAATTTAATTCACTGGATAACTAATGAATATAATTTTGTGGAAATTTTGGATTACATTGAATTAACTTTTTTTTTTACATAGCTACAAAAAGGCCAAATCTCCACAAACTGGTTTGTACAGTAAAATCGATGCCTCATTGATCCCAGGCATGTTTTCTAAATATGACTTTAAAATGTTAGTATATCTAATCCCATTAAGATATTTATATCCCACCATGCTTCCTTGGCATCACTGAAAGCTTGATCAAAGCTGTAAATTCTAACTTTGAAAGGTAAAAAGGTAAAATTATACCATGCCATTCCCTATTAAGGGAAATTATGGAGTGTAATATAATTATAATCATGCAGAAATATAAAAGCCAATCCAGAGTAATTTGTTTGCATGTGTAAAATGTGGTGTTTTTCTCCCTCCGTAATTGTATGTGTTTCATGGCCGCTGAGTTATGTATGGTGTTGCTTATTCAGTTGCATTGTAATTCTTAATTCCATTTGCTACATATTCATAGAAAATGGATGATTTATTGCAGGTAAAAAGCTTGTAATATCTAATAACTCAGAAGAAAAATCCACATGTGTCACCATAACAAACTGTAACCCAGGAGTCACTTTCTAAACTCACCATGGTGCCCTCTAGCGACAGGCATATACCTCATCTTTTGGCAAGAGGATGGCGATGTCTGCTGTATTGTTCCCACTAATGTAGATGACCAGTCTGGCTATACATTACAGCAATCTCATTTTTCTTAACAATATAAACCAGATGTGTCTAGACTTTTTTTTACTGTAGAATCAATTTTTTTCGTAGGTTAGTGGATCTACAAGGTAATCGGCCTGAGGCACAGTTGTCTTTGTCAACTGATAATACTAATATCAGTGACCGTAAACTACTTAGTCTATTTGCTCCTACATGATTGTACTGGTCCACCCTACAGTCGGTCTGACTGTATATTCGCCATCAGGGTGTGTAAGGGTACCGTCACACTATAACATTTCGATCGCTACGACGGTACGATTCGTGACGTTCCAGCGATATCGTTACGATATCGCTGTGTCTGACACGCAGCAGCGATCAGGGATCCTGCTGAGAATCGTACGTCGTAGCAGATCGTATGGAACTTTCATCGCTGGATCTCCCGCTGTCATCGCTAGATCGGTGTGTGTGACACCGATCTAGCGATCTAGCGATGCGATCCAGTGATGCGTTCGCTTGTAACCAGGGTAAACATCGGGTAACTAAGCGCAGGACCGCGCTTAGTTACCCGATGTTTACCCTGGTTACAAGCGTTAAACTAAAAAAAAAACAAACAGCACATACTTACATTCTGGTGTCCGTCAGGTCCCTTGCCGTCTGCTTCCCGCACTGTGACTGCCGGCCGTAAAGTGAAAGCAGAGCACAGCGGCTGTGCTTTCACTTTCACTTTACGGCCGGCAGTCACTGAGTGCGAGAAGCAGACTGCAAGGGACCTGACGGACACCAGAATGTAAGTATGTGCTGTTTGTTTTTTTTTAGTTTAACGCTTGTAACCAGGGTAAACATCGGGTAACTAAGCGCGGTCCTGCGCTTAGTTACCCGATGTTTACCCTGGTTACCCAGGGACCTCGGCATCGTTGGTCGCTGGAGAGCTGTCTGTGTGACAGCTCCCCAGCGACCACACTACGATTTACCTACGATCACGGCCAGGTCATATCGCTGGTCGTGATCGTAGGTAAATCGTATAGTCTGACGGTACCCTAAGACCCACACTGTATAATCACATTGATCTATACTGTGTAGGTCATATTTGCCAACTGTCCTCAGAATGTCCATGAACCTCTAGGAAAAATAGGGATCCCAGAAACCTGCCTAAGCATGATAGAGACCAAGTGAGCTGACTGCCAGGGCCGTGGGGTACCTAAACGAGGTCCGGTGTTCACAGGGGGATGTCACAGTGGTGGTGACCCGCCCATGTAAAAGGGGAATGTCTTTAAAGGGATTTGGTGAATAGAGTTTATGTTCGTGATGCCACCTGTGGTATTTGGTCAGTGGAGACCGACGCTGCTTTAAGGGGTCCTCTGGGATGATGTTATGGCATGTAGATGGTATACCTTCCCACCGATGAAGTGTATCCCCAGGGCTCCCGATGTGTAGATGGAAGATGGTGAATGGCGCAGTAAAGAACAAGGACACAGGTTTGCAGTCTCTTTACCTGGTTTATTGAAGACTTCAGGCAGCCACAGTCCAGGGTACCAGATAATAGGGCAGGCAGGCTCCGCCCAGCTTGGAAGCGAATCCAGAGTCCCCTTTACCAGGTGGAGTTAAAAGCTTTCCTATAGCGCGGTGGTGTTGTAGTCCCTTACTGCCTATGGCTTCAGATAAGGTCCTCACAGTTATTCTCTCTGTCCCCCATGTAGGATAGGACATAACCCGCATAATTGGTGACTTGAGCCTTTTTACAGGGACTCTAGCATGCCCCAGGCTCTATAGGTGTCACCGTGCCTCCTGGGCATTAAGGCGGACAGGTAATTTGCAGTTCAGCTGTCCTGCCGGTCTTTGCTGTAAGTCGTAGAGTCCGTTACAACTTCGGTGGTCCGGCTACCGGTTATCTGCACTTCAGAGGGAGATAGTTCACTCGCAGCTGATCTCCCCTGATGTCACTCTCCTTTGCTTCGCTATCCTTCACTTTCACTGAACAATGTTCGGCTTTCTGTATGTCCCTTTCCAGGAGCTGTATTACTTCAGACTACAGACCCCTTCAGACCTTCTGACACTATGTCGGTCTGTTCTCTTCTCTGTCTGTAACTTTCTGAACTCTCTGACCCTTTCCCTCCAGATTATTATTATTATTATTTATTATTATAGCGCCATTTATTCCATGGCGCTTTACATGTGAGGAGGGGTATACATAATAAACAAGTACAATAATCTTGAACAATACAAGTCACAACTGGTACAGGAGGAGAGAGGACCCTGCCCGTGAGGGCTCACAATCTACAAGGGATGGGTGAGGATACAGTAGGTAGGGTAGAGCTGGCCGTGCAGCGGTTTGGTCGATCGGTGGTTACTGCAGGTTGTAGGCTTGTCGGAAGAGGTGGGTCTTCAGGTTCTTTTTGAAGGTTTCGATGGTAGGCGAGATCAAAATGTATTTATAGGGGAGTTCAACTTAAACAGGTTTAGAGCTCCCCCTTCTGGTCTGGAGTGTGAACATGTTGTATGCATTGTGGTGACCTGATAAAAGATCTCCTTCATTGCTTCCAAACGTAACATCCCTCTCCCTGTGAGGAAAGCAATGTCACTGTGACAACCAGGACCCTGGGGCGTCACACAAGCATTAGGTTTCAGTAATGCCCAAACACACAGAAGGCATGGTAGTGTTGTAACGGAGATTGGAAGAGGCATAGACTAATGTTATCCACAGTCTAAACTTGTCAGTCTAAACTTGTCTAAGCTCAAACTCTCAAGAATCACCATTGGTGCCCTATAACTGTGCTTAATCCTTTACAAACTATGCTAGCTGAATTTTTAATTTTTTAGGGATGAGCTAATCTTTGAAATTTTAACTCACCCGCTTTACAAATATTTCCTAAAAATGTAATTCACGGTGAATCGCAAATACTACAAAGTTTCAAATTGCCCTAAAAAGAAAGAAGTGTTTAGCACTGTGAGGTCTCCTAGGATTGTATCCAGCCCCTTAAAAGTTCACACAAACACCTCCTTAGTAGGGAGAAAGTAGCCTCCACATGTATTACTATGGGTAAATGTATGGGAACCATTTTTTATTAAGCTATCACGCACAGTAGGTGTAGAATTTGTTCATTATTATATGGCATCTGTGACATCCCCTGCTGCTTTCCCTGCTTCTGCTTTTATACAGGCTATGATAGTCCCTCCTGATTTACTGTGTTATGTCATGTGATGTGATAACTATGAGGTATAATAGTGAAGGCCATGTCTGAGGTCATCTGAGCCTTTTCTGGCTATTGCCGTGTTCTGCTTTATGTGAAATGCAGCTTGAATATTTTTGGGGGGTTATTAGATCGAATTGCAAATTGTTCAAATTCACCAGGTTCCAAACATTTTCTAAAATTTGAACAAATAAAAATCACATTGAATTGATTCACTAATCTGTAATGGCTTTCTATGTTGACGGTGATGCATTTTTCTTGGCTTAGCTCAAATGCACCAGTAACAACTTAACCCCTTCATGACCCAGCCTATTTTGACCTTAATGACCTGGCCGTTTTTTGCAATTCTGACCTCCCTTTATGAGGTAATAACTCCGGAACGCTTCAACGGATCCTAACGGTTCTGAGACTGTTTTTTCGTGAAATATTGGGCTTCATGTTAATGGTAAATTTAGGTAATTAATTTTTGTGTTTATTTGTGAAAAAAATGGAAATTTGGCTAAAATTTTGAAAATTTCGCAATTTTCAAATTTTGAATTTTTATTCTGTTAAACCAAAGAGCTATGTGACACAAAATAGTTAATAAATAACATTTCCCACATGTCTACTTTACATCAGCACAATTTTGGAATCAACATTTTTTTTTGCTAGGAAGTTATAAGGGTTAAAATTTGACCAGCAATTTCTCATTTTTACAACGAAATTTACAAAACCAATTTTTTTTAGGGACCACCTCACATTTGAAGTCAGTTTGAGGAGTCTATATGGCTGAAAATACCCAAAAGTGACACCATTCTAAAAACTGCACCCCTCAAGGTGCTCAAAACCACATTCAAGAAGTTTATTAACCCTTCAGGTGCTTCACAGCAGCAGAAGCAACATGGAAGGAAAAAATGAACATTTAACTTTTTAGTCACAAAAATGATCTTTTAGCAACAATTTTTTTATTTTCCCAAGGGTAAAAAGAGAAACTGGACCTCAAAAGTTATTGTACAATTTGTCCTGAGTACGCCAATACCCCATATGTGGGGGGAAACTACTCTTTGGGTGCACAACAGGGCTTGGAAGGGAAGGAGTGCCATTTGACTTTTTGAATGAAAAATTGGCTGCACTCTTTAGCGGACACCATGTTGCGTTTGGAGAGCCCCTGTGTGCCTAAACATTGGAGCTCCACCACAAGTGACCCCATTTTGGAAACTAGACCCCCCAAGGCACTTATTTAGATGCATAGTGAGCACTTTGAACCCCCAGGTGCTTCACAAATTGATCCGTAAAAATGAAAAAGTACTTTTTTTTCACAAAAAATTTCTTTTAGCCTCAATTTGTTCATTTCCACATGGGCAACTGGATAAATTGGATCCTAAAATATGTTGGGCAATTTCTCCTGAGTAGACCAATACCTAATATGTGGTCACAAACCACTGTTTGTGCACACAGCAAGGCTTGGAAGGGGAGGAGCGCCATTTGACTTTTGAATGAAAAATTAGTTCCAATCGTTAGCGGACACCATGTCACGTTTGGAGAGCCCCTGTGTGCCTAAACATTGGAGCTCCCCCACATGTGACCCCATTTTGGAAACTAGACCCCCCAAGGAACTTATCTAGATGCATAGTGAGCACATTGAACCCCCAGGTGCTTCACAAATTGATCCTTAACAATGAAAAAGTACTTTTTTTTCACAAAAAATTTATTTTGGCCTCAATTTGTTAATTTCCACATGGGCAACAGGATAAAATGGATCCTAAAATTTATTGGGCAATTTCTCCTGAGTACAGTGATACCTCACATGTGGGAGTAAACCACTATTTGGGCACATGGCCGGGCTTGGAAGGGAAGGAGCGCCATTTGACTTTTGAATGAAAAATAACCTTCAATCGTTAGCGGACACCATGTCGTGTTTGGAGAGCCCCTGTGTGCCTAAACATTTGAGCTCCCCCACATGTGATCCCATTTTGGAAACAAGACCTCCCATGGAACTAACCTAGATGTGCGGTGACCACTTTAAACCCCCAAGTGCTTCACAGAAGTTTATAACGCAGAACCGTGAAAATAAAAAATCGTTTTTCTTTCCTCAAAAATTATTTTTTAGCCCGCAATTTATTTTCGCAAGAGTAACAGGAGAAATTGGACCCCAAAAGTTGTTGTCCAGTTTGTCCTGAGTACGCTGATACCCCATATGTGGGGGGGAACCACTGTTTGGGCACAGTCGGGGCTCAGAAGGGAAGTAGTGACGTTTTGGAATGCAGACTTTGATGGAAGGGTCTGCAGGCATCATGTTACGTTTGCAGAGCCACTGATGTGCCTAAACAGTAAACGCCCCCACAAGTAACCCTATTTTGGAAACTAGACCCCCAAGGGAACTTATCTAAATATATGGTGAGCACTTTGAACCTCCAAGTGCTTCACAGAAGTTTATAACGCAGAGCCGTGAAAATAAAAAAATAATTTTTCTTTCCTCAAAAATGATGTTTTAGCAAGCAGTTTTTTATTTTCACAAGGGTAACGGAGAAATTGGACCCCAATAGTTGTTGCGCAGTTTGTCCCGAGAATGCTGGTACCCCATATGTGGTGGTAAACCACTGTTTTGGCGCATGTCGGGGCTCGGAAGGGAGGGAGCACCATTTGACTTTTTGAACGCAAGATTGGCTGGAATCAATGGTGGCGCCATGTTGCGTTTGGAGACCCCTGATGTGCCTAAACAGTGGAAACCCCTCAATTCTAACTTCAACACTAACCCCAACACACCCCTAACCCTAATCTCAACTCTAGCCATAACCCTAATCCCAACCCTAACCATAATCCTAACCCTAATCCAAACCCTAACCCCAACACACCCCTAACCATAACCCTAACCACAAGCCTAATCTTAACCCTATTTCCAACCCTAGCCCTAATTCCAACCCTAACTCTAATTCCAACCCTAACCCTAAGGCTATGTGCCCACGTTGCGGATTCGTGTGAGATTTTTCCGCACCATTTTTGAAAAATTTACCGTGGATTTCCAGTGTTTTTTGTGCAGATTTCACCTGCGGATTCCTATTGAGGAACAGGTGTAAAACGCTGCGGAATCCGCACAAAGAATTGACATGCTGCGGAAAATACAACACAGCGTTCCCGCACGGTATTTTCCGCACCATGGGCACAGCGGATTTGGTTTTCCATAGGTTTACATGGAACTGTAAAGCTGATGGAAAACTGCTACGAATCCGCAGCGGCCAATCCGCTGCGGATCCGCAGCCAAATCCGCACCGTGTGCACATAGCCTAATTCTAAGGGTATGTGCACACGATGCGAAAACACTGCGGATCCACAGCGTTTCCACCGCTGCGGGTCCGCAGCAGTTTCCCATGAGTTAAAACGCTGCGCACATGCTGCGGAAAAAACTACATGGAAACGCAGCAGTTTACATTCCGCACATTTCACTTCTTTCTGCGGATTCGGCAGCGGTTTTACAACTGCTCCAATAGAAAACCGCAGTGAAATCCGCAGAAAAATCACGGCAAATTTGCAGCGGTTTTGCGCTGCGGATTTATAAAAACCGCTGCGGAAAAATCCGCAGAGGACCAGAATACGTGTGCACATTCCCTAACCCTAACCCTAACCCTAGTCCTAACTGTAGTGGAAAAAATAATGTTTCTTTATTTTATTATTGTTCCTACATATGGGGGTGATAAAGGGGGGGTTCATTTACTTTTTTTTATTTTGATCACTGTGATGTTTCGCACATAGTAACATACATAGTAACATAGTTAGTAAGGCTGAAAAAAGACATTTGTCCATCCAGTTCAGCCTATATTCCATCATAATAAATACCCAGATCTACGTCCTTCTACAGAACCTAATAATTGTATGATACAATATTGTTCTGCTCCAGGAAGACATCCAGGCCTCTCTTGAACCCCTCGACTGAGTTCGCCATCACCACCTCCTCAGGCAAGCAATTCCAGATTCTCACTGCCCTAACAGTAAAGAATCCTCTTCTATGTTGGTGGAAAAACCTTCTCTCCTCCAGACGCAAAGAATGCCCCCTTGTGCCCGTCACCTTCCTTGGTATAAACAGATCCTCAGCGAGATATTTGTATTGTCCCCTTATATACTTATACATGGTTATTAGATCGCCCCTCAGTCATCTTTTTTCTAGACTAAATAATCCTAATTTCGCTAATCTATCTGGGTATTGTAGTTCTCCCATCCCCTTTATTAATTTTGTTGCCCTCCTTTGTACTCTCTCTAGTTCCATTATATCCTTCCTGAGCACCGGTGCCCAAAACTGGACACAGTACTCCATGTGCGGTCTAACTAGGGATTTGTACAGAGGCAGTATAATGCTCTCATCATGTGTATCCAGACCTCTTTTAATGCACCCCATGATCCTGTTTGCCTTGGCAGCTGCTGCCTGGCACTGGCTGCTCCAGGTAAGTTTATCATTAACTAGGATCCCCAAGTCCTTCTCCCTGTCAGATTTACCCAGTGGTTTCCCGTTCAGTGTGTAATGGTGATATTGATTCCCTCTTCCCATGTGTATAACCTTACATTTATCATTGTTAAACCTCATCTGCCACCTTTCAGCCCAAGTTTCCAACTTATCCAGATCCATCTGTAGCAGAATACTATCTTCTCTTGTATTAACTGCTTTACATAGTTTTGTATCATCTGCAAATATCGATATTTTACTGTGTAAACCTTCTACCAGATCATTAATGAATATGTTGAAGAGAACAGGTCCCAATACTGACCCCTGCGGTACCCCACTGGTCACAGCGACCCAGTTAGAGACTATACCATTTATAACCACCCTCTGCTTTCTATCACTAAGCCAGTTACTAACCCATTTACACACATTTTCCCCCAGGCCAAGCATTCTCATTTTGTGTACCAACCTCTTGTGTGGCACGGTATCAAACGCTTTGGAAAAATCGAGATATACCACGTCCAATGACTCACCGTGGTCCAGCCTATAGCTTACCTCTTCATAAAAACTGATTAGATTGGTTTGACAGGAGCGATTTCTCATAAACCCATGCTGATATGGAGTTAAACAGTTATTCTCATTGAGATAATCCAGAATAACATCCCTCAGAAACCCTTCAAATATTTTACCAACAATAGAGGTTAGACTTACTGGCCTATAATTTCCAGGTTCACTTTTAGAGCCCTTTTTGAATATTGGCACCACATTTGCTATGCGCCAGTCCTGCGGAACAGACCCTGTCGCTATAGAGTCACTAAAAATAAGAAATAATGGTTTATCTATTACATTACTTAGTTCTCTTAGTACTCGTGGGTGTATGCCATCCGGACCCGGAGATTTATCTATTTTAATCTTATTTAGCCGGTTTCGCACCTCTTCTTGGGTTAGATTGGTGACCCGTAATATAGGGTTTTCATTGTTTCTTGGGATTTCACCTAGCATTTCATTTTCCACCGTGAATACCGTGGAGAAGAAGGTGTTTAATATGTTAGCTTTTTCCTCGTCATCTACAACCATTCTTTCCTCACTATTTTTTAAGGGGCCTACATTTTCAGTTTTTATTCTTTTACTATTGATATAGTTGAAGAACAGTTTGGGATTAGTTTTACTCTCCTTAGCAATGTGCTTCTCTGTTTCCTTTTTGGCAGCTTTAATTAGTTTTTTAGATAAAGTATTTTTCTCCCTATAGTTTTTTAGAGCTTCAATGGAGCCATCCTGCTTTAGTAGTGCAAATGCTTTCTTTTTACTGTTAATTGCCTGTCTTACTTCTTTGTTTAGCCACATTGGGTTTTTCCTATTTCTAGTCCTTTTATTCCCACAAGGTATAAACCGCTTACACTGCCTATTTAGGATGTTCTTAAACATTTCCCATTTATTATCTGTATTCTTATTTCTGAGGATATTGTCCCAGTCTACCAGATTAAGGGCATCTCTAAGCTGTTCAAACTTTGCCTTCCTAAAGTTCAATGTTTTTGTGACTCCCTGACAAGTCCCCCTAGTGAAAGACAGGTGAAACTGTACAATATTGTGGTCGCTATTTCCTAGATGCCCAACCACCTGCAGATTTGTTATTCTGTCAGGTCTATTAGATAGTATTAGGTCTAAAAGTGCTGCTCCTCTGGTTGGATTCTGCACCAATTGTGAAAGATAATTTTTCTTGGTTATTAGCAGAAACCTGTTGCCTTTATAGGTTTCACAGGTTTCTGTTTCCCAGTTAATATCGGGGTAGTTAAAGTCCCCCATAACCAGGACCTCATTATGGGTTGCAGCTTCATCTATCTGCTTTAGAAGTAGACTTTCCATGCTTTCTGTTATATTTGGGGGCTTGTAACAGACCCCAATGAGAATTTTGTTACCATTTTTCCCTCCATGAATTTCAACCCATATGGACTCGACATCCTCATTCCCTTCGCTAATATCCTCCCTTAAAGTGGACTTTAGACAAGACTTTACATAGAGACAAACCCCTCCTCCTCTCCGATTTTTACGATCCTTTCTAAACAGACTGTAACCCTGTAAGTTAACTGCCCAGTCATAGCTTTCATCTAACCATGTCTCGGTTATTCCCACTATGTCAAAGTTACCTGTAGATATTTCTGCTTCTAGTTCTTCCATCTTGTTTGTCAGGCTTCTGGCGTTTGCGAGCATGCAGTTTAGAGGATTTTGTTTTGTTCCAATCTCCTCACTGTGGATTGTTTTAGAAATGTTCTTACCTCCCTTCTGAGTATGTTTTCCTGGGTCTTCTTTGTTCGAGTCTAATGTTTTTCTTCCCGTCCCCTCTTCTTCTAGTTTAACGCCCTCCTGATGAGTGTAGCGAGTCTTCTGGCGAATGTGTGTTTCCCAGGAAACACATCAGTGTTTCCAGCCATGGCCGATGATATTGCAGAATCGGCCATGGCTGGATTGTAATATTTCACCAGTTTTTTAGGTGAAATATTACAAATCGCTCTGATTGGCAGTTTCACTTTCAACAGCCAATCAGAGTGATCGTAGCCACGGGGGGCTAAAGTACCACTCCCCCTGTCCCTGTAGGTCGGGTGAAATTGGAGTTAACCCTTTCACCCGATCTGCAGGGACGCGATATTTCCATGACGCCACATAGGCGTCATGGGTCGGATTGGCACCGACTTTCATGACGCCTACGTGGCGTCATGGGTCGGGAAGGGGTTAAATCAGCACTACTTCTATGTGCTGCTTGTCTCGGCCCTAGTCCAGTGGCTCTGCTGGCCCGTACACTGATATGGAAGGTAAGATGATTCTAATTGGCTATGAGCACCACATATGAGCCTCCTCAGTCTGCCACAGTATGGTTGCTCTCGGCACTCAATCTGCAGCTCACTCTCTGTCTGTTGCTATATTGTCTATTGTCTCACTTCTCCAGCTTCCTTTGTTGCATCTTTATCGGATCCTCACACCACAGGTTAACTCCCAATTAAGTTGATGCGAGCCGCTTCCAGCTTTTACCTCCTCTCTGGTCCATCCCAAGAGAGTATCAGAGCACAATGTCCCTGATCCTTCACACTCCCTAGCGCATCATACAGGGTTACCACATGGAGCTCATTTCAGGTTACAACTAACTGTGACCACAATTCAATTTTCAGTTTTTTAGACTTTAACATCCTGAAGTTTCACGAAATACACATACAATGAGCAGACAAAGCCCCTATATTTTGTATTGAAGCATATAATGAGCATGTGCAATTGTGAAGAAAGAGGAAGCGGGATTAGCTGGGACATTGTCTATTGTTATTGGTGGATCCTATGTTATCAGCTGTAGTAAAGTAGTAAATCAAAAGAAATATAACTTCTGTTACAAACCCTGGAGTACAAATAAATTTTCTATTTATAGCAACTTGAAGTGAAAAATTGTCATAACATTTTGGGAAGTTTTGAAAAGGAAACTTTCTATTATATTTAACCACAAAGTGGATGAATCTTTTGCTGAGATCTGGTCAAGGGCATGACCCATTTTATACCTCAAGCTGTAACGGCTCCTCTCACTGCTGTAAAATTAGGTGGATTATCTATTTACTCTTATCTCAATAGGATTCATTGTTTAAATAAACCTAATTTCCAGAAACATTGCTCACTTTTAGTGTTTATAGTTTGTTAGATAGGCGTTCATACGTCTTTGATGTTTTTTGTGAAATCCTGAGAAAAATGTCTTTTTGCTTTGACTTTTTATACATTTTGTAAATAAAAGTAATTTTCTAATACCAGCTGTTCACAACTGATCCAGTCACATAGTCTCTAAGGCTCATAATCACTGAGCCATAAGATCTCAGCAATGTCCTCTTCCACTTTCTCACTATCCTGTAAGTGGCTGTTAGACAACTGACAGTAGCAGAAGCATTATTAGGATAAAAGTTAACTAAGTAGGACTAAAGAGAGCTGGAGCTTGAACTGGTCACCAGTCAAAGATGGAACTGTTTAGCAGGGGATTAACCCATGTTTGCATCTCTCCTTTACCTCTTCACTCTTCGCATGGACTCACTTCTGCCACTTCACTTCAGGCCACAACTTCTGTCACAATCAGGCATCTGACATTCTTGCACAACATATGTTGTGACGTTATAACATTACCATGAGCATTGTCCAAGTAACTGCACGGCATGAAGTGACACCCAATGCCTGGTCATGCCGTAAGTCCTGGCTTAGACTGAAGAGGCCAACAAGAATCCGCGCAACAGCGAAAGGGAAGTGAAGTGACACAGAGGACCAGGCAATGGGACGGTAAGAATAATTATTTTTTTATCTTTCTTTTCTTATGCTTTGTGATCTATAGACACCATCCCTGGCTGCTTGGATCTGTTTGCACATTTTCAGAGACCACATATGACAACATATCGAATCATTTCAAACAATTTTTTTTAAGTATAATATGTTTGATTTCCCAAATTTGAATTTCAGCATATCCACCCATCTCTTATCCTTTGCAGTGTAAAAGTGGCCATAGATAGCTTTTGGCCATTGCTGTGATTGCTATTCCTACCCCCGTACACATGCACCCTCTGCCAGTGTTCTACAGATCATCGTCCTGTTAATACTATTCCTGTTAATTCCTGTTAATACTAGATGGTTAGACGGTCACACCGAAATCTGCAGGTTTAACCAATGTTTATCTATTATGTACAGTGTAGGCACTTTAACAGGCACAAAGTTGTAGTTTTTATTTTTAAAAGTAACTTTTTTCAAATTTTACATTTTTGTTAAAAGGGTTGTCCAGTACATTAACACTCATGGCCTATCCTTAGGATATAGTAAAGCTGATGGAGCTGTGGAGCTCCATAACTGAGTAGCTCCTGTCACTGCAAATATCGGGAACAGCTGATTGGTGGTGGTCCTAGGTGTCATCCCCCCACCGCTGGTCAATTGGTGGGATAGTGAGGGTGATAGTCCTTAATGCCTGGATAAGCTGAAAAAGCAGGAAGAAGTTGGTCCAACTTTGAAATGTGTAGAGAATAAACCGCATTAATCCACTGCTGTTTCTTAGTTTCTTGGTTCCTTGCCACCCACATCGGCAGTGCAGACTACCCCCTCATTCTCCCACCAATTGTTCGTTACTGTGGGATTCCCGTCCTGCGGGTGCTGCAGCAGCTGATCCATCTTGAATCCTTCATTGTGGGTTAACACAACCCTGATAGGTGAGCAGTTCCTGTTTTTCACTTCACATCTACAGTATTCCTTCCTTGAACGAGAACCAATTACCATTGGTGTCCCCTCCATTTTCTATACCCCCACTGATCAGACATTGATGACCTATCCTAAGGATAGGCTATCAATGTAAAAGGAGTGGACTGCCTCTTTAAATGATGCATCTACCAGAGGCAATGGAGGACTGTCCTTTGCATCCGCTACTACTGGCCTGATGCGCTACAGCCACTCAGATTCATACTGGCAGATAGCGTGGTCCGGGAATTTTCTTTAACAGTATCCCATCTACTACCACTCTTTCTTTAATTAGACATTTTTAAATGAGGCAACACAGAGCTGCCGTTGCTTTTTAAGTGATCTGCCTCACTAAATTGATGTTGTGCTGTAAAGGGATGATCTGCAAAAGCCAAATAAGTGAATTGCAGTACTGACGACAGCAGTTCCTTTCTTGATACACTGTCAAAGTTGCCTCTTTCTCTCCCCTCTGTATAAATTTCTTGTAATTAAATCTTTCTATTCTTTTCTCACAGACTAAGATCAGTTTTACATGGCCTTGATACATGGTCTGAGCACAGATAAGAATTTCTTGTCCAACCACTGGGTCTCCTCACCTCAGCTTACTCTCTCATAGGCATAAATAAGCCAGTTACCTCAAGTCACGAGAACAAGCGGTCAAGTCAGATATTTAGAGCTGAATACAGTCCATGTTTCTCAGATGTGTTGAACCATCCTCATCCTCAAAATTTTTACTTTTTCTCTCAGACTCAGCACTGAGGTCATCTCTCTTCTTGACTTTCTCCACAAAATGATAGCATCATCTCTAGATTGGGCTTTTATGGTGTTTTACTCATCAGTGACTTCACATCTACAGTTTTTCATTATTGGCTATGCTATAGGGTGGGGTAACTGCAAGGCATTAGGAGGAAGCTTGCATGTCTTATGCTATCTGTAACATGCTGCAATTTTATGCAATTTGTCTAAATCAAAATAAGAATTATTTGAATTTATTAATTACTTGAATTCAAACAATTTAAAAAAATTTACATCGAGCTTGTACATTCCATTTCTCTCTAGTAAGTATGAAAAAAGTACATCATTTATTAATTTAATTTTTATAGAGAAGTGGTCATATAGAAGTTTCAATATTTTTACACAATTTGGAAGTTTCGTAAAAATATTGCAACTTTTGGTATGTCTATGGAAATTCCTGCCAATATGGGTTAACTTGGTTGGAGCATGGCCGAATGGTGCAAGGCCTGCCAATCAAAATTATGAAAGTATACGCCACTTTTGTGGTGTCACTTTCTCCAGAAATGTACTCCAGTCCCTGACTGGAGGTAGACACCAGTTAAGATATGCTCTTAATTCAGTAAGTGGCATGCAAATCCTCATGAATTAAGTGCATCATCCATCCTTTTCTCACCATGGAATCAACAAAAACCCTCACTGTCACCTTGATCCACTCCCACCTGGACTACTGCAATGCTCTACTTATTGGCCTCCCCCTTACTCAACTTTCCCCTCTCCAGTCCATCCTTAATGCAGCAGCCAGGGTTGTCCATCTAGCTAATTGTTATTCGGACGAGCCCGCTCTTTGCCAGTCGTTACACTGGCTGCCCATTCATTACAGGATACAATTCAAAGTACTTGTTCTCACCCACAAAGCTCTCCACAGTGCAGCACCCCCTTACATCTCCTCCCTCATTTCGGTCTATCGGCCTAACTGACCTCTGCACTCTGCAAATGACTTTCGACTAACCTCTGCACTCATCTGTACCTCCCACTCCCGACTCCAAGACTTCTCCCGTGCTGCGCCAATCCTCTGGAATGCTCTACCCCAAGATATTAGGACCATCCACAATTTACATAGTTTTAGGCGCTCCTTCAAAACACATTTGTTCAGAGTGGCCTATCACGTTCCCTAATCAAAGCCATTTTATGTTTATGTTTGTGTGTGTGTGTAGCCCATTCACTAATACTATAAGAAATACCAGCGCACTACCAATATACAAGATAAATAATGAACGGGGTGCAACAGAGGTGGTATTAGAGCACAGAAAAAATCAAAAAGTAGAAAAAAGAACCACTCTATATAATTGCACACCACTAGAAAATAATAGATAAAAAGGCAAACTTTTATTGATACACCAATAAAAACAATTTTATTCACTATCTCCATCTATCCCCCACCCCCTGAAGTTGGCTGGACCTTCATTGTAAATACATCATTGTAAATACACACCTGTGCTTTGTATCTCCCCCACCTCATTGTAGATTGTAAGCTCTCACGAGCAGGGTCATCTTATTTTGCTTTAATTATTGTATTGCTAACGTTATTACTTATGACTGTTGTGTTTGAAACTGTTAAGCTGTAAAGCGCTGCGGAATATGTTGGCGCTATATAAATAAAGATTATTATTATCATACTCAAGCGAGTCTGTTCATTAAACGAGGAGTCCCATGAACAAAGTTGATTTTAATCAATAGATCTTGGAATAATAAGTTCCAGAATTGGATTTGTTTTTAAAAATGTCCCTGTGCTGAGATAATCTTATAAATGTGCCCATGCTGTGTAATGTGTAATGGCTGTGTCTGACAGTGCAGGAACATGGTCTGATCATACCACAGCTGCTGGGCAAGGGTGGATGCAAAAGAGAGTATTCAAACATTACAGCATGGGATCACAAATAATTATTTCATTTAGGTAAAACATTTTTTTATAACCAGGCAGGGAAATGCTTTACCTCACAGAAAGAATCTGCTGTGATCCTGTACTGTAATGTCAGTATACTCTTTTGCATCCTACCCTGCAGGGCCGTACTGGCCATCGGGCAGTTCTGGCAAATGCCAGAAGGGCCGGTGCCAGTAGTGGGCCGCTGCACACTGTGCCGTTGTCAGAAGCACCAGCGCCGACTCGCCCCCCCCCCGCCAACACCACCGCATTCAACTATACCGGCATCTATGACGCCGGTACAGTTGAATGCAATGATGGAGGAGAGAGCGTCTAACGACGCTCCCTCCTCCATCATTCCCCGCTCTACCTTGCGCTGACACTGTGGGTGTGCGATGACGTCATATCATCGCGCACCTGCTGTGTGGCCGGGCAGTGAAGCGGCCGCCGCCAAGACTGGAGCAGGGAGCAGTGCGGGCACGAGGAGAGGTGATGAGTGTGGTTTTTTTTTTAACTGGACTGTGGGGCCATTCTCAGGGAGGGGGGGGGAGCTGTGCTGTATACTATTACATGGGCTGTGTGGGCTGTATACTACTGTGTGGGCTGTATACTACTACATGGGCTGTGTGTGCTGTATACTACTACGTGGGCTGTGTGTGCTGTATACTACTACGTGGGCTGTGTGTGCTGTATACTACTGTGTGGACTGTATACTACTACGTGGGCTGTGTGTGCTGTATACTACTACGTGGGCTGTGTGGGCTGTATACTACTGTGTGGGCTGTATACTACTACGTGGGCTGTATACTACTGTGTGGGCTGTATACTACTGTGTTGGCTGTATACTAATATGTGGGCTGTATACTACTACATAACTGGGTGTGCTGTATACTGCTGTGTGGGCTGTATACTACTACGTGGGCTGTATACTACTAAGTGGGCTGTATACTACTAGGTGGGCTGTGTTGGCTGTATAGTACTATGTGGGCTGTGTGTGCTGTATACTACTACGTGGGCTGTGTGTGCTGTATACTACTGTGTGGGCTGTATACTACTACGTGGGCTGTGTGTGCTGTATACTACTGTGTGGGCTGTATACTACTACGTGGACTGTGTGTGCTGTATACTACTGTGTGGTCTGTGTGTGCTGTATACTACTGTGTGGGCTGTATACTACTACGTGGGCTGTATGTGTGTGCTGTATACTACTGTGTGGGCTGTATACTACTACGTGGGCTGTGTGTGCTGTATACTACTGTGTGGGCTGTGTGTGCTGTATACTACTGTGTGGGCTGTGTGTGCTGTATACTACTGTGTGGGCTGTATACTACTGTGTGGGCTGTACACTACTGGGTGAGCTGTGTGTGCTGTATACTACTGTGTGGACTGTGTGTGCTGTATACTACTGTGTGAGCTGTGTGTGCTGTATACTATGTGGGCTGTGCTGTATACTACTACATGGGCTGTGCTGTATACTACGTGGGCTGTGCTGTTATGATAAGGCAATTCAGTACCACAATGGACATAGAGGTCAGAGCACATACAGTGACCTGACAATAACCCAAAAACATTGAACGAGCTCTGAGACGTGGGAACTCTGCTGACCGCAATCCCTAATCCTCTCCAACCACACTAGAGGCAGCCGTGGATTGCTCCTAACGCTCCCTATGCAACTCGGCACAGCCTGAGAAACTAGCTAGCCTGAAGATAGAAAATAAGCCTACCTTGCCTCAGAGAAATACCCCAAAGGAAAAGGCAGCCCCCACATATAATGACTGTGAGTTAAGATGAAAAGACAAACGTAGAGATGAAATAGATTTAGCAAAGTGAGGCCCGACTTTCTGAACAGAGCGAGGATAGGAAAGGTAACTTTGCGGTCAACGCAAAACCCTACAAAAACCACGCAAAGGGGGCAAAAAGACCCTCCGTACCGAACTAACGGCACGGAGGTACACCCTCTGCTTCCCAGAGCTTCCAGCAAGCAGGAAAAAACAAATAGACAAGCTGGACAGAAAAAACAGCAAACAAAATAGCAAAGCGGAACTTAGCTATGCAGAGCAGCAGGCCACAGGAACGATCCAGGAGGAAACAGGTCCAATACTAGAACATTGACTGGAGGCCAGGATCAAAGCACTAGGTGGAGTTAAATAGAGCAGCACCTAACGACCTCACCACATCACCTGAGGAAGGAAACTCAGAAGACGCAGTACCACTTTCCTCCACCAACGGAAGCTCACAGAGAGAATCAGCCGAAGTACCACTTGTGACCACAGGAGGGAGCTCTGCCACAGAATTCACAACAGTATCCCCCCTTGAGGAGGGGTCACCGAACCCTCACCAGAGCCCCCAGGACGACCAGGATGAGCCATATGAAAGACACGAACAAGATCGGGAGCATGGACATCAGAGGCAAAGACCCAGGAATTATCTTCCTGAGCATAACCCATCCACTTAACCAGATACTGGAGTTTCCGTCTAGAAACACGAGAATCCAAAATCTTCTCCACAATATACTCCAACTCCCCCTCCACCAAAACCGGGGCAGGAGGATCAACAGATGGAACCATAGGTGCCACGTATCTCCGCAACAATGACCTATGGAATACGTTATGGATGGAAAAAGAATCTGGAAGGGTCAGACGAAAATACACAGGATTAAGAACCTCAGAAATCCTATACGGACCAATGAAACGAGGTTTAAACTTAGGAGAGGAAAGCTTCATAGGAATATGACGAGAAGATAACCAAACCAAATCCCCAACACGAAGTCGGGGACCCACACAGCGTCTGCGATTAGCGAAACGTTGAGCCTTCTCCTGGGACAAGGTCAAATTGTCCACTACATGAGTCCAAATCTGCAATCTGTCCACCACAGTATCCACAGCAGGACAGTCCGAAGACTCAACCTGCCCTGAAGAGAAACAAGGATGGAACCCAGAGTTGCAGAAAAACGGCGAAACCAAGGTAGCCGAGCTGGCCCGATTATTAAGGGCGAACTCAGCCAAAGGCAAAAAGGACACCCAGTCATCCTGATCAGCAGAAACAAAGCATCTCAGATATGTTTCCAAGGTCTGATTGGTTCGTTCGGTCTGGCCATTAGTCTGAGGATGGAAAGCCGAGGAAAAAGACAAGTCAATGCCCATACTAGCACAAAAGGCTCACCAAAACCTCGAAACAAACTGGGAACCTCTGTCAGAAACGATATTCTCTGGAATGCCATGTAAACAAACCACATGCTGGAAGAACAATGGCACCAAATCAGAGGAGAAAGGCAATTTAGACAAGGGTACCAAATGGACCATCTTAGAGAAGCGATCACAGACCACCAAAATGACTGACATCTTTTGAGAGACGGGAAGATCTGAAATAAAATCCATAGAGATATGTGTCCAAGGCCTCTTCGGGACCGGCAAGGGCAAAAGCAACCCACTGGCACGAGAACAGCAGGGCTTAGCCCGAGCACAAATCCCACAGGACTGCACAAAAGAACGCACATCCCACGACAGAGATGACCACCAAAAGGATCTAGCCACTAACTCTCTGGTACCAAAGATTCCAGGATGACCAGCCAACACCGAACAATGAACCTCAGAGATAACTTTATTCGTCCACCTATCAGGGACAAACAGTTTCTCCGCTGGGCAACGATCAGGTTTATTAGCCTGAAATTTTTGCAGCACCCGCCACAAATCAGGGGAGATGTCAGACACAATTACTCCCTCTTTGAGAATACCCTAGACAGAGCATCCGCCTTCACATTCTTAGAGCCCGGAAGGTACGAAATCACAAAGTCAAAACGGGCAAAAAACAGCGACCAACGAGCCTGTCTAGGATTCAACCGCTTGGCAGACTCGAGATAAGTCAAGTTCTTATGATCAGTCAAGACCACCACGCGATGCTTAGCTCCTTCAAGCCAATGACGCCACTCCTCGAATGCCCACTTCATGGCCAGCAACTCTCGATTGCCCACATCATAATTTCGCTCAGCAGGCGAAAACTTCCTGGAAAAGAAGGCGCATGGTTTCATCACCGAACAATCAGAACTTCTCTGCGACAAAACAGCCCCTGCTCCAATCTCAGAAGCATCAACCTCGACCTGGAATGGAAGCGAAACATCTGGTTGACACAACACAGGGGCAGAAGAAAAACGACGCTTCAACTCTTGAAAAGCTTCCACAGCAGCAGAAGACCAATTGACCACATCAGCACCCTTCTTAGTCAAATCGGTCAATGGTTTAGCAATACTAGAAAAATTGCAGATGAAGTGACGATAAAAATTAGCAAAGCCCAGGAACTTTTGCAGACTTTTCAGAGATGTCGGCTGAGTCCAATCATGGATGGCTTGGACCTTAACAGGGTCCATCTCGATAGTAGAAGGGGAAAAGATGAACCCCAAAAATGAAACCTTCTGAACACCAAAGAGACACTTTGATCCCTTCACAAACAAAGAATTAGCACGCATGACCTGAAACACCGTTCTGACCTGCTTCACATGAGACTCCCAATCATCCGAGAAGATCAAAATGTCATCCAAGTACACAATCTGGAATTTATCCAGGTACTCTCGGAAGATGTCATGCATAAAGGACTGAAACACTGATGGAGCATTGGCAAGTCCGAATGGCATTACTAGATACTCAAAATGGCCCTCGGGCGTATTAAATGCAGTTTTCCATTCATCGCCTCGCTTAATACGCACAAGATTATACGCACCACGAAGATCTATCTTGGTGAACCAACTAGCCCCCTTAATCCGAGCAAACAAATCAGATAACAACGGCAAGGGGTACTGAAATTTAACCGTGATCTTATTTAGAAGGCGGTAATCTATACAAGGTCTCAGCGAACCATCCTTCTTGGCTACAAAAAAGAACCCTGCTCCTAATGGCGACGATGACGGGCGAATATGCCCCTTCTCCAGGACTCCTTCACATAACTCCGCATAGCGGCGTGCTCAGGCACAGATAAATTAAACAGTTGACCTTTTGGGAATTTACTACCAGGAATCAACTCGATAGCACAATCACAATCCCTATGCGGAGGTAGGGTATCGGACTTGGGCTCATCAAATACATCCCGGTAATCAGACAAGAACTCTGGAACCTCAGAAGGGGTGGATGACGAAATAGTCAGAAATGGGACATCACCATGTACTCCCTGACAACCCCAGCTGGACACAGACATGGATTTCCAATCTAATACTGGATTATGGACTTGTAGCCATGGCAACCCCAACACGACCACATCATGCAGATTATGCAACACCAGAAAGCAAATAACCTCCTGATGTGCAGGAGCCATGCACATGGTCAGCTGGGTCCAGTACTGAGGCTTATTCTTGGCCAAAGGCGTAGCATCAATTCCTCTCAATGGAATAGGACACTGCAAGGGCTCCAAGAAAAACCCACAACGCCTAGCATACTCCAAGTCCATCAAATTCAGGGCAGCGCCTGAATCCACAAATGCCATGACAGAATACGATGACAAAGAGCAGATCAAGGTAACGGACAGAAGAAATTTTGACTGTACCGTACCAATGGTGGCAGACCTAGCGAACCGCTTAGTGCGCTTAGGACAATCAGAGATAGCATGAGTGGAATCACCACAGTAGAAACACAGCCCATTCAGACGTCTGTGTTCTTGCCGTTCAACTCTGGTCAAAGTCCTATCGCACTGCATAGGCTCAGGTTTAAGCTCAGGTAATACCGCCAAATGGTGCACAGATTTACGCTCACGCAAGCGTCGACCGATCTGAATGGCCAAAGACATATACTCATTCAGACCAGCAGGCATAGGAATTCCCACCATGACATCCTAAAAGGGCTTCAGAGAGACCCTTTCTGAAAATAGCTGCGAGCGCACCTTCATTCCATTGAGTGAGTACGGACCACTTCCTAAATTTCTGACAATATACCTCTATCTCATCCTGACCCTGACACAGAGCAAGCAAATTTTTCTCTGCCTGATCCACTGAATTAGGTTCATCGTACAGCAATCCGAGAGCCAGGAAAAACGCATCGATATTACTTAATGCAGGATCTCCTGACGCAAGAGAAAATGCCCAGTCCTGAGGGTCGCCACGTAAAAAAGAAATAATGATCCTAACTTGTTGAACTGGGTCACCAGAGGAGTGAGGTTTCAAAGCCAGAAATAGTTTACAATTATTTTTGAAACTCAGAAATTTAGCTCTATCTCCAAAAAACAAATCAGGAATAGGAATTCTCGGTTCTAACATAGAATTCTGAACCACAAAGTCTTGAATATTTTGTACTCTTGCCGTGAGCTGATCCACACATGAAGACAGACCTTTAATGTCCATCGCTACACCTGTGTCCTGAACCACCCAAATGTCTAGGGGAAAAAAAAGGCAAAATACAGTGCAGAGAAAAAAAAATGGTCTCAGAACTTCTTTTTTCCCTCTGTTGAGAATCATTAGTACTTTGGACCTCCAGTACTGTTATGATAAGGCAATTCAGTACCACAATGGACATAGAGGTCAGAGCACATACAGTGACCTGACAATAACCCAAAAACATTGAACGAGCTCTGAGACGTGGGAACTCTGCTGACCGCAATCCCTAATCCACTCCAACCACACTAGAGGCAGCCGTGGATTGCTCCTAATGCTCCCTATGCAACTCGGCACAGCCTGAGAAACTAGCTAGCCTGAAGATAGAAAATAAGCCTACCTTGCCTCAGAGAAATACCCCAAAGGAAAAGGCAGCCCCCACATATAATGACTGTGAGTTAAGATGAAAAGACAAACGTAGAGATGAAATAGATTTAGCAAAGTGAGGCCCGACTTTCTGAACAGAGCGAGGATAGGAAAGGTAACTTTGCGGTCAACACAAAACCCTACAAAAACCACGCAAAGGGGGCAAAAAGACCCTCCGTACCGAACTAACGGCACGGAGGTACACCCTCTGCTTCCCAGAGCTTCCAGCAAGCAGGAAAAAACAAATAGACAAGCTGGACAGAAAAAACAGCAAACAAAATAGCAAAGCGGAACGTAGCTATGCAGAGCAGCAGGCCACAGGAACGATCCAGGAGGAAACAGGTCAATACTAGAACATTGACTGGAGGCCAGGATCAAAGCACTAGGTGGAGTTAAATAGAGCAGCACCTAACGACCTCACCACATCACCTGAGGAAGGAAACTCAGAAGCCGCAGTACTACTTTCCTCCACCAACAGAAGCTCACAGAGAG
Organism: Ranitomeya imitator; assembly: GCF_032444005.1. NCBI lineage: Eukaryota > Metazoa > Chordata > Amphibia > Anura > Dendrobatidae > Ranitomeya > Ranitomeya imitator. The sequence continues at coordinate 718,901,498 of NC_091282.1, read as the reverse complement.
AATCAGCCGACGTACCACTTGTGACCACAGGAGGGAGCTCTGCACAGAATTCACAACACTGTGCTATATTATGCAGGCTGTGCTATATACTATGTAGGTTGTGCTATATACTATGCGGGTTGTGCTATATACTATGTGGGTTGTGCTATATACTATGCGGGTTGTGCTACATACTATGCGGGCTTTGCTATATACTATGGGGGGTATATTAACCCCTTTACCCCCAAGGGTGGTTTGCACATTAATGACCAGACCAATTTTTACAATTCTGATCACTGTCCCCTTATAGGGTTATAACTATGGAACGCTCCAACGGATCCCAGTGATTCTGACACTGTTTTCTCGAGACATATTGTACTTCAGGATAGTGGTATAATTTCTTTGATATTACCTGCGTTTATTTGTGAAAAAAATGGAAATTTGGTGAAAATTTTGAAAATTTCACAATTTTCCAACTTTTAATTTTTATGCCCTTAAATCACAGAGATATGTCACACAAAATACTTAATAAGTAACATTTCGCACGTCTACTTTACATCAGCACAATTTTGGAAACAAAATTTTTTTTTGTTAGGGAGTTATAAGGGTTAAAAGTTGACCAGCAATTTCTCATTTTTACAACACCATTTCTTTTTAGGGACCACTGTTATGATCTGGTGGCCTAGGAGCAGTATGTGATGTACTCTGGAGAAGGTGGTACCTGTACTGACCGCAAACCCTGAACTTAGCACCGCAACTAGAAGTAGCCGTGGGATGTACCTAACACTCCCTAGACCCCTCGGCACAGCCTAAGATCTAACTACCCCTAAAGACAGAAACAGGAAACCTATCTTGCCTCAGAGAAAATCCCCAAAGGATAGACAGCCCCCCACAAATATTGACTGTGAGAGGAGAGGGAAATGACATACGCAGACAGAAATCAGGATTAAGCAAAGGAGGCCTTTCTAGCTAAAAAGAAAGAATAGGACAGAGAACTATGCGGTCAGTATTAAAACACTAGAAAATATCCACCACAGAAAATACAAAACTCCACATCTGACTAAAGACATGGAGGGTATATCTGCATCTCCAGAGATACAGCTTGGCTGCAAAAAATCCTAACACAGACAAAGCTGGACAAGACAATACATGAAAATGCACAGAACTATAAGGTCCACAGCATGTGGACAGCAAAAACAAAGCCATAACTTATCTTTGATGAAAAGAACAGCAAACAGGAGAGACCAGTCAGGGATGTGAATCCTCCAAAAACAATGGACAACTGGCACTGACTAAAGGATCAAGCAAGACTAAATAGCCCAGTCCAAATTGCAATTTGTCCAAGTGGACACACCTGATAAATGCTGCGATCCAAAGACAGCAGCACTACCACTCATAACCACCGGAGGGAGCCCAAGAGCAGAATTCACAACGGACCACATCACATTTGAAGTCATTTTGAGGGGTCTACATGATAGAAAATAACCAACTGTGACACCATTCTAAAATCTGCACCCCTCAAGGTGATCAAAACCACATTCAAGAAGTTTATTAACCCTTCTGGTGCTTCACAGGAATTTTTGGAATGTTTAAAAAAAATGAACATTTAATTTTTCTTCACAAAAATTTACTTCAGCTCCAATTTGTTTTATTTTACGAAGTGTAACAGGAGAAAATGGACACCAAAAGTTGTTCTACAATTTTGTCCTGAGTACCCCGATACCCCATATGTGGGGGTAAACCACTGTTTGGGCGCATGGCAGAGCTCGGAAGGGAAGGAGCGCCATTTGACTTTGAAAAATTGGCTGGAATTGAGATGGGACGCCATGTTGCATTTGGAGAGCCACTAATGTGCCTAAACATTGATACCCCCCACAAGTGACACCATTTTGGAAAGTAGACCCCCTAAGGAACTTATCTAGATGTGTGGTAAGCACTTTGACCTATCAAGTGCTTCACAGAAGTTTATAATGTAGAGCTGTAAAAATAAAATATAATATTTTTTAGCACAAATGAATTTTTCACCCCCATTTTTTTATTTTCGCAAGGGTACCAGAAGAAATTGTACCCCAAAAGTTGTTGTGCAATTTGTTCTGAGTATGCTGATACCCCATTTGTGGAAGTAAACCACTGGTTGGGTGCATGGCAGAGCTCGGAAGGGAAGGAGCGCCGTTTGACTTTTCAATGCAAAATTGGCTGGAATTAAGATGGGATGCCATGTTGCATTTGGAGAGCCCCTGATGTGCCTTAACATTGAAACCCCCCACAAGTGACACCATTTTGTCTAGATGTGATGTGAGAGCTTTGAACCTCCAAGTGTTTCACTACAGTTTATGATGCAGAGCCGTGAAAATAAAAATAAAAAATTTTCCACAAAAATTATTTTTTAGCCCCCAGTTTTGTATTTTCCCAAGGGTAACAGGAGAAATTGGTCCCCAAAAGTTGTTGCCGAATTTGTTCTGAGTATGCTGATACCCCTTATGTGGGGGGTAACCACCGTTTGGGCGCATGGCAGAACTCGGAAGGGAAGGAGTGCCATTTGGAATCCAGACTTAGATGGATTGGTCTGCAGGCGTCACGTTGCATTTGCAGAGCCCCTGAAGTACCTAAGCAGTAAAAAACCCACCACAAGTGACCCCATATTGGAACCTAGACCCCCCAAGGAACTTAGCTATATGTGTTGTGAAAACTTTGAACCCCCAAGTATTTTACTACAGTTTATAACGCAGAGCCGTGAAAATAAAAAATCATTTTTCTTTCCTCATAAATAATTTTTTAGCCCACAATTTTTTATTTTCACAAGGGTAACAGGAGAAATTGGACCCCAAAAGTTGTTGTCCAGTTTGTCCTGAGTACACTGATACCCCATATGTGGGGGTAAACCACTGTTTGGGCACACAAAAATGATCTTTTCGCCCCCAATTTTTTATTTTCACAAGGGTAACAGGAGAAATTGGACCCCAAAAGTTGTTGTGCAATTTGTCCTGAATACGTTGATATCCCATATGTTGGGGTAAACCCCTGTTTGGATGCACGGGAGAGCTTGGAAGGAAAGGAGCACTGTTTTACTTTTTCAATGCAGAATTGGCTGGAATTGAGATTGGACGCCATGCCGGGTTTGGAAGAGCCCTGATGTGCCTAAACAGTGAAAACCCCCAATTCTAACTGAAACCCTAACCCAAACAAACCCCTAACCCTTATCCCAACCACACCCCTAACCCTAATCCCAACCATAACCCTAACCACACCCCTAACTCTGACACACCACTAACCCTAATCCCAACCGTAAGTGTAATCCAAACCCTAACCCTAGCCCTAACCCAAACCGGAACCCTAGCCCTAACTCTATCCCTAACCCTAACAATAGCCCTAATGGGAAATGGAAATAAATACATTTTTTAACCTTTTTTATTGGGGGATGATGAAGGGGGTGATGAAGTGGGGTTTGATTTACTTTTATAGCGGGTTTTTCAGCGGACTTTTATGACTGGCAGCCATCACACACTAAAAGACACTTTTTATTGCAAAAAATATTTTTTGGCGTTACCACATTTTGAGAGCTATAATTTTTCTATATTTTGGTCCACAGAGTCATGTGTGGTCTTGTTTTCTGCGGGATGAGTTGACGTTTTTATTGGTAACATTTTTGGGCATGTGACATTTTTTGATCGCTTTTTATTCTGATTTTTGTGAAGCAGTATGAGCAAAAAACAGTTATTCATGAATTTCTTTTTTGGGGGGAGGCGTTTATACCGTTCCGCGTTTGGTAAAATGGATAAAGCAGTTTTATTCTTCGGGTCAGTATGATTACAGCGACACCTCATTTATATCTTTATTTATGTTTTGGTGCTTTTATACGATAAAAACTATTTTATAGAAAAAATAATTATTTTTGCATCACTTTATTCTGAGGACTATAAGTTTTTTATTTTTTTGCTGATGACGCTGTATCATGGCTCATTTTTTGTGGGACAAGATGACGTTTTCAGCAGTACCATGGTTATTTATATCCTTCTTTTTGATCGCGTGTTATTCCACTTTTTGTTCGGCGGTATGATAATAAAGCGTTGTTTTTTGCCTCGTTTTTTTTTTTTTTTTTTTACAGTATTCACTGAAGGGGTTAACTAGTGGGACAGTTTTATAGGTTGGGTCATCATGGATGCGACGATACTAAATATGTGTACTTTTACTGTTTTGTGTTTTTTTTTTTAGATAAAGGAATGTATTTATTGGAACAATATTTTATTTTATTTTTTTATTTATTTAGGAATTTTTTTTTTTTATTTACACATTTACGTTTTTTTTTTTACTTTTCTACTTTGCCCCAGGGGGGGCATCACAGTAAAGTGACAGATCACTAATCTGACACTTTGCTGTGCACTGTGTCACATGAGCGATCTGACATGCACAGCAGGGAGGCTTCCCGATGCCTGCTCTGAGCAGGCGCTGGTAAGCCACCTCCCTGCAGGACCCAGATGCAGCACTGCGGCCATTTTGGATCCGGGGCCTACAGAGAGGAGAAGGTAGGAGACCCTCGGAGCAACGCGATCACATCACGCTGCTCCGAGGATCCCAGGGAAGCCCGCAGTGAGTCCCCTCCCTGCGTGATGCTTCCCTATACCGCCGGAACACTGCGATCATGTTTGATCGCAGTGTGCCAGGGGTTAATGTGCCGGGGGCGGTCCGTGACCGCTCCTGGCACATAGTCCTGGATGTCAGCTGCAATAATCAGCTGACACCCGGCCGCGATCGGCCGCACTCCCCCCGTGAGCGCGGCCAATCGCTATGATGTACTGACATGCAATTGTTACATAAGATACTAGATCTTAAATATTTTTAAATGCCCTAACAGGGCAGGTTTAGCTACCATTTGGGCTGTTTCATTAAGGCTGGTGTTGTGCTCACCAAGTCTTCAAGGGGTTTAACCACAAATAAAATTAATTTTAAAGTTGATTTTAATCAATAGATATTTGAATAATAATAAATTCCACAACTGGATCTATTTAAACATTTTTTTCCTGTGCCGAGGTGGGGTGAGCCCGTGTGACCACCGACGGGATAGTATGTCTAATGTCAGAAAGGGGTTAAAGTCTATGAGGGAGGCCGTGTTATATACTATGTGGCTGTGTTATATATTATTGTGGGGGTATATTATATTCTATGGGGAGGCTGTGTTATATACTATGGGGGGCTGCATTATATTCTATGGCGGGCTACATTATACAGTGGGGCAAAAAAGTATTTAGTCAGTCAGCAATAGTGCAAGTTCCACCACTTAAAAAGATGAGAGGCGTCTGTAATTTACATCATAGGTAAACCTCAACTATGGGAGACAAACTGAGAAAAAAAAATCCAGAAAATCACATTGTCTGTTTTTTTAACATTTTATTTGCATATTATGGTGGAAAATAAGTATTTGGTCAGAAACAAAATTTCATCTTAATACTTTGTAATATATCCTTTGTTGGCAATGACAGAGGTCAAACGTTTTCTGTAAGTCTTCACAAGGTTGCCACACACTGTTGTTGGTATGTTGGCCCATTCCTCCATGCAGATCTCCTCTAGAGCAGTGATGTTTTTGGCTTTTCGCTTAGCAACACGGACTTTCAACTCCCTCCAAAGGTTTTCTATAGGGTTGAGATCTGGAGACTGGCTAGGCCACTCCAGGACCTTGAAATGCTTCTTACGAAGCCACTCCTTCGTTGCCCTGGCGGTGTGCTTTGGATCATTGTCATGTTGAAAGTCCCAGCCACATTTCATCTTCAATGCCCTTGCTGATGGAAGGAGGTTTGCACTCAAAATCTCACGATACATGGCCCCATTCATTCTTTCATGTACCCGGATCAGTCGTCCTGGCCCCTTTGCAGAGAAACAGCCCCAAAGCATGATGTTTCCACCACCATGCTTTACAGTAGGTATGGTGTTTGATGGATGCAACTCAGTATTCTTTTTCCTCCAAACACGACAAGTTGTGTTTCTACCAAACAGTTCCAGTTTGGTTTCATCAGACCATAGGACATTCTCCCAAAACTCCTCTGGATCATCCAAATGCTCTCTAGCAAACTTCAGACGGGCCCGGACATGTACTGGCTTAAGCAGTGGGACACGTCTGGCACTGCAGGATCTGAGTCCATGGTGGCGTAGTGTGTTACTTATGGTAGGCCTTGTTACATTGGTCCCAGCTCTCTGCAGTTCATTCACTAGGTCCCCCTGCGTGGTTCTGGGATTTTTGCTCACCGTTCTTGTGATTATTCTGACCCCACGGGGTGGGATTTTGCGTGGAGCCCCAGATCGAGGGAGATTATCAGTGGTCTTGTATGTCTTCCATTTTCTAATTATTGCTCCCACTGTTGATTTCTTCACTCCAAGCTGGTTGGCTATTGCAGATTCAGTCTTCCCAGCCTGGTGCAGGGCTACAATTTTGTTTCTGGTGTCCTTTGACAGCTCTTTGGTCTTCACCATAGTGGAGTTTGGAGTCAGACTGTTTGAGGGTGTGCACAGGTGTTTTTTATACTGATAACAAGTTTAAACAGGTGCCATTACTACAGGTAATGAGTGGAGGAAAGAGGAGACTCTTAAAGAAGAAGTTACAGGTCTGTGAGAGCCAGAAATCTTGATTATTTGTTTCTGACCAAATACTTATTTTCCACCATAATATGCAAATAAAATGATAAAAAAACAGACAATGTGATTTTCTGGATTTTTTTTTCTCAGTTTGTCTCCCATAGTTGAGGTCTACCTATGATGTAAATTACAGACGCCTCTCATCTTTTTAAGTGGTGGAACTTGCACTATTGCTGACTGACTAAATACTTTTTTGCCCCACTGTATATTATGGGGAGGTGGGCTGTATTATATTCTATGGGGGGCTGTATTAGATTTTATGAGGGATGATTGCGTCATATTATTTGATGGGGCTGCATTATATTCTATGGGTAGTTGGGCTGTATTCTATTCTATTCGGGGCTACATTATATTCTCTGGCGGGGCTGTATTATATTTATATTCTATGAGGTGTGATTGCATCATACTCTGAGGGGGCTGCAATAAACTATGAGGGGGGCTGCATTATATTCTATGGGGGTTACATTATACTCTGTGGGGTGGTGGTTGCATTATACTATATGAGGGCTGCATGATACTGTATCGAGGACTATGGGGAATACGTTATACTATATGAAGAACTACGGGGTGCATTATACTATGGGAAGTGAATTGTACTACATGGATGACTATGGCGGGACATTATACTATATGGAGCACTATGAGGCGTGTATTATGCTATATGGATGACAAAGAGGAGTGTATTATACTATATGGAGGACTGTGGTGCACATTATAATATATGGAGGACTATGGGGTGTATTTTACTAAACAAGTAAAATGCTGCATATTCAGATTCAAAGCAAAAATCATTGTTCTCAGCAGAACATGGCCTGCGTAAACTGTAGATGTGCTGCTGATAACATGATACTGTATGGGGATCTGTTAGTGGTCTATTAGTGTTCGTTCTGTTCCATCATTATTCCTCAGCTGGTGGAAAGAGGCCGGGAAACAAGCGTTGAACAACTTCAGTATTGTCGATCAAACTCATTTAGCGGCCTGAACTCAGCGCATGTAAATACAAAAGAAATGCTTTTGTGTGATGTGCAATATGTTAGCATTTGGGGCCTATAAACTTTGCCTAGTGCCTATTTTGCCTAAAACCGGCCCTGCCTACAAGTGTACTAAGATATTATACAGTCACCATGTGACAAGTGGGCCTGTGTAACTTCAAATGCCAGGGCTGAATTTTAGTTCCAGTCCGGCCCTGCTCCCCTGCCCAGGAGATGTGGTATGATCAGACCATGTTCCTGCATGTCCTCATGTCAGACACAGCCATTACACAGTACACAGTAGGGCACATTTCAAAGATTATCTCGGCACAGGAAAAAAATGTTTAAATAGATCCAGTTGTGGAATTTATTATTATTCAAATATCTATTGATTAAAATCAACTTTAAAATTAATTTTATTTGTGGGAAAACCCCTTGAAGACTTGGTGAGCACAACACCAGCCTTAATGAAACAGCCCAAATGGTAGCTAAACCTGCCCTGTTAGGGCATTTAAAAATATTTAAGAACTAGTATCTTATGTAACAATTGCATGTCAGTTATAGGGTGAGAACAGGCTTCGCTGCTCCTATAAATGTAATATGTCTGTTGTGAGGAGATGGATGACATAATGACCATATGCAAATCATCATCATCATCAATGAAATAACTTCTCATATCTCATATATTTTCTCATGTATGCTATAAACTTTCCGCAACTTTTTTTTTCAGGAACTTAATTCACAAGATAACCTCTTTCCTGTCAGCATTTTTGACACTTTTCAAAGTGATATTTTGCTGGTAATTGCACACCTCCGCTTCATATTATCTCTTCTCTCGTCCACTCTTGATTTCCATGACATGGGCTGGAGATGCTGCCACTTAGACACGGACTGCTGAATATTCAGGAGTGGTGTAATGGTGCATATCTGTACCTCTGTGTGTGATATTACGGGGGTGGGGGATTGTATTACTATACATTCACCAGGTACATGAATTTACTCTAGTAGCTACATTCATTTTTTTGTTTTCTCTACTTTCCTTCACAAATCAGTTAATAAATTATTTGCTGTGTTTTCATTTGGTTTCTTAATGACTGCAGTAAACACTTTATGGCGTTAGTATTGTACTTAAAGAATTTTGACACCTTTTTGTTTTACATATTTTTTCATATTTTTTTGTATTTTGGACTAAAGATTATTTTTTGCAATTATTAGGTTTCATTAACATTTTTTCACTGCTTGCTTTCTACAGCCCCTGTACTACATTGTCTATGTCTGGATGCTAAATGATTTCACTAAAGATCAATCAGTGAGCCCAGTCTTTTACTGAGCCTTTGTCAGTTGATTTATGACCATTTTTTGACATTGCAAAGGATGACCCAACTCATGTTGTCTGTAAGATTTGTCAACAAAATCTCAGTAGAGGCCAAAAAATCACTAGCTTGAGTACTTCATACATGAACCATCACATGGATATGAGGCATAGGTTGCAGTGGGAAGCTCACTGTGCTACAATGCGGCCTAGTGGGCCGGGTCACCCACCGTCTGCTCCATCAAGTGCATCCGCATCCTTTTCATCCTCTGTGACTGTGGGGACAGCAGTCGCACATGGTTTTGGATGCAAACCTTACACCTTTTTACCCCCAACAGCCAGTGTGATTGGCAGGTTGTCAGGACATTTACAAGTGGAAACACCTGCTGTTGTTGAGCACTCTCCGACATCGACACCACCTTTTGATCAAGGCAACATAACCTCCGCCTGCACCTTTCTCACAAACCAGCAGTTTGCCGGGGACACCCTACTCAACTCCGTTTAAGCACGGCAGCCAGCCCTCAGTCCCTCAGATGTGGACAAGTAAAAGACCATTTCCTCCTAGCCATGACAAAGCTAAGAGGTTGAATTTCTCCATCTGCAAGCTGTTGGCTACAGAAATGCTGCCTTTCCGCCAGGTGGACACAGAGGATTTTCGAGACTTTATGTCCGTCGCAGTGCCCCAGTACCAGATGCCATGTCGCCACTACTTCTCAAAGAAACCTGTGCCTGCGCTACACCAGCATGTTGCACACAACATCACTGCTTCCTTGAGAAACTCTGTGTGTGACAGGGTGCATTTCACCACAGACACTTGGACGAGTAGACATAGACAGGGGCGTTACATGTTGGTGACTGGGAACTGGGTAACTATGGCGACATCAGGAGAAGGGGCTTCTGTCCAAGTCTTGCCATCCCCACGAGTTGCTCGTCGATTCTCTGTATCTAGAAGTTCCTCCACTGCTTCTGCCTCCTCAACCTCTTCTTGGTCCTCCACCTGCACCCAAAGCCTGTCTGGTAATGCCACCTGCGTTGTAACTGTGCAGAAGGAATCCTGCACACCTCCTCACTATGCTGTCACCAGGGCTCAATGGCATCAGGCAGTGTTTACATTGAAATGTCTGGGAAATGTGAGTCACACAGCTGAGGAGTTGTGGTCAGCTCTGGAGACAGAGTTCCATCAATGTTTGTCTCCACTCAACCTGCAGCCAGGGAAGGCTGTGTGCGACAATGCTGCAAACCTGGGTGTGGCCCGTCACCGGGGCAATGTCACACAAGTGCTTTGTATGGCTCACATTTTGAACCTGGTTGTCCAGCAATTATTATCCCACTATCCCAGATTAGATGGGCTTCTGCAGAGGGCACGGTCTCTGTTTGCTCACTTCTGCCGTTCGAATCCCGCAGCTCGACGACTTGCATCTTTACAGAAGTCATTGGGCCTGCCAGTTCACCGGCTGAAATGCGATGTGCCCACGTGGTGGAATTCAACTCTGCACATGTTGCAGCGACTGTGGCAGCACCGACGAGACCTGGTGCAATACGTTATGATGTATAGCCTGGGCCAATGGGATCAAGAGGTGGGGCAAATCACGCTGCAGGAGTGGTCTCAGATCAGGGACCTATGCACCCTTCTGCACAGTTTTGAAATAGCAGCGAAGATGTTTAGTGCTGACGATGCCATTATCAGCATGACCATTCTGGTGATTTACATGCTGGAGCACACCTTACACAGTGTTTGAAGTCAGGTGGTGGAACAAGAGGAGGAGGAGGAGGAACAGGAGGAGTCGTATGCAGAAGGTATCATATCTCCAAGGTCAAGAAGGTTGACAGCACCAAGGCGGCTGGCATTGGAGGCTGGGGGAGAGGGATTACCGAGGGCGCATGATAGCAGCCAAACTGTTAAGGTGCAGGAGGCGAGGAAGAAGTGGAGGACGAACTGGCGCTAGGCATGGAAGACTCATCAGATAAGGGAGACCTTGATCAAATTTCTGTTGTGCGAGGTTAGGGGGAGAGGTTAGACGAAGGAAGCATGATTTTCACCTCGCCACCACCAAGACAACAAGGACTTGGTCCTCCTGGATGCGCAAGAGACATGAGTGCCTTTTTGCTGCACTACCTGCAACATGACCCTCGGATTGTCAGAATCCGAAGTAATGCCGACTACTGGGTTGCCACACTCTTAGATCCCCGGTACAAAAGCAAATTTGGCGAAATAATTCCTGCCATAGAAAGGGATTCACGCATGCAGGAGTATCAGCAGAGACTGTTACAGAATCTTACATCTGCTTTTCCACAAAACACCAGTGGTGCACGTAGTGAATCTCTGAGTTCTAACTTGCCAACCATGGGACTATCGAGTCATCACTCAAACTGTAACAGTAACATCTTATCTGGTGGTAACAGTAATTTTTTTCAATCGTTTCAAGATTTTTTTAGACCATCCTTTGCAAGGCCACAGGAGACAAGAAGTCTGACGCACAGCCAACGCCTAGAGAGGATGGTACAAGAGTATCTCCAAGTTAACATCGATGCCATGACTGTGGAACTGAACGCTTGCTTATTTTGGGGTTCCAATCTTGAAATATGGCCTGAGCTTGCCACTCACGCCTTGGAGATCTTGTTGTGCCCCGCAGCCAGCGTTCTCTCTGAATGTGTGTTCAGCGCTGCTGGTGGTGTGCTGACAGATAAGCGCACGCGGCTGTCCAGTGACAATGTAGACAGACTAACGCTCATCAAGATGAACAAATCCTGGATCCGCAAGGACTTTTCTACCCCTGTGTCATCTTTGGAAGACTAAAAGCTTGATGATTTTTGAAAATCACCTCACCAACCGTTTTAAAAAAACTCTGGCGAAATTGATGCCACTTAAGTGGTGTCTGTGGCCGAATTTTTGGAAAAAATGGAGACTCTTATTTAGTCCCCTTGCTAAGTTTTACATGAGGTTGTCATTGTCAATTCCAGGTGGGTGGGGTCATTTTCAGAGTTGTTTACTCATACTATGGCCTAGGATTCAGAGGTGTGCTCCAAAGCTTCAGTGTCTGCTAGTCAGCAGAGTAGCCCAGCCACCCACCGTCTGTTTACCTAAGTACTATTTCTATCGGCATCTGGCCCAGTAGAATTTGGTGCTACTCAGCAGCGTACCCCACCCATAAAGCAAGCTACACTGCCTGTTTACCTAAGTACTATTTTGTAATGGCATCTAGCCCAGGAAATCCTTTTGGGCCTAGTAGAATTTGGTGCTACTCAGCAGCGTACTTCACCCTTGAAGCAAGCTACCCTGCTTGTTTACCTAAGTACTATTTTGTAACGGCATCTAGCCCAGGAAATCTTTTTGGGCCTAGTAGAATTTAGTGCTACTCAGCAGCGTACCCCACCCATGAAGCAAGCTACACCGCCTGTTTACCTAAGTACTATTTTTTAATGGCATCTGACCCAGGAAATCCTTTTGAGCAATTTCTGCTACTCAGCAGAGTACCCCATCCATGAAGCAAGCTACACCGCCTTCTTTCTTTCTCAATCTAACCCCTTGGCTCTAGGGTGTCCACTCTCCCTCAAGCTCTCTCCTCACAGGTGGACTACCGCGTGTTTTCACACTGTGGCGAATCTTTTGGGCCCAGGCATAAGAAGTCGTCGAGGTAATGGATAATATGTACCGACTTACAAACATCCATGACGACACATTCGAGGAAGCAACTAAACGCCTCAAATAGTGAGCAGGATATGGAGCACCCCATGGGCAAACAGCGATCTATGTAGTATGCTCCTTCACAGAAGCAGCCCAATGGGAGGACACTATTCGGAGGCACAGGTAGTACCCAGAATGCCCTCTCAATATCTGTTTTGGCCAATAGGGTGCCCCTTACCAACTTCTTGACCCGCCTGATTGCCTCGTCAAAGGAGGTACAGTACATAGTACTGTACTTGGTTCCGCATCGATGTTGTCGTTTACTGACCTGCCCCTTGGATTTGACAAATGGTGGATTAGTCTGAATGTATTGGGTTCATGTTATGGACCTGGTGGTTAGGAGCACCTGGAACGACCTGATGGTTAAACTCACACAGGACAAGCTCGGGGAAGTGGGAGCTCTGCTGACCGCAACCCCTAATCCTATCACACAACTAGAAATAGCCGTGGAGCGTACCTAACACGACCTAGACGCCTCTTCACAGCCTAAGAGCTAACTAGCCCTAAAGATAGAAAATAAAGCCTACCTTGCCTCAGAGAAATTCCCCAAAGGAAAAGGCAGCCCCCCACATATATTGACTGTGAGTTAAGATGAAAGTCACAAACACAGAAATGAAACAGGTTTCAGCAAAGGGAGGCCAGACTTACTAAACTGACTGAGGATAGGAAAGGTAACTTTGCGGTCAGCACAAAAAACTACAAAAGACCATGCAGAGTGTGCAAAAAAACCTCCGCACCGACTCACGGTGCGGAGGTGCCACTCTGCATCCCAGAGCTTCCAGCTAGCAAGGCAAAATCATGATAGCCAACTGGACAAGGAAACAATGAACAAATAATTAACTAGCAGGGACTTAGCTTCTGCTGGAGTAGACAGGTCACCAGGAAGATCCAAGAGCGAACTGAACCAGTACAAGAACATTGACAGCTGGCATGGAGTAACGATCTGAGTGGAGTTAAATAGAGCAGCCAGCCAAAGAATAAACCACATCACCTGTGGAAGGAACCTCAGAAGCAGCAGCTCCACTCACAGCCACCAGAGGGAGTCCATGGACAGAACTCACCGAAATACCATTCATGGCCACAGGAGGGAGTTCGATAACAGAATTCACAACAGTACCCCCCCCTTGAGGAGGGGTCACCGAACCCTCACCAGAGCCCCCAGGCCGATTAGGACGAGCCAAATGAAAGGCACGAACTAGATCGGCAGCATGAACATCAGAGGCAAAAACCCAGGAATTATCTTCCTGACCATAACCCTTCCACTTGACCAGGTACTGGAGTTTCCGTCTCGAAATACGAGAATCCAAAATCTTCTCCACCACATACTCCAACTCCCCCTCGACCAACACCGGGGCAGGAGGATCAATGGAGGGAACCATAGGCGCCACGTATCTCCGCAGTAACGACCTATGGAACACATTATGGATGGCAAAAGAAGCTGGAAGGGCAAAACGAAATGACACAGGATTGAGAACTTCAGAAATCTTATACGGACCAATGAAACGAGGCTTAAACTTAGGAGAGGAAACCTTCATAGGAACATGACGAGATGACAACCAAACCAAATCCCCAACACGAAGTCGGGGACCAACACAGCGCCGGCGGTTAGCGAAACGTTGAGCCTTCTCCTGGGACAATGTCAAATTGTCCACCACATGAGTCCAAATCTGCTGCAACCTGTCCACCACCGTATCCACACCAGGACAGTCCGAAGGCTCAACCTGCCCTGAAGAGAAACGAGGATGGAAACCAGAATTACAGAAAAAAGGCGAAACCAAAGTAGCCGAGCTGGCCCGATTATTAAGGGCGAACTCAGCCAAAGGCAAGAAGGACACCCAATCATCCTGATCAGCAGAAACAAAGCATCTCAGATATGTTTCCAAAGTCTGATTAGTTCGTTCAGTTTGGCCATTTGTCTGAGGATGGAAAGCCGAAGAAAAAGACAAATCAATGACCATCTTAGCACAAAAGGACCGCCAAAACCTCGAAACAAACTGGGAACCTCTGTCCAAGATGATGTTCTCCGGAATGCCATGCAAACGAACCACATGCTGGAAAAACAATGGCACCAAATCAGAGGAGGATGGCAATTTAGACAAGGGTACCAAATGGACCATCTTAGAGAAGCGATCACAAACCACCCAAATGACCGACATCCTTTGAGAGACAGGGAGATCTGAAATAAAATCCATGGAAATATGCGTCCAGGGCCTCTTCGGGACCGGCAAGCGCAAAAGCAACCCACTGGCACGAGAACAGCAGGGCTTAGCCCGAGCACAAGTCCCACAGGACTGCACAAAAGAACGCACATCCCGTGACAAAGAAGGCCACCAAAAGGATCTAGCCACCAAATCTCTGGTACCAAAGATTCCAGGATGACCCACCAACACCGAACAATGAACCTCAGAGATAACTCTACTAGTCCATCTATCAGGGACAAACAGTTTCTCCGCTGGACAACGGTCAGGTCTATCAGCCTGAAACTTCTGCAGCACGCGCCGCAAATCAGGGGAGATGGCAGACAAAATTACCCCCTCTTTGAGAATACCCGCCGGCTCAGGAACACCCGGAGAGTCAGGCACAAAACTCCTTGACAGGGCATCAGCCTTCACATTCTTAGAGCCCGGAAGGTACGAAACCACAAAATCAAAACGGGAGAAAAACAGCGACCATCGAGCCTGTCTAGGATTCAACCGTTTGGCAGACTCGAGATAAGTCAAATTCTTGTGATCCGTCAAGACCACCACGCGATGCTTGGCTCCTTCAAGCCAATGTCGCCACTCCTCGAATGCCCACTTCATGGCCAACAACTCTCAATTGCCAACATCATAATTGTGCTCAGCAGGCGAGAATTTTCTAGAAAAGAAGGCACATGGTTTCATCACCGAGCCATCAGAACTTCTTTGCGACAAAACAGCCCCTGCTCCAATCTCAGAAGCATCAACCTCAACCTGAAACGGGAGCGAAACATCTGGCTGCCACAACACAGGGGCAGAAGAAAAACGACGCTTCAACTCCTGAAAAGCCTCTACAGCCGCCGAGGACCAATTGACCACATCAGCACCTTTTTTGGTCAAATCAGTCAACGGTTTAGCAACACTAGAAGAATTAGCGATGAAGCGACGGTAACCCCAAAACGACCACATCATGCAGATTATGTAACACCAAAAAGCGAATATCCTCCTGATGTGCAGGAGCCATGCACATGGTCAATTGAGTCCAGTACTGAGGCTTATTCTTGGCCAAAGGCGTAGCATCAATTCCTCTCAATGGAATAGGATACTGCAAGGGCTCCAAGAAAAAACCACAGCGCCTGGCAAACTCCAAGTCCATCAAATTCAGGGCAGCGCCTGAAAACACAAATGCCATAACAGAATAGGACGACAGAGAGCAAATCAGAGTAACGGACAAAAGAAATTTAGACTGTACCGTACCAATGGTGGCAGACCTAGCGAACCGCTTTATGCGCTTAGGACAATCGGAGATAGCATGAGTGGAATCACCACAGTAAAAACACAGCCCATTCCGACGTCTGTGTTCTTGCCGTTCAGTTCTGGTCAAAGTCCTATCACATTGCATAGACTCAGGCCTATACTCAGATAATACCGCCAAATGGTGCACAGCTTTGCGCTCACGCAAGCCCCGATCGATCTGAATGGCCAAGGACATAGACTTATTCAGACCAGCAGGCGTGGGAAATCCCACCATGACATCCTTAAGGGCTTCAGAAAGACCCTTTCTGAAAATTGCCGCCAGGGCACACTCATTCCACTGAGTAAGCACAGACCACTTTCTAAACTTCTGACAGTACACCTCCGCTTCATCCTGACACAAAGCCAGCAAAATTTTCTCTGCCTGATCCACTGAATTTGGTTCATCATAAAGCAATCCAAGCGCCAGAAAAAACGCATCTACATCACGCAATGCAGGATCTCCTGGCGCAAGGGAAAATGCCCAATCTTGAGGGTCACCACGCAACAAAGAAATAATGATTTTTACTTGTTGAATAGGGTCACCAGAGGAGCGGGGTTTCTAAGCTAGAAACAGTTTACAATTATTTTTGAAATTCAGGAACTTAGATCTATCCCCAGAAAACAAATCAGGAATTGGAATTCTAGGCTCTAACATCGGATTCTGAACCACAAAATCTTGAATGTTTTGTACCCTTGCAGTGCGATGATCCACACAAGAGGACAGACCTTGAATGTCCATATCTACACCTGTGTCCTGAACCACCCAGAGGTTAAGAGGAAAAGAAAGACAAAAAACACTGCAGAGAAAAAAAAATGGTCTCAGAACTTCTCTTATCCCTCTATTGAGATGCATTAATACTTAGGGCCAGCTGTACTGTTATGGACCTGGTGGTTAGGAGCACCCGGAATGACCTGATGGTTAAACTCACACAGGACAAGCTCTGGGAAGTGGGAGCTCTGCTGACCGCAACCCCTAATCCTATCACACAACTAGAAATAGCCGTGGAGCGTACCTAACACAACCTAGACGCCTCTTCACAGCCTAAGAGCTAGCTAGCCCTAAAGATAGAAAATAAAGCCTACCTTGCCTCAGAGAAATTCCCCAAAGGAAAAGGTAGCCCCCCACATATATTGACTGTGAGTTAAGATGAAAGTCACAAACACAGAAATGAAACAGGTTTCAGCAAAGGGAGGCCAGACTTACTAAACAGACTGAGGATAGGAAAGGTAACTTTGCGGTCAGCACAATAAACTACAAAAGACCACGCAGAGTGTGCAAAAAAACCTCCGCACCGACTCACGGTGCGGAGGTGCCACTCTGCATCCCAGAGCTTCCAGCTAGCAAGGCAAAATCATGATAGCCAACAATGGAGGAAGGAAACAATGAACAAATAATTAACTAGCAGGGACTTAGCTTCTGCTGGAGTAGACAGGTCACCAGAAAGATCCAAGAGCGAACTGAACCAGTACAAGAACATTGACAGCTGGCATGGAGTAACAATCTGAGTGGAGTTAAATAGAGCAGCCAGCCAAAGAATAAACCACATCACCTGTGGAAGGAACCTCAGAAGCAGCAGCTCCACTCCCAGCCACCAGAGGGAGTCTATGGACAGAACTCGCCGAAATACCATTCATGACCACAGGAGGGAGTTCGATAACAGAATTCACAACAGGTTCAATTTTTGGCACAACTCCCAAATGGGGGTACTACTACGTCTTCTAAGGAAAGTGTTCTGAATAGACCCGCCGCCATTCAACCTAAAGATATTTCTTTTTTTCTTTTTTTAACAATGTCTGGGTGTTGGTAGAGTGATTTTAGATTTTTACGCCAGCCTTTCTTGATTTTAGAAGAGCATGACATGCCTATATCTGTGTCTCCTCCTCCTTTTACTCCTCCACCTCTTTTCTTTTCGCATGACTATTTGTAGTTGTGACTTTCCATGTGTTTGTTGTGTCTTCTGAGCAGTTTTTCAGCTTTTGGACACCTTTTAAGGTGTTTTCTATGTGTTTTCCATGTGTTTGTATGAGTTTAGGTTTGCCTGCCATTGGTTTCAATGGGGTTTGACGGTGTTCATTGAACAATTCGTCGAACACGTCCCTGTTTGACGAACCGAACCGAACCCGAACACAAGGGAGGTGGCTCAACACTAGAGACAAGATTCTAATACGCCTGTTTGTGCATGTTTTCCTGGGAAAATCAATTAGCAGAAAAGTTATTCATGTAAATGCAATGGCCCTTATTATGCTCTTACGTCTCTGATAAATGCAATATGTAATATGATAAGAGTCCTTACAGTCGCTCACCTCTCCAGCCCGTCACACCGCCAAACCGTTCCTAGCCACATCTTTTAATCCTGTGCTATACAGGGCAGGACAATGGACTCGACAAGAGGGGCTGAACAAGTGAGTGGTAAGCTGAGTATAAAGATTCTTTATTTTTGCATAATGATGCGAGATCAGTGATAAGAAACTGTAACTGCTGCTCTGTTGATGCATACAACAGAAGATAATCACCCGCCAATTGCATCAACAGTGGAGCAGTTGTAGTTTCACATCATAGCAGGTAACGAACACAGCTCTGCTCTGCCCAGTAATTACAAATGCCCTTGTGATCAGACTGATGTAGATGGCAGCAGGTAAGTTAGGTCAGGCGTGGTACTGTACAGGGCATAGAATGCACAAGAGTATAAGGTAAATTCTACACTTAGATTAGGTTGTTGAAACACCTCATGAAGACAACAAACATCACAGTGATTCTATCATTAAACCTAATTCTAGCTTGAGGAAGGCTAAATTGCCGAAACGCACGCCAGGGAGGACGCTCACAGACATATTTCTGGCTGAATACGGGTAATAACATCAGCTGTTGAGGCTGTGTCTTTGATATATAGTTTATGAGCTAGGCTATTGATTTACTAGGCTATATGGGATATGTGCAATAGTGATTACACTTTGTTATATGACCCCCCTCCCTTTTTTGCCTATGTTGCAAAATGCTAATTATGTCTTGTTTGTATCCTATTCTCTGCATGTGCTAGTGGGTGTTAACCCCTTCCTTTCCTGTTGTCATCTGTACCTGACTATTATATAAACTTATTTTTGATTATTTAAATTATATTTGGAACTTTCAGTCATTGTTTTTCTTTGTTACTTAATTTAGGTTGTATCATGGCTCATTTTGGGGATTCAATCCGCTGATATGTTGCTGCGAGCTCGCTTCCCCTGTCTTCTGAGCGATTACCTTTTCTTCGCTGTCCAAATGCTGATGGTCCCAATTGTATTTGTTCCTCCTTCTTGGTTTGGTCCTCTCCAGGTGTTTTCATTTTTCTAATTTGGTCAGCCCTATTACATTCTAGGAGGGGTTTTATATGCTCACCCTTCACTGCACTTCGTTGCTAGCTATACTTCCAGATGGGCTTGGGTTTAGGAGTTCCAGCCCTTCAGCTAAGGGGTTTACCTTGCATGGTATACATTATTTGAATTCCTGCACAGAGTCTATTTGTTTTCCTTCCAAGTTCCTTTTCCTTTCACCTATTGATGTTTTTGGCTCTCCTTAGCTTTACCCTGGGTTTTCATATCTTCCTGCACACTTTCTTCTCCTCTAGGTGGTAGTGTGTTGCGGCCTTCCCAAAATGGTTCCACAGCAGGTAATAGAAGTACCTCAATGGCCTTTTATAGAGCCAGGTCTGAGGTGGTGGTGTTGAGTTAGGAGGCTAGAGATTTTGGAGTCTGTACAGGGACCAGTTGGGTGTCTCCCTGTAGTAAGTCTTTTTCTGTTACACCTGGGTGAGTGTGTGTTACTTCCATAATAGGTTGATGAGAACTCAGTGTTGTTGGGAAATATAGTTGCCATGCCCTCAGCCGCAGGTTCGGTCTCCGCTGTGCAGGGAGACCGGCGCCTATCACACAGCCTTACTCACCCTGTTCGTGGCTCCAGACGATCTGCGGCTTCTTTCTCTGCTAAGAACCTGCATCCTCTTGGCAGGTCTCCTGGAAATGCTCTTAGGAGCCGCGCCCCGCTTCCTGCACATACTTGAAACAACAGGACACCTGTTCGCTATTAGGGTCGTCTGTGTTATGATGCTCTGTGCATAAAAAGCACCCTCCCCTTTAGGGAGGTGCCTGAGCTATGTGTTCATTCTTTGGATTGTTGCCACAGCTTCAGGCCACGCTCTGCTGTGCTCTGCACTTTACTTATGTCTCTATTTTCACAGAGTCCTCTTCTGGTGAATCCCATTCTGGACTTCTCTGGTCTCTCCGGTTCTCACTCCAGGTTGTCTTGCCTCTCCTCACGGAATCCTCCAGATCCTGCTACCAGTGGAAACTACCTTGCTGGATTTCATGGAGCTTCTGGGATTGTCCCCACCAGCTGGCCCAAGTATTCTACTGTGTTGCTAGTTTGTCAGTATGGGTCGTCCTCTGGTCCTGGATTCGTAGCATTCAGGCCACCTTAGTGTTGTGACGGGGGAATCCCTGTATAGGGGTACACCTTGCCCGGTGCTCCACTATGTGGTACAGTGCTGTGATCCAGAGGTTCTTTCCCTCTGACACCTGTTTCCTTTTTGTTAATAAATATCTTTTGGTTTATGAGATCTACTCTCCTGTCTTTTGAGTATCTGGTATACAGCCGCCACTTCACCATCAGTGGTCTAGTGAGTCCACTTTACCTTGTCACACCCTGTGGGTGTAACAGTTAGCCCAGGCCATGGACTCCGCTGATACCCGATTCTCAGTCCAGAGAGAGCTAGCTGCGCTTTGTCAAAGCCAGGATCAGCTAGTTTCCTTCATGCAAACTCTGGATACCCGCTTATCTACTCTACAGGCTACCGAGTCCACCAACGTGAACCAGCTAGCAGAGCTC
Source organism: Ranitomeya imitator (assembly GCF_032444005.1). NCBI lineage: Eukaryota > Metazoa > Chordata > Amphibia > Anura > Dendrobatidae > Ranitomeya > Ranitomeya imitator. The sequence goes on along the minus strand of NC_091282.1, from coordinate 718,880,593 downwards.
CGTCTGGAATTCAATCACCAACATGAGACGCAGGCCCGCTTGTTGGACTACATGACCTCTGTGGATGACCGGTTAACTAAGGTACAGCATCCTACCCTTGAGCCCACCATGAGACACTGTCCTCCTCGTCTCTGCAAGCCTCCTCGTTACTATGGTGACCCCAAGTTGTGCAGAGGATTTCTTAACCTATGCTTGCTGCATTTTCATTTTTTGCCTCAGCATTTTCAGACAGACATGGCCAAGGTGGCTTTCCTTGCCTCTCATCTGGAGGGAGAGGCTTTAGCTTGGTTCAACCCCCTAATGGAGCGGAATGATCCCATCGTGTCTGATCTGCAGGTATTCTTGGACACGTTCCGCAAGATATTTGATGAGCCTGGTCGTGTCACATCTGCCATGGAGTCTCTCTTTGATTTGCAACAGGGCTCTCTCTCTGTCGGTCAATATGCCATCCGTTTCTGTACCTTGGCTTCGGAGCTCCAGTGGACCAATGAGCCCCTGGTCGGAGTCTTCCGGCGAGGGTTGTCTGGAAGAGTCAAGGACGAATTGGCAGGTAGGGACCTACCCGAGACCCTGGATGATCTCATATCCCTCGACATTCGGATTGACATGCGTCTTCAGCAGCGCTCCAGAGAGAGGCTTGTCGAGAAGCAATTTCCTCATCCAGCGTCTTCTTCACCGAAACCTCGGTTTCCGTGTCCTGCTCCGGTCTTTAAGGATGTGCCCATGGAGCTTGACCGCGTGAGGGTGAAGAGGAATCAGCAGGAGGAAATTCCCACTAGGAATCCATATCGTTATGGTGGACGCTCCACTTCCGGTCAATGCAGTGGAACTGAGAGGTCAGAAGAACTCTTCCGCCTAGGACAGGTAAGGGAGACCTCCCTAGGTGAGAATGACTCTTCTCTCCCGCTAACCATATCCATACAGGTAATCTTCGGGAAGGTGCGGTTCTCCGAGACGGCCTATCTGGACTCTGGATCTGGTGGAAATTTCATCCAGCAAGCTGTGGCCAGGCAGTTCGGGATTCCAATTATTCCACTGCAGCGGTCCTGGCGCATCATCTCCGTAGATGGTAGACCCCTGAAAGATGCCATTATCGGTATCACCGAAGAGGTGGAGCTTCAAATCGGAGCACTACACAGGGAAAAGATTACCTTCTATGTGTTACCGAATCTTTCTCAACCATTCCTTCTAGGTCTTCCGTGGCTGCGCCTCCACGAACTTGTTCTGGATTGGCGGTCTGGAGATGTCCTTCGATGGGGTCAGTCTTGTCACGAACACTGCCTCATACCAGTACGGCCTGGTTCTACCCCACGGTCTCCGGCAGCTTTACCCGGGTTACCGTCTGCCTACTGGTCCTTCGCAGATGTATTCAACAAGAGGGAAGCCGAGACACTTCCACCGCACAGGCCTTACAATTGCCCCATCGATCTTATCCCTGGATCTACTCCGCCTCGAGGTAGGATCTACCCTCTTTCTCCTACTGAGACTCAAGCCATGTCCGATTACATCAAGGAGAATTAGGCGCGAGGGTTTATCCAGAAGTCCTCCTCCCCAGCTGGAGCTGAGTTCTTCTTCGTCAAGAAGAAAGATGGGTCTCTTCGCCCATGCATCGACTACCGTGGTCTCAACCTAATAACGGTAAAGAACAGATACCCACTTCCCTTAATTCCTGAGCTCTTTGATTGGCTTCGAGGTTCCAGGATTTTCACCAAGTTGGATCTCCGTGGGGCTTACAACCTCGTCAGGATACGATCCGGGGATGAGTGGAAAACCGCCTTCAACACGCGAGATGGTCATTACGAATATCTAGTCATGCCTTTCGGGTTAAGCAATGCTCCTGCCGTTTTTCAGGAGTTTGTCAATGATGTATTTCATGACCTGCTCTATGTTTGTGTGGTGGTGTATCTGGATGACATTCTGGTGTTTTCTCCCGACTTACCAACTCACAGGAGGAATGTTCGTCTCGTTCTTCAAAGATTGAGGGAGAATCGTCTCTACGCAAAGTTTGAGAAATGCCTGTTTGAACGGAGGTCTTTACCCTTTCTTGGCTATATTATTTCCGATACAAGTCTTGAGATGGATCCAGAGAAGGTTTCTGCCGTGTTAAAGTGGCCAAAACCTGAGGGAATCAAGGCCATTCAGCAGTTCCTAGGATTCGCCAACTACTATCGGCAATTCATTCCACAATTCTCCTCTCTGGTAAGACCACTCACTGCCCTGACTTGTAAAGGAGCCAAACCAAAGGATTGGACTCCTGAGGCCGAATCAGCTTTCGCCTCCCTCAAACAAGCCTTCTCAACCGCACCAGCTCTTCATCGGCCTATGATCAACAAACAGTTTTTCCTTGAAGTGGACGCTTCGTCATCCGGATCCGGAGCAGTCCTCACACAAAAACTGCCTACTGGTAAGATGGTGACCTGTGGTTTCTTCTCCAAGGCATTTACACCCTGTGAGCGTAACTACTCAATTGGTGATAGAGAGTTACTAGCAATTAAGCTAGCCTTAGAGGAATGGCGATATCTGCTTGAAGGCGCAGTTCATCCAGTGATCATTTACACTGATCATAAGAATCTGTCCTATCTTCAGCCTGCTCAAAGACTCAATCCTCGCCAGGCTCGTTGGTCATTGTTCTTTGCTCGGTTCAATTTCTCTCTCCATTTCCGTCCTGCAGAGAAGAATATCAAAGCCGATGCGCTTTCCAGGTCCTTCTTGTCTGACGACCTTGAAGAGGAGCTTCAGCATATCATTGAACCGTCCAAGATGATCACGGTGGCTCCAGTCAGGCTGTCGCAACTCCCTCCCGGTAAGACCCTTGTAACTGAAAGAGACAAGAAGTGAGTTTTACACTGGGGTCATTCTTCTAAGCTTGCCGGACACGTTGGTCAAAAGAAGACGTTACAACTAATTTCTCGACACTACTGGTGGTCCACTTTGCGCCAAAATGTTCTGAACTTTGTTGCAGCCTGTTCCTCCTGTGCTCGCAATAAAACACCCAAGAAACTGCCAGCCGGTCACCTCCTCCCTCTCCCGATTCCGTATGCTCCCTGGCAACACATTGCCATGGATTTCATCACAGATCTGCCAGCATCATCCGGTTGTACAGTAATCTGGGTTGTTGTAGACCGGTTCTCCAAGATGGGACATTTCACTCCACTGTCTGGTCTTCCTTCCACTCCTAAACTTACAAAGCTCTTCATTCAGCATGTCCTTCGGCTTCACGGACTTCCACTCCACATTGTTTCCGACAGAGGAGTCCAATTCATTTCCCGATTCTGGCGGTCCCTCTGTAAACTGTTGGATGTCACTCTGGACTTCTCCTCGGCCTATCACCCACAATCTAATGGCCAAGTGGAGAGAGTGAATCAAGTCCTCTCCAACTATCTGCGACACTTCGTGAATGGTCACCACAGCGACTGGGCCGACCTGCTGCCATGGGCTGAGTTTTCCTACAATAATCATGTCGGTGAGTCCTCCTCTAACTCCCCATTTTTTATTGTTTATGGACAGCATCCTAAGATCCCGACTCCACTGCCTCTTGCTTCCAGCAATCCAGCAGCTGAGTCCCTGGCCAAGGACTTCACAAAAGTCTGGATTGAGACGAGGACCTCACTGGAGCAGGCATCTGTTCGAACCAAGGAACATGCGGATAAGAGACGTCTGGATCCTCCACCTTTCCATCCCGGAGATAAGGTATGGCTGTCTTCCAGGCACATCCGACTTAAAGTCCCTTCTTAGAAGCTGGCTCCTCGTTTCATCAGTCCTTTTGAAGTACTCCACCGAATCAACGATGTGTGCTATCGTTTGAAATTGCCTGCCTCCTTACGGATCCATAACTCCTTCCATGTATCCCTGCTGAAACCAGTTGTCCTCAGCCGCTTCACCCAGGATCCTGGTAATTTTCCTTCTCCTGTCGGTTCCGAGGACGTTTATGAAGTGAAGGACATCCTGGCCATGAAGAAAAGAGGGGGCAGGTCCCTCTTTCTGGTTGACTGGAAGGGATACGGTCCTGAGGAGAGATCCTGGGAGCCTGTGGAGAACATTAATGCCCCAGTTCTTCTTAGAAGGTTCCTGACAGGTTTGAAGAAGGGGGGGCGTAAGGGGGGGGGTACTGTCATGCCCTCAGCCGCAGGTTCGGTCTCCGCTGTGCAGGGAGACCGGCGCCTATCACACAGCCTTACTCACCCTGTCCGTGGCTCCAGACGATCTGCGACTTCTTTCTCTGCTAAGAACCTGCATCCTCTTGGCAGGTCTCCTGGAAATGCTCTTAGGAGCCGCGCCCCGCTTCCTGCACATACTTGAAACAGCAGGACACCTGTTCGCTATTAGGGTCGTCTGTGTTATGATGCTCTGTGCATAAAAAGCACCCTCCCCTTTAGGGAGGTGCCTGGGCTATGTGTTCATTCTTTGGATTGTTGCCACAGCTTCAGCCCACGCTCTGCTGTGCTCTGCACTTTACTTATGTCTCTATTTTCACAGAGTCCTCTTCTGGTGAATCCCATTCTGGACTTCTCTGGTCTCTCCGGTTCTCACTCCAGGTTGTCTTGCCTCTCCTCACGGAATCCTCCATATCCTGCTACCAGTGGAAACTACCTTGCTGGATTTCATGGAGCTTCTGGGATTGTCCCCACCAGCTGGCCCAAGTATTCTACTGTGTTGCTAGTTTGTCAGTATGGATCGTCCTCTGGTCCTGGATTCGTAGCATTCAGGCCACCTGGTGTTGTGACGGGGGAATCCCTGTATAGGGGTACACCTTGCCAGGTGCTCCACTACGTGGTACAGTGCTGTGATCCAGAGGTTCTTTCCCTCTGACACCTGTTTCCTTTTTGCTAATAAATATCTTTTGGTTTATGAGATCTACTCTCCTGTCTTTTGAGTATCGGGTATACAGCCGCCACTGCACCATCAGTGGTCTAGTGAGTCCACTTTACCTTGTCACACCCTGTGGGCGTAACAATAGTTTTATCAGTATAAGAATAGAACGCCACATTCAGCTCTGTGAGGCTGGACACATGAAGGAACTGTTAGGGCTAGCGTAACGCACCGAGTATAGATAGGTAGCTGCAAGGTGCGTTCGCAGCCCGGGGTCCACCGTGCAGAGATATCTGCTGCCAAGTAATGGCATATAAACTCTGAGCTCACACGTGGGTTAAGCTTCACCCTGTGTGAACTGGAAATAATCTCTGTTGACTCACAGATTCTCGCTGTACATAAAACTATTACCCTAACTAAGGGTTGTGCTTGCTCTGGAACTCTTCTGTGCTAACCGCACACATAAAGGAACCAGATGCTAAACCAAGGCTAACCACTGATGCTAGCTGCCTGCCTGAGTGTACAGTCCCAAAGCTACAGCCTCACACCACATATGTAAAGAGCGGTATAGTATCCACTGGCATAAGCCAAATACATGTGATACTAGTGCATGGCCATGCGGCCATATGAACCTTTTATAGTTGCAGCTCTACAGGACCTTCCTGGTGGACCAACAGGAGCTGCAACAGGGTCTGAGCGTGTGACCCCCGAACTCCAATGAGAGGTCCTCCCGTGGGCATGCTCAGTGCGTGAAAAGCAGGACATAGTCCCAGAAAAGCCTGCTCGCCGCTGACCAGTGTGGCTACAAGGGCAGAGCCTGGAAAGGAAACAGTAACCATTCACACAGTATCAGGCTGAGCCAGATGCTGGGACCGACGTCTCTGCTGAGCAAATTCCACTGCGGCTGAAGGAGAATGGGAGACTGCAGCAGACATAGTTCGAGATTCCCGGTGTGCAGTGGCGGGAACTTGACACCGAACAGAGACAGATTAAATAATACACAATAGTACAAAAAATAAACATTATGTTGGGCTTTGTCAGTATAATAACAGTAAGTTATGCATTTACTGTTCTGTGTGAAAAGTAATGTGATTGTAAATGTAACCCTTTAAGTAAAAAGAAAAAATATACCCCATTGATTCAAAAAGCATTTCTTAAGTTCATGTGATCTGTCATTAAAGGTTCTAATTACTCATATTATTCCATTCCCAGGGATATATCAATACAAAATTAGCAAATGACAACATAAGGGTAGGAAGCCTCATGTGAATTAGAAGTCACAACCCATCAAATTATAATAGAGGCACCTAGCCACAATATATCAAAATAACAGGGCATCAGAAAAAGTGGGTAGTGAACTCTACTAACAGCAGTAAGTACATGGGGCTAGTTGTAATAGCTTGTATGTCTTACGGCTGTTTGACAGCCGCAACACATGCAGGGATTGTCCAACAAACAGGCAATCCATGCATATGTTGCTGCTGTCGAACAGCCGCAAGACATGCAGCTGCGGGGACTTGAACATATTATTCCAGCACGTCGAAGCCACTTGGTTAATACCCGAGCATGCCCGGATAACACCTTATCAGAGCATGTTTGCTAGTCACTAATAGTAAAGAAACTCCACATCAGAAGCCGAAACACTGAGAGAGCTATAGCATCTCATAACGAACAGGCATGTTTGTCCTACAGATAATATACTATACTTACAATGGCTCTAAACAGCAAAAGCATAAAAAGAGGATTCAGAGATCCTCCAAAAATTAGAAAAAAACAGCAATACACGGCAGAGGTTCTTACCTGCCTAGGCCTCCAAACAAATGCACTAACAGGATGCAGTGGACCCATGTGGTTAAAATAGAAACACAGGTGCAGCATAACCGATGAGGCAGCCACTCACCAGCTACCACACTAATGGAGGGGGTGGCTACTTGGCACATTGCTGCACATAAAAACTTGTATGTGGCGCTGTTCACACAATGGAGATGCACAGCATCCAGGCAGGCCTAGTAGTGACACTCTTCTATTAGAACAGGCGGGCCTGCCCAGCGCCACATACAAGTTTTTATGTGCAGCAATGTGCCAAGCAGCCACCCCCTCCATTAGTTTGGTAGCTGGTGAGTGGCTGCCTCATCGGTTATGCTGCACCTGTGTTTCTATTTTAACCACATTGGTCCACTGCATCCTGTTAGTGCATTTGTTTGGAGGCCTAGGCAGGTGAGAACCTCTGCCGTGTTTTGCTGTTTTTTTTATACTTACAATGGCTATGATTCTATGATTATGCTACAGTGGGTCACAGAAACAGCAGATCTCATCTAAGTTCTCAGGCAACATTGTTAGTAGCAACAACATAGCTATATTATTTCACAGTGACAGTGTACAAATGTCGGTAGAGAGTACCATAATAGCAATGGACATCAATACAGAGAGTTTATGATGTCAAGGAACACAATATCTGATGAAAAAGAACAATATCTGAGGTTATATTGTAAATCGGGTTTGTACCAGGGACCAACAAACTTGGCCACCTTTAGCACCTCGATGCACGTTTCACCCTCTGGACTTCGTCAGGATAGTGATACACAGTCACTGTGGTATAATATAGCTATGTTGTTGCTACTAATAATATGGCCTTGGAACTTAGATAAGACCTGTTGTTTTTATGACCGAATGTAGTATAATCATAGCCATTGTAAGTGCAGTGGGTGCGGAAAGTATTCAGACCCCTTTAAATTTTTCACTCTTTGTTTCATTGCAGCAATTTGGTAAATTAAGAAAAGTTCTTTTTTTTCACATTAATGTACACTCTGCACCCCATCTTGACTGAAAAAAACAGAAATGTAGACATTTTTGCAAATTTAATAAAATAAAAAAACTGAAATATCACACGGTCATAAGTATTCAGACCCTTTGCTCACACACTCATATTTAAGTCACATGCTGTCCATTTCCTTGTGATCCTCCTTGAGATGGTTCTACTTCATTGTAGTCCTACTGTTTTTAATTAAACTGGACTTGATTTGGAAAGGCACACACCTGTCTATATAAGACCTCACAGCTCACAGTGCAGACCAAATGAGAATCATGAGGTCAAAGGAACTGGCCAAGGAGCTCCTCCGAGATAGAACTGTGGCAAGGCACAGATCTAGCCAAGGTTACAACAGAATTTCTGCAATACTCAAGGTTCCTACGAGCGCAGTGACCTCAATAATCCTTAAATGGATGAAGTTTGGGACCACCGGAAGCCTTCCTAGACCTGACCGTCCAGCCAATCTGAACAACTGTGGGAGAAGAACCTTGATGAGAGAGGTAAAGAATACCCCAAGATCACTGTGGCTGAGCTCCAGAGATGCAGTAGGGAGATGGGAGAAAGTTCCACAAAGTCAGCTATCACTGCAGCCCTCCACCAGTCAGGCATTTATGGCAGAGTGGCATGATGGAAGCCTCTCCTCAGCGCAAGACATTCCCCCCACCCCATCATGTGCAGTCTCCTTTAAACCCCATCTCCTTCATCTGCAGTCCCCCTAACACTCCCCACTTCATCACTTGAAGTTACCCTCACCCCCTCACCCATTGAAGTCATTTTATAAAGAAAACAAAAATGTTTTTCATACTTACCTCACAGTCGCTCCCCAGCAGCGCAGCTCTGGTTCCAGTGTCCAGAACATGTCGGCACATGCGCGATGGGTCATCACACACGTGCCGACACCTGACCCGGAAGTACAGAGAACACAGAGCGGAGCGGGAGCTGCACAGCCATCAAGGTTAGACGACTGTGCACAGCTCCTGGCCCCGCCGCAGACTTGTTTGCTCATGTGTGCGCCACAGGCACGCAGCGCACATCACTTGGGGCCAGTGATGCACAGCTCTTGGGGCCCGATGAGTAGAAGTGCGGTGCCCCAGGGTCCTGGTCATCGCAGTGGTATTGCTTTCCTCTCGGGGAGAGTGATGCTACGTTTGGAGGCAAAGAAGGATAACTGCATCCAGGTATCACAAACATGCAACACATTTTGCACTCCAGGCCACCAGGGGGAGCTCCTGACCCTATTTATTAGGTCACTCCCCATATATATATATATCTGGTAGTCTATAGGGAAAGTTAGAACGTTCCAGACAGTAGTCTGAGGTGGACAGAGGGTCCAAAGGAGCTGTGCATGCCCTCAAAGCTGCAGCTCCCAGAAAGAGACATTCAGAATGCAGAATTGTATTGCAGCGAGCGTGCAAGGAAAGCAAAGCAAAGGAGAGGATACCAGAAGGGGACCAGCCCTACACAGGCTGCCTCCTTCTGAGGCGCAGAAGCCCGGTAGCCAGAACACCAATGGAGTAAGGACCTTTACGCTTTGCTCCAGAGACCGGCAGGACAGCTAATTGCAGGTTACCTGTCCGCACCTACACCCAGGAGGCACGGTGGCATCCCTTATAGGCCGGGGCGTGCTAGAGTGCAAGGGAATGCTACTGATTTCCACCTGGACAAGGGGACTCTGGACTTGCCTCAAAACTGGCCAGACTCTGCCTGCCCTGTGATCTGGTTCCCTGGACTGTGGATGCTGCAACATTGTGTCCTCGTTCTTCTTTCCGCCTCTCACCATACCACCATCTACACACCGGGAAGCCCTAGGGATATACTTCACCTGTGGGAAGGTATACCATCTAGCTGCCATAACATCTCGCCAGCGGACCCCTTAAAGTGGCGTCGGTCACCCTGACCGAATACCATAGGTGGCATCACAAACACAAACTCTTTTCCCCTTTAAAGACCTTTCCCTTTTATAAGGACGTCCCAGGGCCACGGACCGGGTCAGCCACCATGACATCCCCCTGTGAACCGCAGGACCTGGTACCGAGTTCCCCACGGCCCCATGAGGGCGCTCAAACTTTGGTGTCACAAACAGGATTTACTCAAGCCTGCAAATCGGGTCATGTGCGCCTAGAGACTGTGCCAGAACTGTGTCTAACCGTGATTTGTGCTAAAAGACTGTATGACTAATAAACTGTGATTTGCCGCCAAAATTGCTGCCAAAACCACTGCCATTACAGCGCCACGAGGAGCGCCGGAGAAGAAGGGCGTGCCATCATGGGAGGAGACTACCAAAGTGGCGCCAAAAGCGATGAGCGCCCCCTCCGACTGCTACTACATTATGAGGATGTGCCCATCAGCCAGGGAGGTCCACCTCCTGATGTGCAGTGGTGGGAACAAGATGGAGTCCCGTCTCCAGAAAATGGAGGAGCAGCGTGCATGTGCGGCCACAGATCCAGGAGCAGGGATGGCGCCAGCAGATACCTGAACGACGAAGAGACCCAGGACCATCCCAGGCGACCGGAGGCAAACTCGGACTCATCGTTACAGGAGGATCCGGACTTCTGGGAACCGCAGGTGGAGGAGCTGAGCCACCAGCTACTGGATGTAGAGCTGACCGTGGTGAAGAAATGGAAGTTGGCCCTGTGCAGGAAGATCGCACTGGAAGAGTCGCAGTTCGGGCAGCAGCTGACTCCAGCATCCTCATCAGCGGAGAGGACTGGCATCAGTGGAACCACATCAGACACAGGTACAGAAAACAACCCTGCCCCGGTGACCGATCCTGCTCCAGTGACAGTTCCTCTTCCAGACTGTGACCGGACCCCAGCCTTCGCTCCTACTCCAGTGACTCCCAACACCACCGACGAGACACTAGGCTCCTAGCGACCAAGGTTATACCGTTGGACGTGAGCCCTGAGGGGGTGATTTTCCGATGGGACGTTCCGGGAGCCAAGTTGAGCGGGTCCACTGGAGAGGCCCAAAAGGGAGGATCCTATATCAGAGCCCTCACCTGGGAGGAATATAGACGATGCCTGATATTACAATGTTACGATAGAAAGGAGCATGAAGCTCAACGTACAAGACAGGACAATCCTCAAGTGAGACGGGGTGTAGTGGTGGCCTTCTACTCTAAAAGGGATTGGGGTTTCATGCAGGAATCCGTCCTGCCAACAAAAGTCTATGTCACCCGCTGTGATGTGGCATCTCATCTCCGGGAGGGACATCCTGGAACAGAGGACCCCTTTAAGAAATAACCCTGGTCGGGTTCAATAAACTTTAGCAGCAAAAGGCAGTTAACTATTTACAGTCAGTGTTCAAGTTTGTTCTGTTCTATTATAGCAGTAGGCAGTGCACCAGCCGGTATCGAACACTTCCTGGCCTGGGAAGGTGGGTATCCGGATCTTCCTCTGGTTCCAAGTAAACGTCATGGGGTTAGTCGGAAACTTTGCACTTAGGAGAAAATAACAATTTTATACTAAAAAGATAGTATACCCTTAAGGGGTACTTGTATTTAACAGCTAGTTGATATATTGTTTGTTATTGTTATTTAAATGGGACCATAATGTATATATCTTATGTTATGCAATGTTCAATAGTCCTCACCTCCCATAAAGGGAAGCATCAGTTCATATTAATTTGTTTTACATAATTCCAAAAATTGGTATGTCTTTTGCTAACCTGTAACTGTTGTTTTCTTTTCCCAGTCCGGGAGTACTGGATTTAATGAAGGGGGGGGGGCAGTGTGGCGCCCCAGGGTCCTGGTTGTTGCAGTGGTATTGCTTTCCTCTTGGGGAGAGTGATGCTATGTTTGGAGGCAAGGAAGGATAACTGCATCCAGGTATCACAAACATGCAACACATTTCTCACTCCAGGCCACCAGGGGGAGCTCCTGACCCCATTTATTAGGTCACTCCCCATATATATATGTATATCTGGTAGTCTGTAGGGAAAGTTAGAACGTTCCAGACAGTAGTCTGAGGTGGACAGAGGGTCCAAAGGAGCTGTGCGTGCCCTCAGAGCTGCAGCTCCCAGAAAGAGACATTCAGAAGGCAGAATTGCATTGCAGCGAGTATGCAAGGAAAGCAAGGCAAAGGAGAGGATATCAGAAGGGGACCAGCCCTACGCAGGCTGCCTCCTTCTGAGGCGCAGAAGCTCGGTAGCCAGAACACCGAGGGAGTAAGGACCTCTATGCTTTGCTCCAGAGACCGGCAGGACAGCTAATTGCAGGTTACCTGTCAGCATCTACACCCAGGCACGGTGGCATCTCTTATAGGCCGGGGCGTGCTAGAGTCCCTATAAACAGCCTCAAGCCACCAGTCATATGGGTTTTGTCCTATCCTATATGGGGGACAGAGAGAGAAAGACATCACATCTGTGAGTCCCTTATGTGAAGCCATAGGCATTAAGGGACTACACCACTGCAGTGCAAGGGAAGGCTACTGATTTCCACCTGGACCAGAGGACTCTGGACTTGCCTCCAAACCGGCCGGACCTGTGATCTGGTGCCCTGGACTGTTGATGCTGAAGTCTTCAGTAAAGGTAAAGAGACTGCAACCTTGTGTCCTCATTCTTCTCTGCACCTCTCACCATACCACCATCTACAAACCGGGAAGCAATGGGGCTATACTTCATGCATCTAGCTGCCATAACATCACCCCAGCGGACCCCTTAAAGTGGCGTCGGTCACCCTGACCGAATACCACAGGTGGCATCACGAACACAAACTCTTTTCCCCTTTAAAGACCTTTCCCTTTTACACGGACGTCCCAGGGCCATGGACCGGGTCAGCCACCGTGACATCCCCCTGTAAACCGCAGGACCCGGTACTGAGAACCCCATGGCCCCATGGGGGCGCTCCAGAAGTACAGGAGCGGAGCCCCAGACCTGCTAGCCCCTTTTTGTACTAATGCTCACTGGGCCCTGTTTGGCCGATATGAGATACGACCACCACCTTTCAGGCCTGATAAACAACATTAAATTTTGTATACCAGACCTGTAAGAGAAGAAAAATAACTTTTATTATACTCACCTGTGGGGCAGTCCATTTATAAAGGTGATGATGTTCTTGGTCCGGCGCCTCCCTTCTTGCAATGCCGTCCTCCTTCTTGCTTCATGTGGATGATGTATCCCTGTGTCATCCACACAGACTCCGCAGCAGTGCGCTCCTGCGCCGGCTTACCTCTCTGCCCTGTGGAGCGCAGAGCAAAGTACTGCAGTGTGCATGCTCCGGGGCTCTTTGACCTTTCCTGGCATGTGCGTGTGGGCAGGTAGGAAGATGCAGTAATGGATCTAAGGCAGAGCAAGGGTTATCGTGGGGTTTAATTTAACAGAGGATTCTCCACGCAGGGAGGAAAGGAGGTAGGGTTGAATTAAGGAGGGGGATTGTAAATTAGGAAAAACAAATGCAGGTAAAGAGGGTAAAGAGTTCAGAGGTAACAGACTTATCAGTTCTATGATGCCAGAAGTTGGATTCCTGGATGCAAGCAGTGGCGCCAAGGACCGGACAAGGTGTCCAATGTGGTCCTGGAGAAGATGGTATCCTGGATCCCGGAGACAGCGGTGATTCCTCATTGCCCTGGGTCCGAAAGGTGAAGAACAGGCAGAATTAAAGTCTTTAACCCCATCAGAGGCTAGGGCTACTCAGCAGTTAAATGCAGGCTGATCAGGAAGCAGTTCACAGCAGGTCACCCGGCTTCTCTTCCAGGACATGTGCATGTCTATGTTCTGACCGCGGGCCTTGCAACTACCGGTCAGCTGTGTTAGCGGACACGGGGTAAGTCTCTGTTGAAAGTCTCTAGTAGTGGATCTGAGGCCCCTAGGACTTAGGCCTGCTCCATCTCGGTACTCAAAGGTCAGAGCCCTGACATTGACCTCCTGCGCGCTGTACGTTCCTGCCAAGACTGACTGGTTTCCCATGCGACGCAGCTTTTTTTAGCTTAACCATGCCCCCAATCACTGAGTGCAAAGGTCGGTCTGGGGCCTTAAGTTTTCCCCCGTGCAACATAGGTGACATCCCCAACAGTTCCGGATCCGTTACAGAAAAGGTATTCCTGATCCGGTTCTTCTCCTTACATGCACACTGGAGTAATTTGCTCTGCCCTCAACAGGGCAGAGAGGTACGCCTGAGCAGAAGCGCGATTCTGGGGAGACTGTGTGGATGACGCAGGGATACGTCCTCCACACGAAGCAAGAAGGAGGGCAGCAATCATAAGAAGATGGGAGGCGCCGGACCAAAGACATTGACACCCCTCGGACTGGAGAACCCTGTAGGTGAGGATAATATATGCTCTTTTTCTTCTTTTAAAGATCAGGTTGTGGGCTTATATTCAGCATTATAGAATGGGCATGCAACTAAAAGGGATGAGGGAATGTTCGTGATGCCACCTGTGGTATTCAGCTATAGATGGCCGGCAATGCTTAAAGGGACCGCTAGGGCCGATGGTGATGCAGCTGGGATGGTTCTGCTCCCCTCAGGTGGAGCAGGGCCCCAGGGCTACCGGAACAGTCTATGAGGGGTTGTGGATGTTGGGGAGCAGGAATGATTGGAGGACAAAGGGTCTGTAGTTTTTTTTACCTTTAATTGTAGGTGCATTCTGGAGCACAGGTACAGGTGGTATTGGAGATCTGGGCAGGCTGGAAGCAGTTGAAAATCCCTCTAGCCAGGTGGGGTAGGAAGTCTCCCTACTGCACTGTTCTTTAGGTTCTTGATGCCTTAGCTCTCCTCAAGTCCCTCTCTCTGTCTGTCCTTTAAGTGGAACACTAACCGCATGACAGGCAGCTTGAGCCTTTTCCTGATGTCACTCCCTTGTAGTGACTCCAGGCTCTCTAGTTTGCTGCTGTGCCCTCGGGCATCAGATGTGTCCAGGAGACCTTCTTTTTCTCCGGATTCAGTTGCTGGGCATGCAGTTCCCACACAATCACGGACTCCGGTGTCTGGTCTGTTGCACTCAGTCCTGGGGTGAGCTCAGTCGCAGCTTCTGTCCCCAGCTTCTCTTCACTTGCTTCCTCTTCCTTCACTGTCTCCCACTACACTGACTAACCCCAGCATGGCAAACACCGTTTCTGATCGGCGGTGAAATCATCCCCACTGGTCAGAGAGCCATGGTTCCCATGTTGTCAAAAGACAGCGTGAGCACTCAGCTGTGATCAGCTGGTGTAAGCTGATGGGACTACAGCTCCCATCATCCAACACCTGCTACCGCTAATAACAGCGAGAGCAGGAATGGCTGATGGGAGTATTAATTAGCCAGCTCCTGTGCTGTAAGTAAATAATTTTTAAAAATCCGACGTGGGTTCCCTTGTATTTTTAATAACCAGCCAGGCAAAACTCACAGCTGGGGGCTGCAACCCTCAGCTGTCAGCTTCAACAAGGCTGGTTATCAAGAAAAGAAAGGTCCCCACACTTTATTTTTTTAATTATTTACTTAAATAATTAAAAAAATGGCGTGGGGTCCCCTCATTTTTGACAACCAGCCTTGCTAAAGCAGACAGCTGGGGGCTGGTCTTGTCAGGCTGGTAAGGGGTCATGGATATTGGCCTCCCAGCCTAAAAATAGAAGCCTGCAGCTGCCCAGAAAAGGCACATCTATTTGATGCACCAATTCTGATGCTTTGCCCGACTCTTCCCACTTGCCCTGTAGCAATGGCAAGTGGGGTTCATATTTGTGGGGTTGATGTCACCTTTGTATTGTCAGGTGACATCAAGCCCATGACCTAGTAATGGAGAGGCCTCTTTAAGACAACTATCCATTACTAATCCTATAGTTGTATTGTAAAAAAAAAGACAGCAATAATAAAGTCCTTTATTAGAAATAAAAAAACACACTTTTACTTTTTTATTTAAAAATAACAAACACAGTTATACTCATCAAACGCCTCTTCCATCAAAGCCCTCATTCTCCTGTAATAAACCAAAAATAAAAAATAACAATATCCCTCACCTATTCGTCTTTCTATCCCAAGCTGTAATTCGTGTCTGAGGGAAAAAGAGCTTTCAACCTGGATGGTGCCAAGATGCGACTATTCAGGCTGAGAACCACTGGTAAATGAGCTGCTGCAAGTACAGACTCAGTGACCAGCGGTGACGTCATCGAGGCTACCTCAGGTCACTGAGGCTGCATTCCCTGCGGGGCTGAACTGCCGTGACCTCGGTGAGATCGCCGCTAGCACAGTGAGAAAACCTCTCACAGTGCTAGCGTGGATCTTACCACAATGTCTTTTGATTTCACCACCAATCAGAAGCGATGTTTACCACGCTGTCATGCACATGACAGCATGGCAAACACCGGATGTCAAGGCTCCCCATTCAAGTGAATAGTGTCCAGGTTCTGGTACTGTTCTGGTACCGGAGCCCAAACTTTTTGTAACTATTTGGCTGAACCTACCAGACCCGTATATCCGGGTGACCGCTCATTACTTGTAGCAAGGAGCATCATTTGCGGTTTAGCCTAGGTTTCCAACCTATGTGTCAGGACTCTGACTGAAATTAGGGCATAATAAGATATTCTGAGGACTTATACAGATTTGACATAAAGATAAAGATGATTTATATGGATCTGTCTATATTTACTATGAGATAGATCAAGGTTTTATGTGTATATTATTATTTATTTATATAGCACCATTAATTCCATGGTGCTGTACATGAGAAGGGGCTGCATCAAAATACAAATATCACTTACAGTAAATAAAATAACAATGACAGACTGGTACAGAGCGAAGAGGACCCTGCTCTTGGGGCTTACATTCTACAGGATTATGGAGAAGGAGACAGTAGGTCAGGGGTTGCAGTAGGTCCGATGGTGTTGAGGTGGCCGTGTGGTCATTACAGGTTGTAAGCTTTCTTGAAGAGGTGGGTTTTCAGGTTTCTTTTGAAGGATCCAAATGTGGTGAATAACCGGACATGTTGGGGCACAGAATTCCAGAGGATCAGGGATATTCGGGAGAAGTCTTGGAGGCGATTGGGTGAGGAGCGAATAAGCATGGAGGAGAAGAGGTGGTCTTGGGAGGACCGGAGATTATGTGAGGGAAGATATTGAGAGATTAGTTTGGAAATATACTGAGGAGAAAGGTTATGGATGGCTTTGTAGGTCAGTGTTGCTAGTTTAATATGGATACGCTGGGAAATTGGGAGCCAGTGAAGGGATTTGCAAAGAGGGGAAGCAGGAGTGTAGCGAGGAGAGAGATGAATTAGTCAGGCAGCAGAGTTAACCCCTTCCCGACCTGTGACACAGCGTATGCGTCATGAAAGTCGGTGCCAATCCGACCTGTGACGCATATGCTGTGTCACAGAATGATCGCGTCCCTGCAGATCTGGTGAAAGGGTTAACTCCCATTTCACCCGATCTGCAGGGACAGGGGGAGTGGTAGTTCAGCCCAGGGAGGTGGCTTCACCCCCCCCGTGGCTACGATCGCTCTGATTGGCTGTTGAAAGTGAAACTGCCAATCAGAGCGATTTGTAATATTTCACCTATTATAACTGGTGAAATATTACAATCCAGCCATGGCCGATGCTGCAATATCATCGGCCATGGCTGGAACACTAATGTGCCCCCACCCCACCCCACCCCACCGATCGCCCCCCCAAGCCACCGATCTGTCCTTTACACTGCTCCGCTCCCCTCCGTCCTCCTGTCCGCTCACCCCCGTGCTCCAATCCCACCCCTGTGCTCCAACCACCTCCCTTGCACTCCGATCCACCCCCCCGCAGTCCGATCCACCCCCCCGCAGTCCGATCCACCCCCGGTGCTCCAATCCACACCACCCCGTGCTCCGATCCGACCCCCCCGTGCTCCGATCCACCCCCCCGTGCTCCGATTTACCCCCCCATGCTCCGATCCACCCCCCCCATGCTCCCCCCACCCCATCATACTTACCAAGCCTCCCATGGTCAGTCCGTCTTCTTTCCTGGGCGCCTCCATCTTCCAAAATGGCAGGCGCATGCGCATACTGAATGAACCCCCCCCCTTTGTCACCCCCATAGGTAGGGACAATAATAAAATAAAGATTTATTTATTTTTTTTCTTCCACTAAGGTTGGGGTAAGAACTAGGGTTAGGGTTAGGGTTAGGGTTTCGGTATGTGCACACGTATTCTGGTCCTCTGCGGATTTTTCCGCTGCGGATTTGATAAATCCGCAGTTCTAAACTGCTGCGGATTTATGGCAGATTTACCGTGGTTTTTCTGCGCATTTCGCTGCGGTTTTACAACTGCGATTTTCTATTGGAGCAGTTGTAAAACCGCTGCGGAATCCGCAGAAAGAAGTGACATGCTGCGGAATGTAAACCGCTGCGTTTCCATGCAGTTTTTCTGCAGCATGTGTACAGCGATTTTTGTTTCCCATAGGTTTACATTGAACTGTAAACTCATGGGAAACTGCTGCGGATCCGCAGCGTTTTCCGTAGCGTGTGCACATACCTTTAGAATTAGGCCATGTGCACATGGTGCGGATTTGGCTGCGGATCTGCAGCGGATTGGCCGCTGCGGATTCTCTGCAGTGTTCCATCAGATTTACAGTACCATGTAAACCTATGGAAAACCAAATCCGCTGTGCCCATGGTGCGGAAAATACCACGCGGAAACGCTGCGTTGTATTATCCGCAGCATGTCAATTCTTTGTGCGGATTCCGCAGAGTTTTACACCTGTTCCTCAATAGGAATCCGCAGGTGAAATCCGCACAAAATACACTAGAAATCCACGGTAAATCCGCAGGTAAAGCGCAGTTCCTTTTACCTGCGGATTTTTCAAAAATGATGCTGAAAAATCTCACACGAATCCGCAACGTGGGCACATAGCCTTAGGGTTAGGATTGGAATTAGGGTTGTGGTTAGGGTTGTGATGAGGGTTAGGGGTGTGTTGGGATTAGGGTTAGGGGTGTGGGGGGGTTAGTGTTGGAGGTAGAATTGAGGGGTTTCCACTGTTTAGGCACATCAGGGGTCTCCAAACGCAACATGGCGCCACCATTGATTCCAGCCAATCTTGTATTCAAAAAGTCAAATGGTGCTCCCTCACTTCCGAGCCCCGACGTGCATCCAAACAGTGGTTTACCCCCACATATGGGGTACCAGCATACTCAGGACAAACTGCGCAACAATTACTGGGGTCCAATTTCTTCTGTTACCCTTGAGAAAATAAAAAAATGCTTGCTAAAACATCATTTTTGAGGAAAGAAAAATGATTTTTTATTTTCACGGCTCTGCGTTGTAAACGTCTGTGAAGCACTTGGGGGTTCAAAGTGCTCACCACATATCTAGATAAGTTCCTTGGGGGGTCTAGTTTTTAAATGGGGTCACTTGTGGGGGGTTTCTACTGTTTAGGCACACCAGGGGCTCTGCAAACGCAACGTGACACCCGCAGACCATTCCATCAAAGTCTGCATTTCAAAAGTCACTACTTCCCTTCTGAGCCCCGACGTGTGCCCAAACAGTGGTTTACCCCCACACATGGGGTATCAGCGAACTCAGGAGAAACTGGACAACAACTTTTGGGGTCCAATTTCTCCTGTAACCCTTGGGAAAATAAAAAATTCTGGGCTAAATAATTATTTTTGAGGAAAGAAAACGTATTTATTATTTTCACGGCTCTGCATTATAAACTTCTATGAAGCACTTGGGGGTTCAAAGTGCTCACCACACATCTAGATAAGTTCCTTTCGGGGTCTAGTTTCCAAAATGGGGTCACTTGTTGGGGGTTTCTACTGTGTAGCCACATCAGGGGCTCTGAAAACGCAACGTGACGCCCACAGAGCATTCCATCAAATTCTGCATTTCAAAACGTCACTACTTCAATTCCGAGCCCCGGCATGTGCCCAAACAGTAGTTTACCCCCACATATGGGGTATCACCGTACTCAGGAGAAACTGGACAACAAATTTTTGGGTCAAATTTCTCCTGTTACCCTTGGGAAAATAAAAAATTGCAGGCTAGAAGATCATTTTTGAGAAAATAATTTTTTTTTTTATTTTCATGACTCTGCGTTATAAACTTCTGTGAAGCACTTGGGGGTTGGAAGTCCTCACCACACATCTAGATTAGTTCCTTTAGGGGTCTAGTTTCCAAAATGGGGTCATTTGTGGGGGATCTCCAATGTTTAGGCACACACCAAACGTGACATGGTGTCCACTAATGATTGGAGCTAATTTTCCATTTAAAAAGCCAAATGGCGTGCCTTCCCTTCCGAGCCCTGCCGTGTGCCCAAACAGTGGTTTACCCCCACATATGGGGTATCAGCGTACTCAGGAAAAACTGGACAACAACATTTGCGGTCCAATTTCTCCTATTACTCTTGGCAAAATAGGAAATTCCAGGCTAAAAAATCATTTTTGAGGAAAGAAAAGTTATTTTTTATTTTCATGGCTCTGCGTTATAAACTTATGTGAAGCACCTGGGGATTTAAAGTGCTCAATATGCATCTAGATAAGTTCCTTGGGGGGTCTAGTTTCCAAAATGGGGTCACTTGTGGGGGAGCTCCAATGTTTAGGCACACAGGGGCTCTCCAAACGCGACATGGTGTCCGCTAACAATTGGAGCTAATTTTCCATTCAAAAAAGTCAAATGGCGCGCCTTCCCTTCCGAGCCCTGCCGTGTGCCCAAACAGT
The DNA here is from genome assembly GCF_032444005.1 of Ranitomeya imitator. NCBI lineage: Eukaryota > Metazoa > Chordata > Amphibia > Anura > Dendrobatidae > Ranitomeya > Ranitomeya imitator. The sequence continues at coordinate 718,860,393 of NC_091282.1, read as the reverse complement.
GGTTTACCCCCACATATGAGGTATCGGCGTACTTGGGAGAAATTGCTCAACAAATTTTAGGATCCACTTTATCCTATTGCCCATGTGAAAATGAAAAAATTGAGGCGAAAAGAATTTTTTTGTGAAAAAAAAGTACTTTTTCATTTTTACAGATCAATTTGTGAAGCACCTGAGGGTTTAAAGTGCTCACTAGGCATCTAGATAAGTTCCTTGGGGGGTCTAGTTTCCAAAATGTGGTCACTTGTGGGGGAGCTCCAATGTTTAGGCACACAGGGGCTCTCCAAACGCGACATGGTGTCCGCTAACGATGGAGATAATTTTTCATTTAAAAAGTCAAATGGCGCTCCTTCCCTTCCGAGCCTTACCATGTGCCCAAACAGTGGTTTACCCCCACATGTGAGGTATCGGTGTACTCAGGAGAAATTGCCCAACAAATTTTAGGATCCAATTTATCCTGTTGCCCATGTGAAAATGAAAAAAATGAGGCTAAAAAATTTTTTTGTGAAAAAAAAGTACTTTTTCATTTTTACGGATCAATTTGTGAAGCACCTGGGGGTTCAAAGTGCTCACTATGCATCTAGATAAGTTCCTTGGGGTGTCTAGTTTCCAAAATGGGGTCACTTGTGGGGGAGCTCCAATTTTTAGGCTCACGGGGCTCTCTAAACCTGACATGGTGTCCGCTAAAGAGTGGAGCCAATTTTTCATTCAAAAAGTCAAATGGCGCTCCTTCCCTTCCAAGCCCTGCCGTGCGCCCAAACAGTGGTTTACCCCCACATATGAGGTATCAGCGTACTCAGGACAAATTGGACAACAAGATTCTTGGTTCAGTTTCTCCTTTTACCATTGTGAAATCAAAAAAATTGTTGCTAAAAGATAATTTTTGTGACTAAAAAGTTAAATGTTCATTTTTTCCTTCCATGTTGCTTCTGCTGCTGTGAAGCACCTGAAGGGTTAATAAACTTCTTGAATGTGGTTTTGAGCACCTTGAGGGGTGCAGTTTTTAGAATGGTGTCACTTTTGGGTATTTTCAGCCATATAGACCCCGTAAACTGACTTCAAATGTGAGGTGGTCCCTAAAAAAAATGGTTTTGTAAATTTCGTTGTAAAAATGAGAAATCGCTGGTCAAATTTTAACCCTTATAACTTCCTAGCAAAAAAAATTTTGTTTCCAAAATTGTGCTGATATAAAGTATACATGTGGGAAATGTTATTTATTAACTATTTTGTGTCACATAACTCTCTGGTTTAACAGAATAAAAATTCAAATTGTGAAAATTGCGAAATTTTCAAAATTTTCACCAAATTTCCGTTTTTATCACACATAAACGCATAATTTATTGACCTAAATTTACCACTAACATGAAGCCCAATATGTCACGAAAAAACAATCTCAGAACCGCTAGGATCCGTTGAAGCGTTCCTGAGTTATTACCTCATAAATGGACACTGGTCAGAATTGCAAAAAACGGCCAGGTAATTAAGGTCAAAATAGGCTGGATCATGAAGGGGTTAAGGATGGACTGGAGGGGTGCAAGAGTGTTAGAAGGTAGGCCACAGAGGAGGATGTTGCAGTAGTCGAGGTGGGAGATGATTAGGGCATGCACAAGCATTTTGGTAGAGTGAGGGTTGAGGAAAGGACGGATTCTGGAAATATTTTTCAGCTGGAGGTGATAGGAGGTGGCGAGAGCTTGGATGTGTGGTTTGAAGGACAGGGCAGAGTCTACTCCGAGGCAGCGGATTTCGGGGACAGGGGAAAGTGTGATTTCATTTATTTTTATAGATAGATCATGTAGGGAAGATATGCGAGTTGGAGGAAGGATAATTAGTTCAGATTTGTCCACATTGAGCATGAAGAAGCGAGAGGAGAAGAAGGAGGATATGACTGATGGACACTCTGGGACTCTGGAGAGCAAGAGGTGACATCTGGGCCAGAGAGCTAGATCTGACTGTCATCAGCATATAGATGTTACTGGAAGCCTTAGGACTTTATGAGTTGTCCCAGGCCAAGTGCATAGATTGAGAAGTGTAAGGGTCCTAGGACAGAGGTGACATCGGGGCCAGAAAGGTAGCTCTGAGTGTCATCAGCATATACATGGTACTGGAAGCCATAGGACTCTATGAGTTGTCCGAGGCCAAGTGTATAGATTGAGAAGAGTAAGGGTCCTAGGATAGAGCCTTGAGGGACAACAACAGTGAGGGGGCAAGATGAAGAGGTAGTATGGGAGTAGGAAATGCTAAATGTGCAGTTGGTAAGGTATTAGGAGATCCAAGGAAGGGATAGGTCTTTGACACCAAAGGAAGAGAGGATCTGTAGTAGCAGGCAGTGGTCAACTGTGTCGAAGGCAGAGGACAAGTCTAGAAGGAGGAGTATAGAGAATTGTCTGCTAGCTTTGGCTGTAGTTTGTAAGTAATTTTGGTCAGGGCAGTCTCAGTGGAATGGTGGGGACAGAAGCCAGATTGTAGGTTGTCTAAGAAAGAGTTAGATGCAAAGTGAGAGGAAAGTTCAGGATGGACATGCTGCTCAAGGAGTTTGGAAGCAAATGGGAACAAAAATATGGGGCGATAGCTGGACATAGCGCTCAGGTCAAGGGATGGCTTTTTGAGGATAGGTGTGATTGTGGCATGTTTGAAAGCAGAGGGGAAGGTACCAGAAGTTAGTGATAACTTGAAGAGATGGGTTAGGGATGGGATTAGTGTGGTCGTGAGGTTGGGGAGGAAGTGGGATGGGATGGGGTCAAGCGCCGCAAGTGGTGAGGTGTGATTTGGAGAGAAAATGAGCAAGCTCCACCTTCAGTCATTTTGGAGAGGGAAGTTATGGGGTTAGGGCATTTGTTTGGTATACAAAGGGGTTATGGTGGTTTGACAACAAAGACTTGCCTTGTTTTGTCTATCTTATTTTTGAAGTGCTTGGCAAAGTAGTAACAATTAGGGAACTTGGAGGGGGCAGTGGTGGACGGAGGAGGGAGGTAAAAGTGTTGAACAACTGTTTGGGGTTGTGGGATAAAGAAGATATGAGGGATGTAAAACAGGCCTGTTTAGCAAAGGTGAGAGCTGATTTGAATGTGAGTGTTGCTTGTTTGAGTGCAGTGAAATAATCTCGTGAATGCGTTTTCTTCCAATGCCTTTCTGCAATTCTGGATACTTGCCGAAGCTTTTTGGTGATGTTATCGTGCCAAGGTTGTCTATTGATTTGTCGCACTCTGCTATGCATGACAGGGGTGACTGAGTCAATGGCTGATGCAAGAGTGGCATTGTAGAAACTAGTGGCAGTGTCTGTGTCGTGGAGTGAGGGTATGGATGCCAGTTGTAGTCTAGAATCAGAGAGCGTGTGGGTGTCAAGGTGTGCGAGGTTTCTGCGTGGGTGCACATGTTGCTGGACATGGGTGACAGGTGAGGAGGACAGGGATGAGAAAGTGAGTAGATGGTGGTCAGATAGAGGGAGAGGGGAGGTTAGAGAGGGAGCAGAGACCGGTTAAGACCAGGTCTAATGTATGTCTGTTTGGGTGGGTGGCTGAGGAGGACCACTGAGTAAGTCCAAAAGATGAAGGAGTTTTGAGGCTGCTGACTGGTGGGTGTCAATGGGGATGTTGAAGTCACCCATGATGATAATGGGAATGTCAGCAGACAGAAAGTGAAGGAGATAGGTGGAGAATTGGTCAATAAAGGCAGTGGTCGGGCCTGGAGGTCGTTACATGATGGCCATTTGGAGGTTGTAAGGGAGTAGATGCGGACAGAGTGGTGGACTTCAAAAGAGGGGAGGATAAGGAAGGGTAGAGGTGGGATTGGGTTAAAGGTACAGATGGAAGAAAGGAAAAGGCCCACTCCTCCACTATGTCTGTTGCCAGGGCGAGGAGTGTGGGTGAAGTGGAGGCCACCGTAACATAGTGCAGCAGGGCAGGCTTTGTCAGAGGGTGTCAGCCATGTTTCAATGATGCCCAGAAAGGAAAGATTACGAGAGGTAAAGAGGTTGTGAATCACATGGAGTTTATTGCAGATGGAGCAGACATTCATACATCTGCAGAGTGATCCAGAGAGAGGGAGCAGGGTGGTGGGCAGGATCAAGGGCACGGAATTGAAGTGGGCAAGATTTCGGGTGTTTATTTTGGGTTGGGAGCGATAGGAAGGAGTAATGGGAGGTTTGGGCTGTGGGGGTCCAGGATTGGGAGATATGTCGCCAGCAGTGAGGAAAAACAGAGAGAGACAGAGCAGGTGGGAGGAGAGTGGGCAGTTTGTTTTGTGTTTTATTAGGAGAAATCTGAGGTTGAGGAGCAGGTCAGTGGAGGAGGTCAGGTGAAGGGCAAAAGGGAAGGAGAGATTATTACTTGGCCCCAGGGTGCTGGAGTTTGGGGATAGCGAAGGAGAGTGAGGAGTAATGGAGCCAAAACTGTTAGAGCATATGTCTGCATGATGAGAAAGTGTGGAGGAAAGAGAAAGAAGTTTAGTACATTTATTAACACTGGTTAGTCGTACCTTCTGTTCACTTCTGGCTCATTTCTGGTATATTTCAGCTTTATCCTTTTAGAGCTATCCTTATAGAGACAGACCATGGTCAAGACAGACTTGTGACTCCATTTTATAGCGAGCTAAGTGCACATGAAATAGGCCAGGTGTGATCACGAGGGAGGAGCAGCAGGGAGACTGATCACAGTCACAGGAGGAGATTAATTAGAAGTCAGAAGCAAAAATACAAACAGGAAATAGTCAGATCCAAATGGACAGATAAAGCCAACTGTGTGTTGGCATCAAGCAATTAAGAGAAAACATGCAGGGAAAAAAAACCGTAATAGCAGACAGTTACAGGGTGATTGGGGTCAGGAAAGATGGGTGATGGTATTGCTGCCAGTGGACATACCAGTAATAGCAGACAGATATACAGGGTGATTGGGGTCAGGAAAGATGGGAGATGGTATTGCAGCCAGTGGACATACCTGAGGATGAAGCAGATCAATTGTCAGAATGATAGTAATAGTGAAGCATAGTAATAATAATAATAATAAAGCATCTATAGCAGGGTGTTATTTTTCTGGCATATTTCAGCTTTATCCTTTTAGAGCCATCCTTATAGAGACAGACCACGGATATATATATATATATATATATATATATAGTAGCCACCTTTTGCTTTGATGACTGCTTTACACACTCTTGGCATTCTCTTGATGAGCTTCAAGAGGTAGTCACCGGAAATGGTCTTCCAACAATCTTGAAGGAGTTCCCAGAGATGCTCAGCACTTGTTGCCTTCACTCTGCGGTCCAGCTCACCCCAAACCATCTCGATTGGGTTCAGGTCTGGTGACTGTGGAGGCCAGGTCATCTGACGTAGCACCCTATCACTCTCAAATAGCCCTTACACAGCCTGGAGGTGTGTTTGGGGTCATTATCCTGTTGAAAAATAAATGATGGTCCAACTAAACACAAACCGGATGGAATAGCATGCCGCTGCAAAATGCTGTGGTAGACATGCTGGTTCAGTATGCCTTCAATTTTGAATAAATCCCCAACAGTGTCACCAGCAAAGCACCCCCACACCATCACACCTCCTCCTCCATGCTTCACGGTGGGAACCAGGCACGTAGAGTCCATCCATTCACCTTTTCTGCGTCGCACAAAGGCACGGTTGGAACCAAAGATCTCAAATTTGGACTCATGAGACCAAAGCACAGATTTCCACTGGTCTAATGTCCATTCCTTGTTCTTTATCCCAAACAAGTCTCTCCTGCTTGTTGCCTGTCCTTAGCAGTGGTTTCCTAGCAGCTATTTTACCATGAAGGCCTGCTGCACAAAATCTCCTCTTAACAGATGTTGTAGAGATGTGTCGGCTGCTAGACCTCTGTGTGGCATTGACCTGGTCTCTAATCTGAGCTGCTATTAACCTGCGATTTCTGAGGCTGGTGACTCGGATAAACTTATTCTCAGAAGCAGAGGTGACTCTTGGTCTTCCTTTCCTGGGGCGGAACTCATGTGAGCCAGTTTCTTTTCTTGATGGTTTTTGCAACTGCACTTGGGGACACTTTCAAAGTTTTCCCAATTTTTTGGACTGACTGACCTTCATTTCTTAAAGTAATGATGGCCACTCGTTTTTCTTTACTTAGCTGCTTTTTTTCTTGCCATAATACAAATTCTAGGACTATCAGCTGTGTATCCACCAGACTTATGCACAACACAACTGATGGTCCCAACCCCATTTATAAGGCAAGAAATCCCACTTATTAAACCTGACAGGGCACACCTGTGATGTGAAAACCAATTCCGGTGACTACCTCTTGAAGCTACTTTGAAGAACCTATAATATAAGACATATTCTCAGTTGTTTCACACTGTTTTGTTAAGTATATAATTCCACATGTGTTAATTCATAGTTTTGATGCCTTCAGTGTGAATGTACAATTTTCATAGTCATGAAAATACAGAAAAATCTTTAAATGAGAAGGTGTGTCCAAACTTTTGCTCTGTAATATATATATATATATTACAGAGCAAAAGTTTGGACACACCTTCTGATAAGCATTCTGACTGGGAATGTCATGGTATAACTTGAGTATATCCAACATAGATACAGATACAGAATGCTCATGTCTGTTTAAACCCCTGTGTGACATTTTCTTCTACTGACATACTCCAACTGGGGAATGCTGATACTTGCATAACTCTCCAGTGAGAGTTGTTCCTTTTAATATCTTTCTAAAAAAAAATTTTTATGAGGTGATTCACCTCTAACTAATGCCTTTCTGATAAGATCCTGGAGGGAAGAGTAGCAGTGCAGCTGAGTTTAGCTGTGTCACATTACAATCCTTTTTATCAGCTCTCCTCCTCTTATAGAACTGTCACCTCTGTTCTACTGCCTCTGTTCCCACACAGCCTGTCCACAGATGTCAGTAATTACATTGGTCTATGTTGCTCTCAGGACAATTTGTACTCGCTCTGCAGTAAGATCAACGCTAGTTGTCATTGTACAGTACCTCACTGAAGTAGCCTGCCTGTTCTGGCCTAAGCCTGTAGGAGACATATGACAAACAACCTGATCTCACTGCAGAGTGATTACAAGTTTCCCTGAGCACATCAAACATAAATGTTACATCTCACTCACTGAGATGCCTGCTTTATGCTACAGTGGGGGCGTGGTCTTCTTTCCAGCTAGTGTTGCTGGCTAGTGGTGAGCGAGTGTACTCGTTGCTCGGGTTTTCCCGAGCACAGTCGGGTGACCTCCGAGTATTTGACTGCTCGGAGATTTAGTTTTCATCACAGCAGCTGCACGATTTACATCTCCTAGCCAGGTTGAGTACATGTGGGGGTTGCCTGGTTGCTAGGGAATCCCCACATGTAATCAAGCAGGCTAGTAGCTGTAAATCATTCAGCTGCCGCCATGAAAACTAAATCTCCAAGCAGTCATAAATACTCGGAGGTCAAACCGGAAACCGGAGCAACGAGTATACTTGCTCATCATAATTGCTGGCGGCTTATGATTGGGTAACGTCATACAAAAGGATGACATACACACCCCTAGTGAAAACTATCTGATAACACCAACTTAGACTTCACAAAAATTAACTCATTAGATGCCAGATACTTAGAATGCATGCTAATATCTCCATAACAGAGTGGTGAAGTAAAGAAAAAATATTTTATTTGCTCTGTAGGCATTATTATATCATGTGTCCACTTGAGTGTGAAAAATTTGTTGAAATCTCCTTTCCAAATGCACTACTTTGGTCTGTAAGTCAGACCAGACTACAACTTACTGCTATTTTTTCACACGAACCTGAGGACATAGGCTAAAATTAGTCCAAATGCTGTCCATGTGAGGTCTGAAAATATCTTCATGTGAACGTACCCTAATAGGTAGGTGAAGCTTTGCCGTTTAATTTGGATGGGGGGGGGGTGGAATATGAAATGCACTAATGTTAAAAACAGATCAAATACTGATATAAAAATTGGTCCATGTTTTTACAAACGAAGATAATCATTGATGTCTGATTGAGCCCTAAAGGTGGAAAACATATCGTAGTGACTTGTCAGAAGTATTGATCGATGGGGTAGCAGATGCTGAAGCATTCAGTGTCAGAGAGCAGTGGTTGGCAGAAACACTTATACTTCCGTTTCTTTGTGAATGGTAAAGGTTCCAGTACCTATAGACCCCAACAGATAAAATCTTCTAACATGTCTCTATGACATGTCAAACGTTTTTTTAAAATATGCCATTATATTTTAATTGTATATTGAATTAATTGCTTTCTTAGAGGTGCAATATTTAGAGTTTTTCTAATCATCCATTTACAAGAGATGGAAATTATGGGGCTAGATCTGTTGTAGCTGTTTTTCTTCTGACCCAAAGTCAGATATGCCGGATCACCAATGAGGCCGAATTAAGATATTAGGCCCTCAAATAACGAGCGCTCGGAGAAAAGAATGCATACTTGTTGGGAGCACAACGATTCTTATTATTGACACTGAGAATATTATTTCTTATACCATTTACAAACAATGTAACTCATGTAGCCCCCCTGTTACCCATGTTGTGATAACTTTGTTTATTATGGACCCATAACACAGTATTTGCAGAACCTCTAAACATTGCATGTGAGATAAGAAGAGATAAGATCCTTGCATGGCACAATAAGTAGAGCTAGTTAACTTTCCTGGGTTCTCTGCCATTAGTCATCATGTGATTAACTACCCTAATTGGAGTTAAGCTTCTATAAAGCGCTTTTTATTACAAGATATTTCGTAAAATTCTTCTGGCTTTCTTGCTAGGTCCTACTGTCCAAACTGAAACCGCTCCTATTGTCTTTGACTGCGTATTAATTAGGCGGTAGACTAATTGCACCAAATGCTTTGCTGCTCTTTAAAAAGGTGATTTTCAAATGAAAAGTGAGGGAGTTGCACAAAGGCACGCTGGCCTGGAAATTTCCCAGAATTCCGCAGGGCAATTCTTTCCAATTTATCGTTTCCTATTGTTTCTATCTTTAATACACTGTGAAAGCACACAGCAATTATTCCTCAATATGGTACACACTGGCACCATTGTCAGCCTGAACTCCCGGGGGCTGAAAATAGAGACACTTTGGCCAGTGAATTACACCATTTAAGAAATGGGAAACTACACTTTGTATTTTAGGCTATTTGCACATGTTGATTATTTGGATGCAGACATTTCTGTACCATTTCTGCATCTCTCAGTAGGAAAAAATGCGGCTTCAAGAACGCGCTTTTTTGCCACTTTTTTTATTGTGTTTTTGGGCAGCAATGAATGCTATAGAGATGGATAGAGATATACAATAGAAATAGATATAGATTGACAGACAGACATGTAGACATACAGACATCGACAGACATCTAGACAGACAGACATTTTTTACATATGATTGCACAACCCCCGACATATTATAAAATTGCACTGTGTGGAGCTTATTGGACTGCTTTTATAAGATTAAATAAATAAATGGAAAAAAAAATTGTAACCAGCAAAGGTAAAGCAGAAAGCTGTGAGCTGATTTAACATCCTGGGAAGGTCCTTGGTAATTGGGCTCTTCCCAGCCTAAAAATAACAGTTATCAGCCACCATAGAAATGGTGGATTATGAGATGTGCCAATTCTGCACTTTGCCCTGGCTCTTCTCGATTGCCCTGCTGTGTTGACAATCAGGGTAATGGTGCTTGCATTTGATATCAAGCCCAGATGCTAGTAATGGAGAGATGTCTATCAGACACCCTCATTATTGACCCAAAAAGAAAACAAGAAATGCACACAAAAACATACTTTATTGAAATAAACCCTCCCTGAGACTGTCCCTCATTCATCTGGGCTTTGAAAATGGATTTGATACTTTTCCATATAACAGCCTTACACTGAAGCTACAGAAGCAAGGAGTGAGGGAAACTATATACAGATGGGTAAGGAATTGGCTAAATCAGGGGTCCCCAACTCCAGTCCTCAAGGCCCACCAACAGGTCATGTTTTCAGGATTTCCTTAGTCTTGCCCAGGTAATAATTGCATCACCTGTGCAATGCAAAGGAAATCCTGAAAACATGACCTGTTGGTGGGCCTTGAGGACTGGAGTTGGGGACCCCTGGGCTAAATGACAGGAAACAAAGTTGTCATCATGAATAGTACATTCTCTAAATGGGATATAGTCAGCAGTGGGGACCGCATGGATCTGTACTGGGAGTAGCGAGGACTGCAGGGATCTGTACTGGGAGCAGTGAGGACTTCAGGGATCTGTACTGGGAGCAGTGAGGACTGCAGGGATCTGTACTGGGAGCAGTGGGGACAGCATAGATCTGTACAGGGAGCAGTAGGGACTGCAGGGATCTGTACTGGGAGAAGAGATGACCATAGGGATTTGTGCTGGGAGCAATGGGGGGCCGCAGGAATCTATACTGGGAGCAGAGGGGACCGCAGGGATCTGTACTGGGAACATTGGGGACCACAGGGATCTGTACTGAGAGGAATGGGAAAATCAGGGCTCTGTGCTAGGACCAATTTTTTTTAACCTCTTTATTAATAACCTTGTTGATGGGATTGAGAGTAAAATGTCAGTCTCTGCTGATGACACCAAACTGTGTCTGATACTAAAATCTGACCTTGTCATTACAACAGTTCAAAACGATCTGAATAAGATGACTAAATGTGCAAACACTTGGACATGAGATTTAATGTAGAGAAATGTAAAGTAATGCACCTAAGACGGAGTAATCCTATTGCTGCATATACATTAAATGGGAGAATACGCGGGGCTACAGATCAAGAGAAGGACTTGGGTATTCAGGTTATAAGTAAGCTGAGCAGCAGTAGTCAATGTCAAGCAGCAGCCACAAAAGGAACCAAGATTTTAAGGTCTATAAAAAGATAAATAAAATCCCATGAGTTGTGTTACTCAATTTAATCACTGTATACTGTTGGAAACTGACCCTAGGAACAAGTAATGCAAAGTGAAAGACATTGGTCCCCATAACATGGCAAAACATGGCTTCACTTTGTTATACAATCATGCAGTAATACCTTTATGTTAATCCTATGTATATTCCTTAGATGCTTGTAGCCAAGTCTATAAATCGCTGGGTGGTAGTGATCTGTAATATACAGGTATGAGCAGGACCCACGACAGTACATCCAAAACCATCTTATCGGTCAGAATAAATTGAAATATTGCAATATACCCTTTATTTTCTTCTTGATTTTCATAGGAGCCTCATTATACCCATCCTACTTCTCATTCTGTGGATTAATTGAGTGTCAGGATCTGTCACTTTAATGGATATCTACTGTCCCCTGGAACAAGAATGGTGACAGTTATTATCATTTATCTTAGACTGTAATGGATACAAGTATTAATGAAGTTTCATGCCAAAAAAGAACATACATTTAATTAGCACTTATTAAGGAGCCACTAGGAGCTCTCTTGGGCCAGTTTTTCAACATTTGGCTGAGTGCTGACATTTTAATTATGTAGCATCGCCGAATTAAATCTTGCATTGTTCTATGAATTAGTGATCCTCCATTCCAGGACTCGGGGAGGAGAAACACCAACCTTATTGTTGTATTGTGTCCCAAGTGTACAGTATCTGGTTGCAGAATAAATGTGTTTGATATTGGATTTTATATCTCATTTGTAATCTGAATGTTTTAGCTTTTTGACAAATATCAGCATTCACCTGGAGCACGCAGTGCCTGCCAATAAGCCCTGTGATAAGGTCTAACCCCGCAATATATATTTAGGAAGCATGTACTGTATATTATATACTATGAATACTTTGGACAATTATTTGGTAATCTAAGTAATTTCATAGATTTTGCATTAGTATTACTAGTTAATAGTCCTCTACTTTGCATATTTAACTATTCATTTTTAGAAACAACTTTGCAAGGTTCTAATTTAAAATAGACCCCCTGAATTAAAGGAGTTGACCTAGTTTTAGAATAATTTCATCCATACACTGATACAGATATATATATAACTATATATTTCATACCCTCCACAGGTCCAGTAATGAGTTTCGACCTCTGCTCTGGTTTTTGTTCTTTGGCTATAGTGGTGCCGCTGTTTAGCTACAGATTGGCTTTATCAGGGGATGGAACGTTACTGATTGATGCTAAAGTCCCATCCCTTGATGACGCTGATCTTTCCGTGAAACATATTGGCGGACATGTGTTGCATGATTGAATTATATATTTAATATATGCCATACAATCAGTTGATGGTAATGGCAAATATTAACTAATCTATTTAATTCTGCCCTGTTAGTATACATTTTGAAATAATGAATACAAGTTTATTTTATTGCCCTTTTGGTTCAATAGTTATTACATCACCCTTCCCAGGCCAAAGTAACCTCCAATACTGCATATATATTGTGAAATTTAGACTGCATCCAGGCACATCTGAGTGACACCAGTGGATCTCCATTAATTAGAAAAAACATATTTAGATATTTGCTACAGACATATGTTGGTAGTGCAGTGATTCAAATGGGCATTATGTAAAGTTGTAGTTTGGGCTGACTAGTGCTTACCACATCCCCTCCCTATCCAGGGCCTATCACTAGGGTCAGGCAGGGATTAGGTTCCTGCTCGTCGATAGGTGCAAAACCTATTTAGGGACATTGAGGCAGACAGGGTGTTGTCAGATTTGCCTGGGGGTCTCCACTCCCCCCTTTCCTACTGTTTGGTCTCTCCCACCCTCTTCCTGTTGTTGTGCACCTATCTTCTCCCTCATCCAGCGTGACAAGTGATGTGATGTGGTACCTGGCAGTCACCAGGCAAAATAAAGAACAAATAAATTATTTGTGATTTGAACTGTTAGACTGTTGAGATAAGTGGTTGGCTTCAGATGAGGCTTTCTGCTGTTATCTTATGATTCCCTTACTAGATAATTAAAACCCAAGATGTGGATCACAAACCAAAGACTACACTTCCACTCATATCTACTCATCCAAAATGTGGTACCATTCTGCAGAATTATAAGTCGATGCAAATTATAGAGGACCTGTCACTTGCTCGATAAAACTGAGTTAAATACCTGGTAAAAATCTGTGAGCTTCCCCGGATTCTTCCACTCTTTTCCAATTGTGCTGTGTCACTCCATTGCAGAGCTATTCACATTTGTTGCTTTTGGAGCGCAGTATGTGAACTCTCAGCTTGCAGAACATCTGGACGTTTCTGCAGGGTCTTCTCTGAGGCATGCACGTGCACTTTCACCCTTCCTAGATGCTGCCAATCACAGATCAGCAGATGACCTAGTGTAGGGAGGAGAGCCAAGCTAATGGTCTCTCCTGCATGTCTGGGCCATAACCGTCGGGGCTGTCACCAGTGTTTCAGGGGGAAGAGATTGCTGACCGAAACAGTGCAGGGCACCTGACTGGTGGGGCGGGTCTGACATAAATAGCAGTTTGAGTGGGAAGATGGGACACTTAGCGGGGATCGAGCTTGTGAGTAGTGAGATGGTTAACTCCCTCTCCACGGACCCATGCCCGCTAGCTGTGCCTGTACCCCCAGATAGCCAGACTGCCGACACATCCTACCCTCAGCCCAGAGAGACTTCTGCACCGGGTAGTGACCAGGATAGAGTATGTACCTTGGCTCCACTTACCACCGTGGAGGCACCGCTTAGTCCCATCCTTGCGGTGCCTGGTAAGGAACGTCCCGTGCCTGTGGCTGTGTCCGCTGGACTGTGTGCTTTTAGTGTGGCCTTACCCACTGAACTTTCTGCTTCTTCTTCTTCTGTGCCACTGACCATCAGCTCTAGTTCACCTTGTGCACAGATCAGGAGATCACGTGCAGAAGAACCCGGAGGATTCCTCTTTGCAAGGAGAAAGTGCATTGCTCATCTGCGGTACCTGATTGGAGACATCTCATTCCACCTGCTGCGCCGCCAAGGGTTTTTCCAGCCACCTTCCTCCAGTGCACAGAGACTGATAAATTAACCTGTTATATTCTAATGCATTTGACTTTTCCCCATCCTCCAATTACATCATTTACCCCCCCTGCTTGTACCATTACTGTTTCTATATATAAAGAACATGTTAACCCTTGCTCTGCTTCCTGTGTGTCACTGCATCCTTCGCACCTGCTAGCATCCTACACTTGGTGTAGTCGGCAGGATGCAGTCCAATAGCATGCAGTTGGCAGACCAAGCATTTGTAGGTGGCCCAAGGACTAGCCTTTCCTTGGGGGACATGCTGAGCAATTTGCCCAAGTTCACTGGGAGCAACACTATGCTTTGAAGCTGAACTGATTACCTTAGAGGCATTATGAGAATGCACCCCGTGACCGCTGCTCTCGAAGTTTAGGTGGCCATTATGTCCCTGGACGGAGAAGCCAGGGATTCAGTAATGTTACGGACCCCACGAGACCGGAATACCTTTAATAAGGTTCTTCAGATCTTGGAGGAGACTCATGGGGACCCCACAGACATGGGGGAACTGAGAACACGCCTTTTTAGTAGGATGCAGAAGGAGGGGGATAACATGACCCAATATATGAATGCATTGCAAGAGCTGCACACTGCAATCATTAGGAAAGACGGCAGGGGCATAGGACCCACAGGCGTAATGTTAAGAGATCTCCTAATGACAGGTTTGCGAGACGTGCTGACAAAACAAGCTATTGCTGAACCCCAATAGGTGTAAGAACTGAGGAGAGAACTTCTGAGTATGAAAGTAGAACTCGCTGACATCAAGAGAAGAATTAAGGCTACCAGTAACCCTCCAGAGGGTAGGGAAGGTCCGGAGCCCCACCGTGACTCCAGAATAATATGGGGGCCAAGGCTCATCAATTGTTACAACTGCGGAGAAAGCAGACACATTGCACGGGAGTGCAATCGCCGTGGAAGAGTACTGTCTCGTCACCTGTTAATCTAAAGGGCTCCGAGCCGGGAGGACACTGCCCAGAGCCAGAACAGATGAGGAAAAGTAGCGGAAGTCCTGCAAGTTTAGTGTCAACATGCCCCCTGATATGGGAAGAAATGGACGGATGTGCAGTGCGATGCCTGGTGGACATGGGCTCGCAGGTGACAACGATGCCAGAGGCTTATTAACAGCAACATTTCCCTGCGAGAAACTGGCCCAAATGGGGCTTTGAGATAAAGTTAATGGTGGCCAATCAACTACCCATCCTGGTCGCAGGGGTGGTATGGATGCAAGTGTCTGTCTGTGGGAAAAACCAGGGACGGAAAGGCGTGGTACTGACGCAGGGAGAGGTAAAAAATATGGGCCCATTGTCACATTGGGGATGAAAGTGAGAGTTAGAGACCCCTCTAACGAGACTTTGAAACAGTGGGACCCACATACATCACAGAGAAGAATTTTCCAACAACTAGCACGAGTGGCACAAGTACAGTAGTCTAACTGTAAGGGAGGAGTGTTAGGAAAGTAATTGTCCCGGCCTCCATCAAAATTACTGTCCCTGCCAATTCATGCTTGTGTCCCCATAGAGGGGGTTGAGATCCAAATCGAACCATCCTCTTCTGAACAGCTACCCACGGGACTCATAGTGTCGCATACGTTGGCTATTGTAAGAGAGGGGACCATTCAGGGGCGGTGCATTAACTTAGGAGATCAGGACATTACTGTCATCCCCAGAAGTGTGGTGGCCTGAATAATGAACCTACCTGAAGAAGTAATGCCCCCTTAAACAGTGCAATTGGAGGTACAACCTGGAGACCCCTTGATTGTGTCCGTGAACTCCATTTCAGTGTCAGAACCATGTTATTTCAAGGAGGGCCGACCCATATTGGAACAGTTGTGAACTGAACTGGCTGAACGCAAATCTGCTCAGGTGCAACAGGTAGAAGCTCTGCTGGGAAAGTATAAGGAATTCTTCGCCCTCCACGAAGATGATTTTGGCTGCACCACGGCCATTACGCACAAAATACCAACTGTAAGTGTCGCACCCATATGGGAGTCAGATGTTGCATGCCGGTGTGATCCGGGAGAGCCAGAGTCCATTGGCTGCCCCAAATGCATTGGTATGAAAGAAGGACGGCACCTTACGTTTTTGTGTGGATTACCGAACACTCAATGACTGTATGGTGAGGAACACGTACACGCTGCCCCGGATTGAGGAGTATGTCTGCTTTGGGGAAAGCCAAGTTCTTCTCTATTCTGGACCTCGCCTGCGGCTACTGGCAAGTCGCCATGTCTGAACAGGATCGAGCAAAGACTGCCTTCATTCTCCCCATGGGATTGTATGAGTTCAACAGCATGCTGTTTGGCCTAGCCAACACTCCCAGAACTTTTCAACATCTCATGGAGAGATGTCTAGGGGACTTGAACTTTGAGTCGAAGCTCATCTACCTGGACGACATTATAGTCTTTGTGGCTTCATTCAAGGAACATCTGCAATACCTGGGAAAACTGTTGGCGCGCCTTCAGAAGCATGGACTAAAAGTAAAGCACCAGAAGTGCTATCTGTTCCACACACAAATTGAATATTTGGGCCATGTCATTTCTGCCGAAGGGGTAGAGCCCTCCAGAGAGAAGGTCGCCATGATTCAAGACTGGTCCTCTCCAGAGACCGTGAAGGATGTGCAGGCATTCCTGGAACTTACTGGTTATCACAGGCAGTTTTGTGAAGAACTTAGCTCGATGGGCAAAGCCCTTACAGGAGCTATTGAGAAAGGTATCCTCGGGAGCCAAGAACTGGAAGATCTGCTGGGAGGAGTCCCAAGAAGAGGCTTTTCAAGATCTCAAAAAAGCACTCACCGAAGCTCCTATCCTGGCTTATGCGGATTTCTCACAACTGTTCATTCTCCATACCGACGGGAGTCTGCTGGGACTTGGGGCTGTGTTGTCTCAGATGTAGGATGGAAGAGAGAGGGTGATCGCTTATGCAAGTCGGTCCTTCACGATTCCAAACGCAATCCGGACAATTACATTTCTTTAAAGTTGGAGCTGCTAGTGTTGGTTTGGGCTATGACAGATAGATTCGAGGAATATCTGTCTGGCTCTGAAGTGTTGGTGCGTACTGATAATAACCCGCTTGCGCACCTGGAGAATGCGAGACTGGGGGTCTTAGAACAGCGATGGGTAGCCAGAATGGCCTACAGAAGGGGGGCAGAAAGTTCCCACGCCATGCCCTGTCCCGGAGGAAGAGTACCAGACCTGATTGGGACAGCGATGAAGCGCTAGAGGGTGAAGAGGTCCCCAGTTTCTAGAAGACCACCAGGACGGTAGTGGCAATGCACGGACAGATACTTACCTCAGTCAAAGATGACATCCTGGGACAAACTCGGGATTAGTGGGTTCAGCTTCAACAGGAAGATGGCGAACTGGCTTTGTTAAGATGATGTGTGGCTTCTCAGAGACTTCCAAGCTTATCAGAAAGGGGTACCTTGTCCCCGGAGGTGTTGCAGATCCTACGACAGTGGGAACAACTACAGATGAAGAAAGGCTTACTATATCGGAAAGCCCAACTGCAGACTGAGCCGAGTGTGACCTGGCAAGTCCTCATTCCAACAATGTCATTATCTCAAATTGCTGTCGCTGCGCACGAGCAAGGAGCTCACTTTGGTTCAGAAAAGACCTTCCAATGGCTACAAAGGTTCATCTTCCATCCCCAGTTAAAGGCGAAAGTGGACGAGGCCTGTAGGAAGTGCCGGACATGTGAGCTGGCTAAGCCGCCAGATCAGAAGGTTCCCGTTCAGTCCATTATAGCCTCCGCTCCTCTGGAACTCTTGACAATAGACTATCTAACCATCGGCCCATCAAGGCTATGAACATTGCCTGGTAATGGTGGATCATTTCACAAAATTTGCCATGGCGACTCCGACACGGGATCAGACTGCAGAATCTGCTGCGTATGCAATATGTAAGAACTTTATTCAACCCTATGGGTGTCTGAAGTGAATTCACTCCGATCAGAGAGCTTGTTTCTTGGGAAAAGTAATGGAAGAATTGCACTGTCTGTACCAGATTGACAAATCCTGCACCACATTGTACCACCCTCAAGGTAATGGTGCATGTGAACGATTCCACCGTACACTGATTCAGATGTTAAGAATTGTGGAACAAGATCGGAAGGCCCGGTGGCCAGAGTATGTTTCTGAACTGGTGTGGTGTATATAATAATCGAATACACTGAACCACAGGATATACACCTTACTCTCTACTGTTCGGCTGAGAAGGAAAGGGAATCACCAAGTTGGCATTGGACTCAGAAGAGGACTTCCCAAGGACGGGGGTGTCCTCCTGGGTTTGAGAACATCGACGCCACCTGCAGACCTTACACCGGTTAGTCCAGACCAGATTACAGGAGCTAGATCATGCAGAGAGGACCTCGTCGGGAGCAGCACAGTTTCAAGCTGGAGATCGTGCTTAGTGCGGGGGAAGCGCCCTCAAGACAAGCTGAAAAATCGTTGAGAGAAAGACCAGTATCGTGTGAAGAGAAGAGTTAGTCCAGAGGGACCTGTCTACGAAGTCCAACCTGAAGGAAAAGAAGATGCCCCCACTCGAATTCTATATTGGAATATGCTCTGACACTGCTTGTCTAAGAACCCTGTTCGAGTAGAAGAGGAGCCCGAGGCTCCTGAGATGGTCCATACACCGGTAGAAGCAGAGGACAAAGAAGGGGGTGAAGGATTAAGCTCCGAGAGTTTAGAACCAGATGCAAGCTCCCCCATGGCTCTTCCCCCACAGCCGAATTCGGCCCCACAAGAGAGCTCCACTACTTTTCCTGATCTGAGATGCTCTGAATGAACAACAGCTGGCAAGCCCCCCAATCACTATGACCAAGAGAATTTTATCTGGCAGCAATTCGCACAGAAAAAGAGAGGACTGTCACACACTTCTTGAAGAGTCTCGCCCGTAGAATGGTGAGGAAAAATAGCAGGGAAGTGTAGAGAGGAGAGAAAAGCTAACGGTCTCTCCTGCGTGTCTTCACCAGAACCATCGAGGCTTTCACCAGTATTTCAGGGGAAGAGATTGCTGACCGGAGCAGTGCAGGGCACCTGACTGATGGGGGCGGGTCCAACATAAATAGCAGTTTGAGCAGGAAGATGGGACACTTGGCAGGGAGCGAGCTTGTGTGTAGTGAGACAGTTAACTCCCTCTCCATGGACTCACGCCCAATAGCTGTGCCTACACCCCCAATAGCTGTGCCCACACCCCCAGCTAGCCAGACTGAGAACACATCCTACCCTCAGCCCAGAGAGACTTCTGTAGTGGGTAGGTACAAGGATAGAGTATGTACCTTGGCTGTGCTTACCACCACGGCGGCACCGCTTAGTCCCATCCTTGCAGTGCCTGCTAAGGACTGGCCTGTGGCTGTGTCCGCTGGACTGTGTGCTTCTACAGTGGCCTTGCCCACTGAACTTTCTGCTTCTTCTTCTGTGCCGCCGGCCATTACCTCTACTCCACCATGTGCATGGATCAGGAGATCAGGTGCTGAAGAACCCGGAGGATTCGTCGTCGCAAGGAGAAAGTGCATCAGTCATCTGCGGGACCGGATCGGAGACATCTCGCGCCATCTGTGGCGCCATCGAGGGATCTTCAAGCCACCTTCCTCCAGCGCATAGAGACTGATAAGTTAACCTGTTATATTCCCCATCCTCCAATCACATCCTTTACCCCCCTGCTTGTACCATTACTCCTCCTATATATAAAGAACCATGTTAACCCTTGATCTGCCTCCTGTGTGTCACTGCATCCTATGCACCTGCTATCATCCTACACTAAGAGTCTCAGACTGGCAAGCTGTAATTGACAAAATGTGGGAAGGATGAAAGTGCAAGTCCCCAGATAAAACTGAAGAAATACCCAGTTGCACAACAAGCAGAGATTTCACATACTCTGCTCTGAAAGAAGCAACTGTGCATATGTCTGCAAAATGGAAAGGAGCAGCAGAATTAGAGGAGAGCTGGAATTTTTGCAAGGTATTTGATTGTTTTTTAGCAAGTGATATGTCCTCTTTGTACCCTGTTCTAGATTGAGGTTAATCAGATCAGTCTTTTAATCTAGTGAACCTATACAGATGATGGGAGTGTACAATAATACCTTTGTGGACCTTGCTTATGTTTTAATTCCAATGTGCATGGTCATAGTTCCCTATGAGAAAGCTCTAACAAACATCTGCTTTGCTTCAGTGTGTCACCTCATAATATCAAATGAAGCCAGTCCGCCACAGTCAATTATCACCAGCAAGAAACCACACAGCAAGTTGTCATAGAGAAAACTGCTGCTTTGTTTTGCCCTAACTATGCATCTAATATAAAGCAGAAGGTACCATAACTACCTCGCAAAGCTAAAGCATATTCAATGTCCCTGCCAGTATAGATGGTGGATATGTGTTACTATAGTCATTTTATGTGTCAGACTGTCATGCTGTGTGCTAAACGTCCCATATCAATTTTCAACTTTACGTCTAGCATGCAGGAATAACTTGCTAAAGAAAGAAATAACATATGACTTCACCATGCTACTATAAAGGGGATTATTGTGTCGTCTATATACATATTATGGATCTCCTAATCTAAACACAAACACACAAAAAAAAACATCCAAAGTTTTTGATGTTCAATGCTCAAAATGTTCTGAACAGTCACTTCAGAGTGATCTACAGTAATACTGCCTGCTATTCAGAAGAATGGATTATTTGGATGGCTTCAGAGGGGTTATCAAGGAAAATGATGCTGATTATCCTTAATACAGGGCATCCCCAAAGGTCATCTGTTAGTAAATATAATGGCCACCGGAAGAACACAGGGTACAAAGCTAGAATACTTCCATACACTGTGCACTTCCACTGGTTGAAGGATCTGCGAACACTTCAATGAGAGCTGAACTGTAACACCTGGGGACATCTGCAGTGTATGGAACTGTGAGGTTATGGCTCTCACCAGAGGACCAGATAAAAGATGTTTGATAGGTATGTCAGGTGTCAGACAACCCCC
This sequence comes from Ranitomeya imitator, assembly GCF_032444005.1. Classification (NCBI taxonomy): domain Eukaryota; kingdom Metazoa; phylum Chordata; class Amphibia; order Anura; family Dendrobatidae; genus Ranitomeya; species Ranitomeya imitator. The sequence goes on along the minus strand of NC_091282.1, from coordinate 718,839,511 downwards.
ACTCTAATACTGATCACCTGCAGTGGATATAAAAAAGTCTATTCACCCTTGTTAAAATACCATGTTTTTGTCATGTAAAAAAAATCCCTTTTCATCTTTTTAGCAAACCCCTGGAGGTGTTGATGCAAATTGACTAAAATTTGGAACTGTTCATAATAAAATATGCTGCCTCCACTATGCTTCAGTGTGGGTATGGTGTTCTTCTGGTGATGCAGCATTGGCTTTGCACCAAAGATACCTTTTGGAATTATAGCCAAAAAATTCAACCTCATGTTTCCCACATGATTTTGGGTGACTTGATGTAGGTTTTGACTATATAAAAATATATTGGCTATTGAAAATATAACCAGATTTGAATATTTTTCTTTGTAAGAAAAAGCTCACATGTTGTCACCCTACCTCACAGGGCAGACATACAAAGAACACAAGAGATTGTTGCACTACACAACCAGTACTTAACTAGAAATTCCTGCAGATCATTTAATGTTACTGTAGACCTTTTAACAGCCTTAAAACCAATTTTCTTCTTGTCATTTTATCAGTTTTTGAGGGATGTCAAATTCTAAGTAATGTCATAGTTGTTGTAACACATTTAAGCCACTTCTTGATGATGCCTTCATGTTCCTTTGGTATAGTTGATGTCTTGGAAATGGTTTTCTATCCTCCTCCTGATTGATAACTTTCAATAATGAGATCCCTCTGCTGTGTTGCAAGCTAATTATGGACTATGTTTTTTGCTTTAAAATGCAGCTAGAAAAATGTCAGGAAAATCCTACTATAACAGCTAATGTTGGCAGAATGATGGCAGCTGTGTAGTGACTAGTAAATAACATTAATGTAAATGTGATTGGCTGATTCTGAACACAAACACATTCCTAAATATAAGAAGTATTCACACTTATTCAACCACATCATTTTATTTCTGAGATTTTATTTTCCCCATCAATGTTATTTTAGTCTGTTTCTCAATTGATTTTTACAGATTATAAATGACATCAACCAGTCCTAGATTGGGTTATTTACCCCCAAATTTTCAAGTTTTTTTTTTCCGTTCATGCATTTCCAAGAGCTATACATATTTTTTTTACTTGTTTGGATATTCAAGTAATTTTTCATTCTCTTTTTGTGAAACATGTGGTTCATTTTTCATGTCACTATTATATTCTAGTAGGGTTGAGCGAAACGGGTCGTTCATTTTCAAAAGTCGCCGACTTTTGGCAAAGTCGGGTTTCATGAAACCCGATCCGACCCCTGTGCTGGGTCGGCCATGCGGTACGCGACTTTCGCGCCAAAGTCGCGTTTCAATGACGCGAAAAGCGCCATTTCTCAGCCAATGAAGGTAAACGCAGAGTGTGGGCAGCGTGATGACATAGGTCCTGGTCCCCACCATCTTAGAGAAGGGCATTGCAGTGATTGACTTGCTGTCTGCGGCGTCACAGGGGCTATAAAGGGGAGTTCCCGCCGACCGCCATGTTACTGCTGCTGATCTGAGCTTAGGCAGAGGTTGCTGCTGCTTCGTCAGAAGCAGGGATAGCGTTAGGCAGGGTCCATTAACCACCAAACCGCTTGTGCTGTAGCGATTTCCACTGCCCAACACCACCTTCGGTGTGCAGGGACAGTGGAAGCTACATTTTTTTTTTTTTCCCCTCAGCGCTGTAGCTCATTGGGCTGCCCTAGAAGGCTCCCTGATAGCTGCATTGCTGTGTGTACGCCGCTGTGCAAACCAACTGCTTTTTTCAAAGCACAAATCCTCTTGTTCCTTCCTTTCTGCACAGCTATCTTTTTGGTTTGTACACACTTTTTATTTAATTTGTGCATCAGTCCACTCCTTATTGCTGCCTGCCATACCTGGCTGAGATTACTGCAGGGAGATAGTAATTGAAGGACACTCCCTGTTTTTTTTTTTTTTTTTGTGGGAGATTAAGATTGACATTTCTGCTAGAGTGCCATCCCTGTCTGTGTCATCTCTCACTCAGTGGGCCATAGAAAGCCTATTTATTTTTTTGCTTGATTTGGGTTATAAAATCTACCTGAAAAAATCACTACATCAATCAGTGGGAGAAAAATATTGGCCTCAGGGCTTGTGTGCCACTCTTGACTCCTATGTGCATCATCACTCACTCAGTGGGCCATAGAAAGCCTATTTATTTTTTTGCTTGATTTTGGTTCTAAAATCTACCTGAAAAAAATCACTACATCAATCAGTGGGAGAAAAATATTGGCCTCAGGACTTGTGTGCCACTCCTGACTCCTGTGTGCATCATCACTCACTCAGTGGGCCATAGAAAGCCCTTTTTTTTTTTTTTTTTGCTTTATTTGGGTTCTAAATTCTACCTGAAAAAATCAATAAATCAATCAGTGGGAGATTAATATTGGCCTCTGGGCTTGTGTGCCAGTCCTGAGCGTGCCATCTCTCTCACAAATAGTGGGCCATAGAAAGCCTATTTATTTATTTTTTTTTGGTTTTATAAATTCTCCCTTAAAAAAAAAGGGAGATTAATATTGGCCTTTGGGCTTGTGTGCCAGTCCTAAGCGTGCCATCTCTCTCTGTCTCTCAGATAGTGGGCCATAGAAAGCCTATTTATTATTTTTTTTATTGGGTTTATAAATTTTCCCTGGAACAAAAAAAAAAAAGTGGGAGATAAATATTGGCCTCTGGGCTTGTGTGCCACTCCTGACTCCTGTGTGCGTCATCTCTCACTCAGTGGGCCATAGAAAGCCTTTTTTTGTTTTATTTGTTTTCTAAATTCTCCCTGAAAAAATCATTTTATTTTCTTTGGTTTCTAAATTCTTCCTGAAAAAATCATTTTATTCTATTTTTTTTTTCCTAAAGTCTCCCTGAAAAAAAAAACAAAAAAAAACAAATCAGTGGGAGATTAATATTGCCCTTTCTGCTTGTGTGCCAGTCTTGGCTCCTGGGTGTGCCATCTCTCTCTCTCTCTCTCCAATTGTGGGCCATAGAAAGCCTATTATTTTTTTAGCTTGATTTGGGTTCCAAAATCTACCTGAAAAAATCACTACATCAATCAGTGGGAGATAAATATTGGCCTCTGGGCTTGTGTGCCACTCCTGACTCCTGTGTGCGTCATCTCTCACTCAGTGGGCCATAGAAAGCCTTTTTTTGTTTTATTTGTTTTCTAAATTCTCCCTGAAAAAATCATTTTATTTTATTTGGTTTCTAAATTCTTCCTGAAAAAATCATTTTATTCTATTTTTTTTTTCCTAAAGTCTCCCTGAAAAAACAAAACCAAAAAACAAATCAGTGGGAGATTAATATTGCCCTTTCTGCTTGTGTGCCAGTCTTGACTCCTGAGTGTGCCATCTCTCTCTCTCTCTCCAATTGTGGGCCATAGAAAGCCTATTATTTTTTTTAGCTTGATTTGGGTTCCAAAATCTACCTGAAAAAAATCACTACATCAATCAGTGGGAGATAAATATTGGCCTCTGGGCTTGTGTGCCACTCCTGACTCCTGTGTGCGTCATCTCTCACTCAGTGGGCCATAGAAAGCCTTTTTTTGTTTTATTTGTTTTCTAAATTCTCCCTGAAAAAATCATTTTATTTTCTTTGGTTTCTAAATTCTTCCTGAAAAAATGATTTTATTCTATTTTTTTTTTTTCCTAAAGTCTCCCTGAAAAAAACAAAAAAAAAAAACAAATCAGTGGGAGATTAATATTGCCCTTTCTGCTTGTGTGCCAGTCTTGACTCCTGGGTGTGCCATCTCTCTCTCTCTCTCTCCAATTGTGGGCCATAGAAAGCCTATTATTTTTTTTAGCTTGATTTGGGTTCCAAAATCTACCTGAAAAAATCACTACATCAATCAGTGGGAGATAAATATTGGCCTCTGGGCTTGTGTGCCACTCCTGACTCCTGTGTGCGTCATCTCTCACTCAGTGGGCCATAGAAAGCCTTTTTTTGTTTTATTTGTTTTCTAAATTCTCCCTGAAAAAATCATTTTATTTTATTTGGTTTCTAAATTCTTCCTGAAAAAATCATTTTATTCTATTTTTTTTTTTCCTAAAGTCTCCCTGAAAAAAAAACAAAAAAAACAAATCAGTGGGAGATTAATATTGCCCTTTCTGCTTGTGTGCCAGTCTTGACTCCTGGGTGTGCCATCTCTCTCTCTCTCCAATTGTGGGCCATAGAAAGCCTATTATTTTTTTTAGCTTGATTTGGGTTCCAAAATCTACCTGAAAAAATCACTACATCAATCAGTGGGAGATAAATATTGGCCTCTGGGCTTGTGTGCCACTCCTGACTCCTGTGTGCGTCATCTCTCACTCAGTGGGCCATAGAAAGCCTTTTTTTGTTTTATTTGTTTTCTAAATTCTCCCTGAAAAAATCATTTTATTTTCTTTGGTTTCTAAATTCTTCCTGAAAAAATCATTTTATTCTATTATTTTTTTTTCCTAAAGTCTCCCTTTAAAAAAAAAAAAATCAAATCAGTGGGAGAGTAATATTTACATTTGTGCTTCAGTGACAGTCCTGCGTGTGTGGCATCTCTCTCATTTGTTGCCACCAACAACAGAGTGTGTAACATTGTGCCTGATTTTCGTTGTGGTCTCACTCACCTGTAAAGGGGTAGCTAAATCATACTGAAGTTATAGCTCACCGTGTAATTTGTGTGACAGCAACAAATACCGTTAGTTTGTTTACGTTTTTAAAACAATGAGGAAGTATGGTGGAAGAGGTCGTGGCCGGGGGCGTTCATTGTCAGCTGGTAATGAGGGTAGTGGTAGTGGTGGAGCATCAGCTGGTCGTGGGAAAAAAAATATTGCACCTAAGTCTGGAGCTGTGGAGCCAGGTTCGTCGTCTGGCTACACAAGGCCTCGAACGCTCCCTTTTCTGGGAGTAGGAAAACCGCTTTTAAAGCCGGAGCAGCAAGAGCAAGTTTTGGCTTATCTTGCTGACTCAGCCTCTAGCTCTTTTGCCTCCTCTTGTGAAACTGGTAAATGTCAAAGCAGCGCGTCGTTAGTGGATGTTCACGGTCAGGGACAAGTCGCTTCCTTGTCCTCTTCAGCAAAAACAACAACAGAGAAGAATGCAGCAGGCGACACAACGGGTTACTCCATGGAGCTCTTTACACATACCGTCCCTGGCTTAGACAGTGAAGCAGTTAACAGTCCATGCCCATTACAAGTTGAATCTGACATGGAGTGCACTGATGCACAGCCACAGCCAGACTACTATGCTGGTCCTTTGACTCAGACCACAACATTGCCCTCGCAGGGTGCTGATCAAGAATCAGACCCTGATGAGACTATGTTGCCCCATCACGAACGCTATACCACCGACCGACACGGTGACACAGACGAAGTTGCACACGAGCTACAAGAAGAGGTAATAGATGACCCAGTTCTTGACCCCGATTGGCAGCCATTGGGGGAACAGGGTGCAGGCGGCAGCAGTTCTGAAGCGGAGGAGGAGGGGCCGCAGCAGGCATCAACATCGCAACAGGTTCCATCTGCCGGGCCCGTATCTTGCCCAAAACGCGTGGCAAAGCCAAAACCTGTTGGAGGACAGCGTGGCCATCCGGTTAAAGCTCAGTCTGCAATGCCTGAAAAGGTATCCGATGCTAGAAAGAGTGCAGTCTGGCATTTTTTTAAACAACATCCAATTGATCAGCGCAAAGTCATCTGTCAAAAATGTTCAACTACCTTAAGCAGAGGACAGAATCTGAAAAGTCTCAATACAAGTTGCATGCATAGACATTTAACCACCATGCATTTGCAAGCCTGGACTAACTACCAAACGTCCCTTAAGGTTGTAGCACCCTCGGCCAATGAAGCTAGTCAGCAACGCAACATCCCTTCCGGCAGTGTAGGGCCACCATTTTCCGCACCACCTGCAGTATCTGTGCAGGTTTCTTTGCCAGGCCAAAGCAGTCAGGGTCAGGGAATCACCAGTTTCGTAGTAGGAAACACTGCATCTAGGGCACCGGTGGCAACAATACCATCTCCCACCGTCTCTCAGTCTGCCATGTCCACCGGCACCCCCGCTAGTTCCACGATCTCCAGCTCTCCAGTCCAGCTCACCCTACATGAGACTATGGTTAGAAAAAGGAAGTACTTAGCCTCGCATCCGCGTACACAGGGTTTGAACGCACACATAGCTAGACTAATCTGGTTAGAGATGATGCCCTACCGGTTAGTTGAAAGCGAAGCTTTCAAAGCCCTGATGGACTACGCTGTACCACGCTACGAGCTACCCAGTCGACACTTTTCTTCCAGAAAAGCCATCCCAGCCCTCCACCAGCATGTTAAAGAGCGCATCGTCCATGCACTCAGGCAATCTGTGAGCACAAAGGTGCACCTGACAACAGATGCATGGACCAGTAGGCATGGCCAGGGACGTTACGTGTCCATCACGGCACACTGGGTAAATGTGGTGGATGCAGGGTCCACAGGGGACAGCAAGTTTGGGACAGTTCTGCCTAGCCCACGGTCTAGGAAACAATTGTCTGTAGCCGTTCGCACCCCCTCCTCCTCCTCTTCGTCCTCCTGCAGAAGCGAGAGCTCGTCCACAGACCGCAGTCGCACAACCACTCCATCCACAGCTGCCACTGTTGCACACCAGGTCTCCCATTATGGGGCAGCTACTGGCAAACGTCAGCAGGCTGTATTGGCTATGAAGTGTTTGGGCGACAACAGACACACCGCGGAAGTTCTGTCCGAGTTCTTGCAGAAAGAAACGCAGTCGTGGCTGGGCACTGTAGATCTTGAGGCAGGCAAGGTAGTGAGTGATAACGGAAGGAATTTCATGGCTGCCATCTCCCTTTCCCAACTGAAACAAATTCCTTGCCTGGCTCACACCTTAAACCTGGTGGTGCAGTGCTTCCTGAAAAGTTATCCGGGGTTATCCGACCTGCTCCTCAAAGTGCGTGGACTTTGCTCACATATCCGCCGTTCGCCCGTACACTCCAGCCGTATGCAGACCTATCAGCGTTCTTTGAACCTTCCCCAGCATCGCCTAATCATAGACGTTGCAACAAGGTGGAACTCAACACTGCACATGCTTCAGAGACTGTGTGAACAGAGGCGGGCTGTTATGTTTTTGTGGGAGGATACACATACACGGGCAGGCAGTAGGATGGCAGACATGGAGTTGTCAGGTGTGCAGTGGTCAAAGATTCAAGACATGTGTCAAGTCCTTCAGTGTTTTGAGGAATGCACACGGCTGGTTAGTGCAGACAACGCCATAATAAGCATGAGTATCCCCCTAATGCGTCTGCTGATGCAAAGTTTGACGCACATAAAGGATCAGGCGTCTGCAGCTGAGGAAGAGGAAAGCCTTGATGACAGTCAGCCATTGTCTGGCCAGGGCAGTGTACAGGACGAGGTAGAGGGCGAAGAGGAGGAGGAGGACGAGGAGGATGATGGGGATGATTATATTTTTAATGAGGAAGCTTTTCCGGAGCCACTGGAAATTGGTGGCGTGGCAAGGCCGGGTTCTGGTTTTTTGAGGGACACAAGTGACGTGGATTTGCCTGAAACTGCCCCTCAACCAAGCACAACCGCAGATTTGAGAACTGGAACTTTGGCTCACATGGCGGATTATGCCTTACGTATCCTCAAAAGGGACACACGCATAACTAAAATGATGAATGATGACGATTACTGGTTGGCCTGCCTCCTTGATCCTCGCTATAAAGGCAAATTGCAAAATATAATGCCACATGAGAACTTGGAACTAATATTAGCAACCAAACAATCAACTCTTGTTGACCGTTTGCTTCTGGCATTCCCTGCACACAGCGCCCGTGATCGTTCTCACACGAGCTGCAGGGGCCAGCAGACCAGAGGAGTTAGAGGGGCAGAAATCAGAAGTGGCGTTGGCCAGAGGGGTTTTCTGACCAGGTTGTGGAGTGATTTTGCTATGACCGCAGACAGGACAGGTACTGCAGCATCAATTCAAAGTGACAGGAGACAACATTTGTCCAGTATGGTTACAAACTATTTTTCATCCCTTATCGATGTTCTCCCTCAACCGTCATTCCCATTTGATTACTGGGCATCAAAATTAGACACCTGGCCAGAATTGGCAGAATATGCATTGCAGGAGCTTGCTTGCCCGGCAGCTAGTGTCCTATCAGAAAGAGTATTCAGTGCTGCAGGTTCAATACTAACAGAAAAAAGGACTCGTCTGGCTACCCAAAATGTAGATGATCTAACCTTCATTAAAATGAACCACAACTGGATTTCGAAATCTTTTGCCCCACCTTGCCCGGCTGACACCTAGCTTTCCTATGAAAAGGTCTTGCCTGTGGACTATTCTGAATGCCTTTTCCAATCTCGTAATTTTCTGCACCTGATTGTCCAGCATACGACATGTTTACACCTCACTAAATGGCCAAACTCCCCACACGGGGCTGTGGTATCGACACTTGGCGACAGCACCCGTGAGAGTACAGTTTGTCTGAAGAGGTGCGTGAGCCCGCTTTTGGTCGACGGCACTGCCACTGGGTCCCTGCTAGTACAATAAAGTGTCTCTGGCGGTGGTGGTGCGCACCCAACGTCAGACACACCGTTGTAATATGAGGGGCCCTGGGCCTGTACCGCCGGCCACAAGACAGTTTCCCCCCACCCCAGCTCAAACAGTGCTCTACCACTTGCAAAATTATCTCACAGCTCCACCAATGTTTAGTCTATGCGCTGACATCCTTCAATGCCTGCCACTGACAATACCATTGTATTGACATTTTTGTTATGTTAGGCCTTCGATGCCTGTCTGTGGTCACTCCTTCCACTAGGCCTCCACTGACCACACCACTGCTGCCCGTGTACCCCTGTAACCAATTTAAAATTGCCCACAGCCATGTGTTATTATTTTAGGCCTTCGATGCCTGTCTGCGATCACTCCTTCCACTAGGCCTCCACTGACCACACCACTGCTGCCCGTGTACCCTTGTAACCAATTTAAAATTGCCTACAGCCATGTGTTATTTTTTTAGGCCTTCGATGCCTGTCTGCGGTCACTCCTTCCACTAGGTCTCCACTGACCACACCACTGCTGCCCGTGTACCCCTGGAACCAATTTAAAATTGCCTACAGCCATGTGTTATTATTTTAGGCCTTCGATGCCTGTCTGCGATCACTCCTTCCACTAGGCCTCCACTGACCACACCACTGCTGCCCGTGTACCCCTGGAACCAATTTAAAATTGCCTACAGCCATGTGTTATTATTTTAGGCCTTCGATGCCTGTCTGCGGTCACTCCTTCCACTAGGCCTCCACTGACCACACCACTGCTGCCCGTGTACCCCTGTAACCAATTTAAAATTGCCTACAGCCATGTGTTATTATTTTAGGCCTTCGATGCCTGTCTGCGGTCACTCCTTCCACTAGGCCTCCACTGACCACACCACTGCTGCCCGTGTACCCCTGGAACCAATTTAAAATTTCCTACAGCCATGTGTTATTATTTTAGGCCTTCGATGCCTGTCTGCGGTGACTCCTTCCACTAGGCCTCCACAGACCACACCACTGCTGCCCGTGTACCCCTGGAACCAATTTAAAATTGCCTACAGCCATGTGTTATTATTTTAGGCCTTCGATGCCTGTCTGCGGTCACTCCTTCCACTAGGCCTCCACTGACCAAACCACTGCTGCCCGTGTACCCCTGGAACCAACATCAGAAAATATAAAAATAAGTATTCTGCTTATAAAAACGAAAATACTGGAGAGATATCAAATGCAGACATTTTAACATTAAAAACAAACACATACAACAAAAATCTGGTACAGTACTAAAAATGGCCACCAGCTACAATAACTTTCTCCTGCAAGTAGTTAACTTAAAGGTTTTTTCAATTTTAAACACAGATATGGCATCCACCGAGTGTTGTCCTGTCGCGTCTTCTTTATATTATTGCCAAGAAGATGCAAAACAATGAAAATAATAAAATCATTATTTACCAAAAAAATAGAGTAAGTCAAAACCACATTGCAAATAAACATTCATTACAAATAAAGAAGCAGGGCGCGTCCGAGGGTGAGTATATACCTAATAAGAATATAATCACCCTCGGACGCGCCCTGCTTCTTTCCGACAGCCTTCCTTCCTAAGAATCAGCCCTTCCGTGGTGTAGAGAGAGGGTTTGTTACACTCCAAGGTGTTCCCCAGGTTGCCTTTCCTGAGCTTCGATCTTCCGGCTCTCGTTTAGTAGTTGTTGGAAACTACGCTGCATTGGGCCTACAAATTGGGTATGGGGTGTTGAGAGATGGTGTGTTCCACTCCAAGGTGTTCCCCAGGTTGCCTTTCCTGAGCTTCGATCTTCCGGCTCTCGTTTAGTAGTTGTTGGAAACTACGCTGCATTAGGCCTACAAATTGGGTATGGGGTGTAGAGAGATGGTGTGTTCCACTGTAGAGAGATGGTGTGTTCCACTCCAAGGTGTTCCCCAGGTTTCCTCGCCAATGCTTCGATCATCATGCTCTCGTTTAGTAGTTGTTGGAAACTACGCTGCATTAGGCCTACAAATTGGGTATGGGGTGTAGAGAGATGGTGTGTTCCACTCCAAGGTGTTCCCCAGGTTTCCTCTCCATTGCTTCGATCTTCATGCTCTCGTTTAGTAGTTGTTGGAAACTACGCTGCATTAGGCCTACAAATTGGGTATGGGGTGTAGAGAGATGGTGTGTTACACTCCAAGGTGTTCCCCAGGTTTCCTCTCCATTGCTTCGATCTTCATGCTCTCGTTTAGTAGTTGTTGGAAACTACGCTGCATTAGGCCTACAAATTGGGTATGGGGTGTAGAGAGATGGTGTGTTACACTCCAAGGTGTTCCCCAGGTTTCCTCTCCATTGCTTCGATCTTCCGGCTCTCGTTTAGTAGTTGTTGGAAACTACGCTGCATTAGGCCTACAAATTGGGTATGGGGTGTAGAGAGATGGTGTGTTACACTCCAAGGTGTTCCCCAGGTTTCCTCTCCATTGCTTCGATCTTCCGGCTCGCGTTTAGTAGTTGTTGGAAACTACGCTGCATTAGGCCTACAAATTGGGTATGGGGTGTAGAGAGATGGTGTGTTACACTCCAAGGTGTTCCCCAGGTTTCCTCTCCATTGCTTCGATCTTCCGGCTCTCGTTTAGTAGTTGTTGGAAACTACGCTGCATTAGGCCTACAAACTGGGTATGGGGTGTAGAGAGATGGTGTGTTCCACTGTAGAGAGATGGTGTGTTCCACTCCAAGGTGTTCCCCAGGTTTCCTCGCCAATGCTTCGATCATCATGCTCTCGTTTAGTAGTTGTTGGAAACTACGCTGCATTAGGCCTACAAATTGGGTATGGGGTGTAGAGAGATGGTGTGTTCCACTCCAAGGTGTTCCCCAGGTTTCCTCGCCAATGCTTCGATCTTCCGGCTCTCGTTTAGTAGTTGTTGGAAACTACGCTGCATTAGGCCTACAAATTGGGTATGGGGTGTAGAGAGATGGTGTGTTCCACTCCAAGGTGTTCCCCAGGTTGCCTTTCCTGAGCTTCGATCTTCGGGCTCTCGTTTAGTAGTTGTTGGAAACTACGCTGCATTAGGCCTACAAATTGGGTATGGGGTGTAGAGAGATGGTGTGTTCCACTGTAGAGAGATGGTGTGTTCCACTCCAAGGTGTTCCCCAGGTTTCCTCGCCAATGCTTCGATCATCATGCTCTCGTTTAGTAGTTGTTGGAAACTACGCTGCATTAGGCCTACAAATTGGGTATGGGGTGTAGAGAGATGGTGTGTTCCACTCCAAGGTGTTCCCCAGGTTTCCTCTCCATTGCTTCGATCTTCATGCTCTCGTTTAGTAGTTGTTGGAAACTACGCTGCATTAGGCCTACAAATTGGGTATGGGGTGTAGAGAGATGGTGTGTTACACTCCAAGGTGTTCCCCAGGTTTCCTCTCCATTGCTTCGATCTTCCGGCTCTCGTTTAGTAGTTGTTGGAAACTACGCTGCATTAGGCCTACAAATTGGGTATGGGGTGTAGAGAGATGGTGTGTTACACTCCAAGGTGTTCCCCAGGTTTCCTCTCCATTGCTTCGATCTTCCGGCTCGCGTTTAGTAGTTGTTGGAAACTACGCTGCATTAGGCCTACAAATTGGGTATGGGGTGTAGAGAGATGGTGTGTTACACTCCAAGGTGTTCCCCAGGTTTCCTCTCCATTGCTTCGATCTTCCGGCTCTCGTTTAGTAGTTGTTGGAAACTACGCTGCATTGGGCCTACAAATTGGGTATGGGGTGTAGAGAGATGGTGTGTTCCACTCCAAGGTGTTCTCCAGGTTGCCTTTCCTGAGCTTCGATCTTCCGGCTCTCGTTTAGTAGTTGTTGGAAACTACGCTGCATTAGGCCTACAAATTGGGTATGGGGTGTAGAGAGATGGTGTGTTCCACTGTAGAGAGATGGTGTGTTCCACTCCAAGGTGTTCCCCAGGTTTCCTCGCCAATGCTTCGATCATCATGCTCTCGTTTAGTAGTTGTTGGAAACTACGCTGCATTAGGCCTACAAATTGGGTATGGGGTGTAGAGAGATGGTGTGTTCCACTCCAAGGTGTTCCCCAGGTTTCCTCGCCAATGCTTCGATCATCATGCTCTCGTTTAGTAGTTGTTGGAAACTACGCTGCATTAGACCTACAAATTGGGTATGGGGTGTAGAGAGATGGTGTGTTCCACCTCAAGGTGTTCTCCAGGTTGCCTTTCCTGAACTTCTATCTTCAGGCTCTCATTAAATTGTGGTTAAACGGAACAACTGCATTTGGCGTACTAGTTGGTTTGGGGCCTACTATCGGTGTCTGCCGCTCCTTGCTGTTCTCCTGGTTTCCTGTCCTGAAATTCCGTTTTCAGGCGCTCGTTAAGTAGTTGTTAATGTTAGACTGCATTTGGCCTACTAGTTGGGTTGGGGCCTACTATCGGTGTCTGCCACTCCTTGCTGTTCTCCTCCACTGAACAAAGCTGTGCCGCCTGTTTACTACTGTTGCCAATTTTGAACTGCATTTCGACTACTTACTGATTTGGGCCTACTCTCTGTGTCAGCCTCTCATTCCAGTTGTCCTCCACTGCAATGCCCCCTGATTAGTCCTGTGTTACCAATTTTGAACTGCATTTAGCCCACTTTATTCTTTGGGCCTATATCTGTGTTTCCTCCTCATCCTGCCCATTGCCCAGCCAGTGATAGATGAGTCTGCTGGTACATTGACCCATAACGCAACATTTCCCGTGCACGCTACACTGCAAGATTGTGACCCTGCTGAAAGTCAGGTCCCCCTTCCCGCATACCATACCACCTTACACGGGGACAAACAGGAAGGTGCAGATGAAAGTGCAGGTTCCTTCATCAGGTGGGGGGAGGAATACTAGTTGGCGACATCACTGGCACAGGGCCTCTCATGGTACGCAAAAGTGTTGCTGCCGGTGGGAGGCGCCCCCGCCGTGCAAACACACCGCTGTACTTTGAGGGGCCCTGTGCCAGTGCCAATGCCAACGAGTGGGCCCCCCCTGCTTGCTCAGGTTCACAGCACTTGCAAAGTTGAAATACTTACCTCTCCCTGCTCCACTGCCGTGACGTGGTCCAGATTTCCTGGGCCCACTAATTACTTGAACCAGCCCTACCCACCACAACTTTAGCCAAATGACCCCCAATTTCAAATGCCTTCCAATTATTATAAGGTAAATTACGCTTGACAAGCTTCATTAAGAAGAATGGATGGTTTTGACATTAAAATGGGCACTCTAGGTGTTTTCCTGGCCCCCACTCACTGCCGACTATGCTGCCCCATTGACTTGCATTGGGTTTCGTGTTTCGGTCGATCCCGACTTTACGTCATAATCGGCCGATTTCACTCGACCCGACTTTTGAGATAGTCGGGTTTTGCGAAACCCGGCTCGACTCTAAAAAGGTCAAGGTCGCTCAACTCTATATTCTAGGTATTTAAAGCCTGAAAATGTGCATGGTTAGGAACAATGCATGAATTTCATGGAGTGTCAATAGTAATAATTTTGTAGACAATATTGGTAACAACTTCCATCAGAAGTTATAATATTTATTTTTTAGCAACTGTACTGCTACATATGGAAATTAGGAGCATACGAGTACAGTATAATTCCACTAATTCAACATCTGATATTTCAGAAATTCAGGTAGTCTGTAACTTAACTTTCATGTAGACATAGATCGATGTCCAAAGGAGAAGTGAGAAGTGTTACAGATCCTGTAAACGCTCACAGATGGATTAGAGTATTCATTCATTTTGCAGTGTGCGATTCTTAGAGGCTGGCTACCAAACCATGGTACTTCCACCACCATGCTTGACTGTAGACAAGACATACTTGTCTTTGTACTCCTCACCTAGCTGTCACCACACACGCTTAACACTGTCATGATACAGGCCAGGGTTGTTTCATGTTATTCTCTCCCCGGTCTCGTCATGCTGGGGTTAACCTTCTCTGCCTCGTTTTGGTTTCGGTATGGCTATTTCAGTCTGGTGTACCTGCAGACCAATGTCCGTGATAGTTCATGCTCCCAGGCTAGAGCAGCTGACCCCTTAATGCCATGTTTTTGTCCTCTGCCCATTTACTCTGTTCCTTTTCCTGCCTCCCCGCGTGTCTTAGTATTCGCTCCCTGTTCTTGGACCTCTTGGTATGTGACTCGGCTTGTCTTCTGACCTGTTTGACTGTCTCTCGTCTCTGTAATCTCCACTCCCGTCTGGTTCTGACTTCTGGCTTGTATTTGACCATGTGTATTGCTGTGACCTCTGGTACTTCTTGCCCTGACTGTTTCTGACTCGGCCTGTCTGACCATTCTTTTGCCACCAGGTGGCGCTTGTAGAGCTGCTCAGTGGTGTTACGCTGTTTGTGCTACCTCTCTTCCTTCACTAGCATCTCCTGGTGGAGGTTGCGCTATACTGCACTGCAGCAGCATTACACTCACTGACCTATACACTTAAAGGGGATTTTGCATTTTTTCTCTGGTCATAGTTCCGCTTCGTAACTTGGTAGATCAGGTGTCCAGTTTGACACAGATGATGCGGTATTTATCAGTGGAACATACTCAATTACAAAAAGAGTTGACGGAGACTGTTAAGACCATGCAGGGAACCACCCTTTATGCTGTTAGTCGACCTAGTGATTCTGTAGATGTCGATTTGCACCCTCCTGAACCCTCGGTTAGGCTTCCTGACACCTTTTGTGGTGAGAAAGGTAAATTTTGTACATTCAGGGAGAGTTGTAAATTATTGTTTTCCCTTAGACCTTGATCATCGGGGAATGAGACTCAGCGGGTGTGGATTATTATCTCCTTACTCAGGGAGGGTCCCCAATCTTGGGCTTTCTCGCTGCCCCCCACTGCCCCCAAACAGATGTTGGTGGATGGGTTCTTTAAGGCCCTAGGACTAATCTATGACGAACCAGACCGTGTCAGGGTGGCAGAGGACACTATCATGGGTCTGGTCCAGAGAAAGCACTCAGCCGAGTGGTATTGCTTGGAGTTCAGGTGATGGTCCCTGAGGTATCCTGGAATGACTCAGCGCTCAGGTGTTAGTTCCAGAAGGGACTGTTGGATCATCTGAAGGATGCTCGGCTCTCCATCCACCACCTAGTTCCTTGGAAGAGGCTATGACTCAGGCCAACTGTATGAATTGTATACTGCGGGAGAGGGGTGTCATGCAGCGAGAAGTCCTATCCTTCTGAGTAATCCCAATGCCACACCTCATTCCAAGCCCATGGAAGTGGGGACCACCACCATCAAGGAAAGGTAGAGGAGATGACAATGGGAAGGAAGACTTTGCTTCGACTGTAGTAATCCAGGACACTGGAGAGAGAACTATCCTTCCCGTCCTTCTACTCCCAAGGTGCTGGGAAGTGCCTAAGTCTGGGTAACTATTAAGGCGGTTGCCCAGACTCTCAGGTACCTTTTTCCTCACCACTTAAATTACAATTGAAAGTGGAACTTTGTGTCGAAAACTGTTGGACTCCCACTTCAGCTTTTTTGGACTGTGGGTCATCGCTGAACTTGATTGACTCTGATTTGGTGGCCAAATATAAGTTAGGGACAGTCAGATTGCAAACTTCCATTAATATCGTGGCCATTGATAAAGCTCTTCTTGCTAAGAATGTGGATACATTTGTCTCCGAGGAGTTTATCCTCAAGGTGGGGTCTTGTCATCAAGAACATATTACATGTTTTGTTGTGGACAATCTGCCGGCAGGATTGGTGTTGAGGTTCCACTGGTTACTAGTACATAACTCAGTCATTGACTGGGAATCTTGGAACATTGTGAACTTGGGTCCCAATTGTTCTAAGAAATGTCTTGTTTCTGTATCTGTGTCATCTGTCAGTCTGGAGGGTATTCTGGAGTACCTGAAGGACTTTGAGGATGTATTCTCCGAAAAGGAGGCTGAGGTTCTACCACCACACCGCCCATACGATTGGGCTGTTGATCTTGTTCCAAGTGCCAAATTGCACAAGGCCCGTCTGTACAATCTCTCCGGCCCTGAGCGGGCTACTAAGAAGGAGTATATATCTGATAAAAGGTAACATCTGGACATCTGTTTCCCTTGTGACAGCAGGGTTCTTTTTTGTTAAGAAAAAGGATGGTGGTTTACGCCCACGATTCGATTTTCGAGAATTGAATAAAATCAATGTAAGGAACACTTATCCCCTCCCACTTATACCTGATTTGTACAATCAATTGTCGGGAGCTAAGTGGTGGTTCTCTATGTTGGACCTCAGGGTAGCATATAATCTCATCCATATGCGGGAGCGGGATGAGTAGAAAACTGCATTTCTCTCCTCTGAGGGTTTGTTTGAAAAATTGGTTATGCCCTTTGGCCTGACTAACTCACCAGCAGTGTTCCAGAATTTCATTAATCATGTTTTCTCAGATTTTATGGGGCACTTCACCACACTTAGAATACTGTGCACAGTTCTGGTCTCCGGTGTATAAGAAAGACATAGCTGAACTGGAGCGGGTGCAGAGAACAGCGACCAAGGTTATTAGAGGACTGGGGGGTCTGCAATACCAAGATAGCTTATTACACTTGGGGCTATTTAGTTTGGAAAAACGAAGATTAAGGGGTGATCTTATTTTAATGTATAAATATATGAGGGGACAGTACAAAGACCTTTCTGATGATCTTTTAATCATAGACCTAAGACAGGGACAAGCGGGCATCCTCTATGTCTGGAGGAAAGAAGGTTTAAGCATAATAACAGGCGCGGATTCTTTACTGCAAGAACAGTGAGACTATGGAACTCTCTGCCGTATGATGTTGTAATGAGTGATTCGTTACTTAAATTTAAGAGGAGACTGGATACCTTTCTGGAAAAGTATAATGTTACAGGATATATACACTAGATTCCTTAATAGGGCGTTGATCCAGAGAATTAGTCTGATTGCCGTATGTGGAGTCGGGAAGGAATTTTTTTCCCCAATGTGGAGCTTACTCTTTGCCACATGGGTTTTTTATTGCCTTCCTCTGGATCAACATGTTAGGGCATGTTAGGTTAGACTATGGGTTGAACTAGATGGACTTAAAGTCTTCTTTCAACCTTAATAACTATGTAACTATGTAACTTCATGGTAGTTTATCTGGATGATATCCTCATATATTCTTCCAATAAACAGAGTCACATGGGTCACCTCCGTGCGGTTCTCCAAAGGCTCAGAGTGAACTCACTCTTTGCTAAACTGGAGAAGTGTTCATTTTTTGCTCAAGAATTGTCCTTTCTATGGATCATTTTGTCTGCTGAGGGGTTTCGCATTGACCCTAGAAAGGTACAAGCTATTATGAATTAGGTGCAACCCAGAGATCTCAAAAGTATTCAGCGTTTTCTGGATTTCCCTATTTACTATAAAAAACTTATCAAGGAGTTTTCCCAAATGGTCAAACCCCTCACTGATTTAACCCCTTCCCGACCCATGACGCCACGTAGGCGTCATGAAAGTCTGTGCCAATCCGACCCATGACGCCTATGTGGCGTCATGGAAAGATCGCGTCCCTGCACATCGGGTGAAAGAGTTAACTCCCATTTCACCCGATCTGCAGGGACAGGGGGAGTGGTAGTTTAGCCCAGGGGGGGTGGCTTCACCCCCCCGTGGCTACGATCGCTCTGATTGGCTGTTGAAAGTGAAACTGCCAATCAGAGCGATTTGTAATATTTCACCTATTATAACTGGTGAAATATTACAATCCAGCCATGGCCGATGCTGCAATATCATCGGCCATGGCTGGAAACACTAATGTGCCCCCACCCCACCGATCGCCCCCCCAGCCCCTCGATCTGTCCGGTACACTGCTCCGGCTCCCCTCCGTCCTGTGCTCCGCTCCCCCGTGCTCTTGTCCGCTCCCCCTGTGCTCCAATCACCCTCCCCGTGCTCCAATCACCCCCCTGCACTCCGATCCACCCCCCGTGCTCTGTTCCACCCCCCCGTGCTCCGTTCCACCCCCCGTGCTCCGTTCCACCCCTCCCGCGCTCCGATCCACCCCCCCATGCTCCGATCCCCCCCCCATGCTCCGCCCCCACCCCATCATACTTACCGATCCTGCCGGGGTCCGTCCGTCTTCTCCCTGGGCGCCGCCATCTTCCAAAATGGCGGGCGCATGCGCAGTGCGCCCGCCGAATCTGCCGGCCAGCAGATTCGTTCCAAAGTGCATTTTGATCCCTGAGATATAATCTATCTCAGTGATCAAAATAAAAAAAATAATAAATGACCCCCCCCCCCTTTGTCACCCCCATAGGTAGGGACAATAAAAAAATAATTTTTTTTTTTTCCACTAATGTTAGAATAGGGTTAGGGGTAGGGTTAGGGGTAGGGTTAGGGTTAGGGTTAGGGCTAGGGTTAGGGGTAGGGCTAGCGTTAGGGGTAGGGTTAGGGGTAGGGCTAGGGGTAGGGTTAGGGGTAGGGTTAGTGTTAGGGCTAGGGTTAGGGTTAGGGTTTCGGTATGTGCACACGTATTCTGGTCCTCTGCGGATTTTTCCGCTGTGGATTTGATAAATCCGCAGTGCTAAACCGCTGCGGATTTATGGCGGATTTACCGCGTTTTTTCTGCGCATTTCACTGCGGTTTTACAACTGCGACTTTCTATTGGAGCAGTTGTAAAACCGCTGCGGAATCCGCAGAAAGAAGCGACATGCTGCGGAATGTAAACCGCTGCGTTTCCGTGCAGTTTTTCCGCAGCATGTGTACAGCGATTTTTGTTTCCCATAGGTTTACATTGAACTGTAAACTCATGGGAAACTGCTGCGGATGCGCAGCGTTTTCCGCAGTGTGTGCACATACCTTTAGAATTAGGCTATGTGCACACGGTGTGGATTTGGCTGCGGATCCGCAGCGGATTGGCCGCTGCGGATTCGCAGCAGAGTTCCATCAGGTTTACAGTACCATGTAAACCTATGGAAAACCAAATCCGCTGTGCCCATGGTGCGGAAAATACCGCGCGGAAACGCTGCGTTGTATTTTCCGCGGCATGTCAATTCTTTGTGCGGATTCCGCAGCGTTTTACACCTGTTCCTCAATAGGAATCCGCAGGTGAAATCCGCACAAAAAACACTGGAAATCCGCGGAAAATCCGCAGGTAAAACGCAGTGCCTTTTACCTGCAGATTTTTCAAAAATGATGCTGAAAAATCTCACACGAATCCGCAACGTGGGCACATAGCCTTAGGGTTAGGGTTGGAATTAGGGTTGTGGTTAGGGTTAGGGGTGTGGTTAACGGTGTGTTGGGGTTAGGGTTGTGATTAGGGTTATGGCTACAGTTGGGATTAGGGTTAGGGGTGTGTTGGGGTTAGTGTTGGAGGTAGAATTGAGGGGTTTCCACTGTTTAGGCACATCAGGGGTCTCCAAACGCAACATGGCGCCACCATTGATTCCAGCCAATCTCGTATTCAAAAGTCAAATGGTGCTCCCTCAATTCTGAGCCCCGACGTGTGCCCAAACAGTGGTTTACCCCCACATATGGGGTACCAGCATACTCAGGATAAACTGCGCAACAATTACTGGGGTCCAATTTCTCCTGTTACCCTTGTGAAAATAAAAAAATGCTTGCTAAAACATCATTTTTTGAGGAAAGAAAAACGATTTTTTATTTTCATGGCTCTGCGTTGTAAACGTCTGTGAAGCACTTGGGGGATCAAAGTGCTCACCACATATCTAGATAAGTTCCTTGGGGGGTCTAGTTTACAAAATGGGGTCACTTGTGGGGGGTTTCTACTGTTTAGGCACACCAGGGGCTCTGCAAACGCAACGTGACGCCTGCAAACCATTCCATCAAAGTCTGCATTTCAAAAGTCACTACTTCCCTTCTGAGCCCCGACGTGTGCTCAAACAGTGGTTTACCTCCACACATGGGGTATCAGCGTACTCAGGAGAAACTGGACAACAACTTTTTGGGTCCAATTTCTCCTGTAACCCTTGGGAAAATAAAAAATTCTGGGCTAAATAATTATTTTTGAGGAAAGAAAACGTATTTATTATTTTCACGGCTCTGCATTATAAACTTCTATGAAGCACTTGGGGGTTCAAAGTGCTCACCACACATCTAGATAAGTTCCTTTCGGGGTCTAGTTTCCAAAATGGGGTCACTTGTGGGGGGTTTCTACTGTTTAGCCACATCAGGGGCTCTGCAAACGCAACGTGACACCCGCAGAGCATTCCATCAAAGTCTGCATTTCAAAACGTCACTACTTCAATTCCGAGCCCCGGCATGTGCCCAAACAGTAGTTTACCCCCACATATGGGGTATCACCGTACTCAGGAGAAACTGTACAACAAATATTGGGGTCAAATTTCTCCTGTTACCCTTGGGAAAATTAAAAAATTCTGGGCTAAATAATTATTTTTGAGGAAAGAAAACGTATTTATTATTTTCACGGCTCTGCATTATAAACTTCTGTGAAGCACTTGGGGGTTCAAAGTGCTCACCACACATCTAGGTAAGTTCCTTTCGGGGTCTAGTTTCCAAAATGGGGTCACTTGTGGGGGTTTTCTACTGTGTAGCCACATCAGGGGCTCTGAAAACGCAACGTGACGCCCACAGAGCATTCCATCAAAGTCTGCATTTCAAAATGTCACTACTTCAGTTCCGAGCCCCGGCATGTGCCCAAACAGTGGTTTACCCCCACATATGGGGTATCACCGTACTCAGGAGAAACTGGACAACAAATTTTGGGGTCAAATTTCTCCTCTTACCCTTGGGAAAATAAAAAATTGCAGGCTAAAAGATCATTTTTGAGAAAATAATTTTTTTTTAAAATTTTCACGGCTCTGCGTTAGAAACTTCTGTGAAGCACTTGGGGGTTCAAAGTCCTCACCACACATCTAGATAAGTTCCTTTCGGGGTCTAGTTTCCAAAATTGGGTCACTTGTGGGGGGTTTCTACTGTGTAGCCACATCAGGGGCTCTGAAAACGCAACGTGACGCCCACAGAGCATTCCATCAAAGTCTGCATTTCAAAACGTCACTACTTCACTTCGGAGCCCCGGCATGTGCCCAAACAGTGGTTTACCCCCCCGTATGGGGTATCAGAGTACTCAGGAGAAACTGGACAACAACTTTTGGGGTCAAATTTCTCCTGTTACCCTTGGGAAAATAAAAAATTGCAGGCTAAAAGATAATTTTTGAGAAAATAATTTTTATTTT
This sequence comes from Ranitomeya imitator, assembly GCF_032444005.1. NCBI lineage: Eukaryota > Metazoa > Chordata > Amphibia > Anura > Dendrobatidae > Ranitomeya > Ranitomeya imitator. Next base: position 718,817,922 of record NC_091282.1, on the reverse strand, counting down.
TTATTTTCACGGCTCTGCGTTATAAACTTCTGTGAAGTACTTGGGGGTTCAAAGTCCTCACCACACATCTAGATAAGTTCCTTTCGGGGTCTAGTTTCCAAAATTGGGTCACTTGTTGGGGGTTTCTACTGTGTAGCCACATCAGGGGCTCTGAAAACGCAACGTGACGCCCACAGAGCATTCCATCAAATTCTGCATTTCAAAACGTCACTACTTCACTTCTGAGCCCCGGCATGTGCCCAAACAGTGGTTTACCCCCACATATGGGGTATCAGCGTACTCAGGAGAAACTGGACAACAACGTTTGGGGTCAAATTTCTCCTGTTACCCTTGGGAAAATAAAAAATTGCAGGCTAAAAATCATTTTTGAGAAAATAATTTTTTATTTTTATTTTCATGGCTCTGCGTTAGAAACTTCTGTGAAGCACTTGGGGGTTCAAAGTCCTCACCACACATCTAGATTAGTTCCTTTGGGGGTCTAGTTTCCAAAATGGGGTCATTTCTGGGGGATCTCCAATGTTTAGGCACACAGGGGCTCTCCAAACGTGACATGGTGTCCACTAATGATTGGAGCTAATTTTCCATTTAAAAAGCCAAATGGCATGCCTTTCCTTCCGAGCCCTGCCGTGCGCCCAAACAGTGGTTTACCTCCACATATGGGGTATCAGCGTACTCAGGACAAACTGGACAACAACACTTGGGGTCCAATTTTTCCTATTACCCTTGGCAAAATAGGAAATTCCAGGCTAAAAAATCATTTTTGAGGAAAGAAAAATTATTTTTTATTTTCATGGCTCTGCGTTATAAACTTCTGTGAAGCACCTGGGGGTTTAAAGTGCTCAATATGCATCTAGATAAGTTCCTTGGGGGGTCTAGTTTCCAAAATTGGGTCACTTGTGGGGGAGCTCCAATGTTTAGGCACACAGGGGCTCTCCAAACGCGACATGGTGTCCATTAACAATTGGAGCTAATTTTCCATTCAAAAAGTCAAATGGCGCGCCTTCCCTTCCGAGCCCTGCCGAGTGCCCAAACAGTGGTTTACCCCCACATATGAGGTATCGACGTACTCGGGAGAAATTGCCCAAAAAATTTTTTGATCCATTTTATCCTATTGCCCATGTGAAAATGAAAAAATTGAGGTGAAAAGAATTTTTTTGTGAAAAAAAAGTACTTTTTCATTTTTACAGATCAATTTGTGAAGCACCTGAGGGTTTAAAGTGCTCACTAGGCATCTAGATAAGTTCCTTGGGGGGTCTAGTTTCCAAAATGGGGTCACTTGTGAGGGAGCTCCAATGTTTAGGCACACAGGGGCTCTCCAAAGGCGACATGGTGTCCGCTAACGATGGAGATAATTTTTCATTCAAAAAGTCAAATGGCGCTCCTTCCCTTCCAAGCCTTACCATGTGCCCAAACAGTGGTTTACCCCCACATGTAAGGTATTGGTGTCCATTAACAATTGGAGCTAATTTTCCATTCAAAAAGTCAAATGGCGCGCCTTCCCTTCCGAGCCCTGCCGAGTGCCCAAACAGTGGTTTACCCCCACATATGAGGTATCGACGTACTCGGGAGAAATTGCCCAACAAATTTTAGGATCCATTTTATCCTGTTGCCCATGTGAAAATGAAAAAATTGAGGCTAAAATAATTTTTTTGTGAAAAAAAGTACTTTTTCATATTTACGGATCAATTTGTGAAGCACCTGGGGGTTCAAAGTGCTCACTATGCATCTAAATAAGTTCCTTGGGGCATCTAGTTTCCAAAATGGGGTCACTTGTGGGGGAGCTCCAATTTTTAGGCACACGGGGGCTCTCCAAACGTGACATGGTGTCCGCTAAAGAGTGGAGCCAATTTTTCATTCAAAAAGTCAAATGGCGCTCCTTCCCTTCCAAGCCCTACCGTGCGCCCAAACAGTGGTTTACCCCCACATATGAGGTATCAGCGCACTCAGGACAAATTGGACAACAACTTTTGTGGTTCAGTTTCTCCTTTTACCATTGGGAAAATAAATAAATTGTTGCTAAAAGATAATTTTTGTGACTAAAAAGTTAAATGTTCATTTTTTCCTTCCATGTTGCTTCTGCTGCTGTGAAGCACCTGAAGGGTTAATAAACTTCTTGAACGTGGTTTTGAGTACCTTGAGGGGTGCAGATTTTAGAATGGTGTCACTTTTGGGTATTTTCAGCCATATAGACCCCTCAAACTGACTTCAAATGTGAGGTGGTCCCTAAAAAAAATGGTTTTGTAAATTTCGTTGTAAAAATGAGAAATCGCTGGTCAAATTTTAACCCTTTTAACTTCCTAGCAAAAAAAAAATTTTGTTTCCAAAATTGTGCTGATGTAAAGTATACATGTGGGAAATGTTATTTATTAACTATTTTGTGTCACATAACTCTCTGGTTTAACAGAATAAAAATTCAAAATGTGAAAATTGCGAAATTTTCAAAATTTTCGCCAAATTTCCGTTTTTATCACAAATAAATGCAGAATTTATTGACCTAAATTTACCACTAACATGAAGCCCAATATGTCACGAAAAAACAATCTCGGAACCGCTAGCGTTCCTGAGTTATTACCTCATAAAGGGACACTGGTCAGAATTGCAAAAAACGGCAAGGTCTTTAAGGTCAAAATAGGCTGGGTCATGAAGGGGTTAACTTGTAAGGGGTCTGATCTCAAAAACTGGTCAGCTCCAGCTTTGGCAGCATTTTCTTCTTTAAAAAACTGTTTCATGTCTGCCTCCGTGCTGATTCAACCTGATTTCTCTAAACCGTTTATTGTGGAAGTGGATGCCATGGAGGTGTGATTGGGAGCAGTGTTGTCTCAGGGGCCCACCACGTTAACTAATTTGAGACCCTGTGCCTTCTTTTCGAAAAATGTTTCCTCTGCTGAAAGGAATTATGATGTAGGTAACTGGGAGTTATTTGCCATTAAATTGGAATTTGAAGAATGGAGGCATTTTTTGGAGGGGGTTGTCCGTCGTATCACTGTCATTATGGATCGCAAGACTCTGTCTTACATCGACTCCGCCAAACGTTTAACCCCGAGACAGGCGAGATGGTCACTTTTTTATCTCAATTTCAGTTTTCAATCACTTTCAGGCCGGGGTCCAAGAATGTGATGGCTGATACCTTATCTCGCAGCCTAGATTCAATTTCACCTCCTGAACCTCCTTCCTCCATTCTTCAACACAAACTTGTGGTGGCTGTGGTTTCTGTTGTGAATTCTGTTGTCAAGCTCCCTCCTGTGGTCATGAATGGTACTTTGGCTGGTTCTGTCCATGGGCTTCCTCTGGTGGTTGTGAGTGGGGCTGCGGCTTCTGAGTTTCCTTCCACAGGTGACGAGGTTAATTCGTTAGCTGGCTGCTCTATTTAACAACACTTAGATCATTGCTCCATGCCACTTGTCAATGTTCCAGTATTGGTCTAGTTCGCTCCTGGATCGTTCTTGTGACCTGTCTTCCCAGCAGAAGCTAAGTTCCTGCTTGTTTTTCTCTTGTTTGCTATTTTTCTGTCCAGCTTGCTATTTTGATTTTTGTCTTGCTTGCTGGAAGCTCTGGGACGCAGAGGGAGCGCCTCCGCGCCGTGAGTCGGTGCGGAGGGTCTTTTTGCGCCCTCTGCGTGGTCTTTTTGTAGTTTTTGTGCTGACCGCAAAGTTACCTTTCCTATCCTCTGTCTGTTCAGTAAGTCGGGCCTCACTTTGCTAAATCTATTTCATCTCTGTGTTTGTAATTTTCATCTTTACTCACAGTCATTATATGTGGGGGGCTGCTTTTTCCTTTGGGGAATTTCTCTGAGGCAAGGTAGGCTTTATTTTTCTATCTTTAGGGCTAGCTAGTTCCTTAGGCTGTGACGAGTTGCATAGGGAGCGTTAGGAGCTATCCACGGCTATTTCTAGTGTGTGTGATAGGATTAGGGATTGTGGTCAGCAGAGTTCCCACGTCCCAGAGCTCGTCCTGTATTATTAGTAACTATCAGGTCATTCCGTGTGCTCTTAACCACCAGGTCCATTATTGTCCTAACCACCAGGTCATAACAGTACAGGTGGCCCAAAGTATTAATGCATCTCAATAGAGGGATAAGAGAAGTTCTGAGACCATTTTTTTTTCTTTGCAGTGTGTTTTGTCTCTCTTTTCCCCTTTACCTCTGGGTGGTTCAGGATACAGTTGTAGATATGGACATTCAAGGTCTGTCCTCTTGTATGGATAATCTCACTGCAAGGGTACAAAACATTCAAGATTTTGTGGTTCAGAATCCGATGTTAGAGCCTAGGATTCCAATTCCTGATTTGTTTTTTGGGGATAGATCTAAGTTTCTGAATTTCAAAAATAATTGGAAATTGTTTCTTGCTTTTAAACCTCGCTCCTCAGGTGACCCTGTTCAACAAGTGAAAATCATTATTTCTTTGTTACATGGCGACCCTCAAGACTGGGCATTTTCCCTTGCGCCAGGAGATCCGGCATTGCGTGATGTTGATGCGTTTTTTCTGGCGCTCGGATTGCTTTATGATGAACCTAATTCAGTGGATCAGGCAGAGAAAATCTTGCTGGCTCTGTGTCAGGGTCAGGATGAGGTAGAGATATATTGTCAGAAGTTTAGGAAGTGGTCTGTACTCACTCAGTGGAATGAATGTGCCCTGGCAGCAATTTTCAGAAAGGGTCTCTCTGAAGCCCTTAAGGATGTCATGGTGGGATATCCCATGCCTGCTGGTCTGAATGAGTCTATGTCTTTGGCCATTCAGATCGATCAACGCTTGCGTGAGTGTAAAGCTGTGCACCATTTGGCGGTATTATCTGAGCATAGACCTGAGCCTATGCAATGTGATAGGACTTTGACCAGAGCTGAACGGCAAGAACACAGACGTCGGAATGGGCTATGTTTTTACTGTGGTGATTCCACTCATGCTATCTCCGATTGTCCTAAGCGCACTAAGCGTTTCGCTAGGTCTGCCACCATTGGTACGGTACAGTCGAAATTTCTTTTGTCTGTTACTCTGATCTGCTCTTTGTCATCCTATTCTGTTATGGCATTTGTGGATTCAGGCACTGCCCTGAATTTGATGGACTTGGAGTTTGCTAGGCGCTGTGGTTTTTTCTTGGAGCCCTTGCAGTATCCTATTCCATTGAGAGGAATTGATGCTATGCCTTTGGCCAAGAATAAGCCTCAGTACTGGACCCAATTGACCATGTGCATGGCTCCTGCACATCAGGAGGATATTCGCTTTTTGGTGTTGCATAATCTGCATGATGTGGTCGTTTTGGGGTTGCCATGGCTACAGGTCCATAATCCAGTATTGGATTGGAAATCTATGTCTGTATCCAGCTGGGGTTGTCAGGGAGTACATGGTGATGTTCCGTTTTTGTCTATTTCGTCATCCACCCCTTCTGAAGTCCCGGAGTTTTTGTCGGATTACCGGGATGTATTTGATGAGCCCAAATCCAGTGCACTACCTCCTCATAGGGATTGCGATTGTGCTATCAATTTGATTCCTGGTAGTAAGTTTCCTAAGGGTCGACTGTTCAATCTATCTGTGCCAAAGCACGCCGCTATGCGGAGTTATGTAAAGGAGTCCTTGGAGAAGGGTCATATTCGCCCGTCGTCGTCACCATTGGGAACAGGGTTCTTTTTTGTGGCCAAGAAGGATGGTTCTGTGAGACCTTGTATTGATTACCGCCTTCTTAATAAGATCACAGTCAAATTTCAGTACCCTTTGCCGCTGCTGTCTGATTTGTTTGCTCGGATTAAGGGGGCTAGTTGGTTCACCAAGATAGATCTTCGTGGTGCGTATAATCTTGTGCGTATTAAACAGGGCGATGAATGGAAAACAGCATTTAATACGCCCGAGGGCCATTTTGAGTACCTGGTTATGCCATTTGGGCTTTCCAATGCTCCATCAGTATTTCAGTCCTTTATGCATGACATCTTCCGTGAGTACATGGATAAATTCCTGATTGTATATTTGGATGATATTTTGGTCTTCTCGGATGATTGGGAGTCTCACGTGAAGCAGGTCAGAATGGTGTTCCAGGTCCTTCGTGCGAATTCTTTGTTTGTGAAGGGGTCAAAGTGTCTCTTTGGAGATCAGAAGGTTTCATTTTTGGGTTTCATTTTTTCCCCTTCTACTATCGAGATGGACCCTGTTAAAGTCCAGGCCATTTATGATTGGACTCAGCCGACATCTGTGAAGAGTCTGCAAAAGTTCCTGGGCTTTGCTAATTTTTATCGTCGCTTCATCAATAATATTTCTAGTGTTGCTAAACCGTTGACTGATTTGACCAAGAAGGGTGCTGATGTGGTCAATTGGTCTTCTGCGGCTGTGGAAGCTTTTCAGGAGTTGAAGCGTCGTTTTTCTTCTGCCCCTGTGTTGTGCCAGCCAGATGTTTCGCTTCCATTTCAGGTCGAGGTTGATGCTTCTGAGATTGGAGCAGGGGCTGTTTTGTCGCAAAGAAGTTCTGATGGCTCGGTGATGAAACCATGTGCCTTCTTTTCTAGAAAGTTTTCGCCAGCTGAGAGCAATTATGATGTTGGCAATCGAGAGTTGTTGGCCATGAAGTGGGCATTCGAGGAGTGGCGTCATTGGCTTGAAGGAGCCAAGCATCGCGTGGTGGTCTTGACGGATCACAAGAATTTGACTTATCTCGAGTCTGCCAAACGGTTGAATCCTAGACAGGCTCGTTGGTCGCTATTTTTCTCCCGTTTTGATTTTGTGGTTTCGTACCTTCCAGGCTCTAAGAATGTGAAGGCTGATGCCCTGTCAAGGAGTTTTGTGCCTGACTCTCTGGGTGTTCCTGAGCCGGTGGGTATTCTCAAAGAGGGGGTAATTTTGTCTGCCATCTCCCCTGATTTGCGGCGGGTGCTGCAAAAATTTCAGGCTGATAGACCTGACCGTTGCCCAGCGGAGAAACTGTTTGTCCCTGATAAATGGACTAGTAGAGTTATCTCTGAGGTTCATTGTTCGGTGTTGGCTGGTCATCCGGGAATCTTTGGTACCAGAGATTTGGTGACTAGATCCTTTTGGTGGCCATCTTTGTCGCGGGATGTGCGTTCTTTTGTGCAGTCCTGTGGGACTTGTGCTCGGGCTAAGCCCTGCTGTTCTCGTGCCAGTGGGTTGCTTTTGCCCTTGCCGGTCCCGAAGAGGCCCTGGACGCATATCTCTATGGATTTTATTTCGGATCTCCCTGTCTCTCAAAAGATGTCGGTCATTTGGGTGGTTTGTGATCGCTTCTCTAAGATGGTCCATTTGGTACCCTTGTCTAAATTGCCTTCCTCCTCTGATTTGGTGCCATTGTTTTTCCAGCATGTGGTTAGTTTACATGGCATTCCGGAGAACATCGTTTCGGACAGAGGTTCCCAGTTTGTTTCGAGGTTTTGGCGAGCCTTTTGTGCTAGGATGGGCATTGATTTGTCTTTTTCCTCGGCTTTCCATCCTCAGACAAATGGCCAAACCGAACGAACTAATCAGACTTTGGAAACATATCTGAGATGCTTTGTTTCTGCTGATCAGGATGATTGGGTGTCCTTTTTGCCTTTGGCTGAGTTCGCCCTTAATAATCGGGCCAGCTCGGCTACTTTTGGTTTCGCCGTTTTTCTGCAATTATGGTTTCCATCCTCGTTTCTCTTCAGGGCAGGTTGAGTCTTCGGACTGTCCTGGTGTAGATACTGTGGTGGATAGGTTGCAGCAGATTTAGACTCATGTGGTGGACAATTTGACATTGTCCCAGGAGAAGGCTCAGCGTTTCGCTAACCGCCGGCGCTGTGTGGGTCCCCGACTTCGCGTTGGGGATTTGGTTTGGTTGTCGTCTCGTTATGTTCCTATGAAGGTTTCCTCTCCTAAGTTTAAGCCTCGTTTCATTGGTCCGTATAAGATTTCTGAGGTTCTCAATCCTGTGTCGTTTCGTTTGACCCTTCCAGCTTCTTTTGCCATCCATAATGTATTCCATAGGTCATTGTTGCGGTGACCCCTCCTCAAGGGGGGGGTACTGTTGTGAATTCTGATGTCAAGCTCCCTCCTGTGGTCATGAATGGTACTTCGGCTGGTTCTGTCCATGGGCTTCCTCTGGTGGTTGTGAGTGGGGCTGCGGCTTCTGAGGTTCCTTCCACAGGTGACGAGGTTAATTCGTTAGCTGGCTGCTCTATTTAACTCCACCTAGATCATTGCTCCATGCCACCTGTCAATGTTCCAGTATTGGTCTAGTTCACTCCTGGATCGTTCTTGTGACCTGTCTTCCCAGCAGAAGCTAAGTTCCTGCTTGTTTTTCTTTGGTTTGCTATTTTTCTGTCCAGCTTGCTATTTTGATTGTTGTCTTGCTTGCTGGAAGCTCTGGGACGCAGAGGGAGCGCTTCCGCACCGTGAGTCGGTGCGGAGGGTCTTTTTGCACCCTCTGCGTGGTCTTTTTGTAGTTTTTTGTGCTGACCGCAAAGCTACCTTTCCTATCCTCTGTCTGTTCAGGAAGTTGGGCCTCACTTTGCTAAATCTATTTCATTTCTGTGTTTGTAATTTTCATCTTTACTCACAGTCATTATATGTGGGGGGCTGCCTTTTCCTTTGGGGAATTTCTCTGAGGCAAGGTAGGCTTTATTTTTCTATCTTTAGGGCTAGCTAGTTCCTTAGGCTGTGATGAGGCGCCTAGGGAGCGTCAGGAGCGCTCCACGGCTATTTCTAGTGTGTGTGATAGGATTAGGGATTGCGGTCAGCAGAGTTCCCACGTCTCAGAGCTCGTCCTATATTATTAGTAACTATCAGGTCATTCCGTGTGCTCTTAACCACCAGGTCCATTATTGTCCTGACCACCAGGTCATAACAGATCTTCTCCCACAATTGCAAGGAGTAGAACCATCTCATGGAGGATCACAAGGAAATGGAGAGCATGTGACTTAAATATGAGTGTCTGAGCAAAGGGTCTTAACACTTAGGACCTGACTTAGGAAACTTGGGCTGAAAGGTGGCAGATGAGGTTTAACAATGATAAATGTAAGGTTATACACATGGGAAGAAGGAATCAATATCACCATTACACACTGAATGGGAAACCACTGGGTAAATCTGACAGGGAGAAGGACTTGGGGATCCTAGTTAATGATAAACTTACCTGGAGCAGCCAGTGCCAGGCAGCAGCTGCCAAAGCAAACAGGATCATAGGGTGCATTAAAAGAGGTCTGGATACACATGATGAGAGCATTATACTGCCTCTGTACAAATCCCTAGTTAGACCGCACATGGAGTACTGTGTCCAGTTTTGGGCACCGGTGCTCAGGAAGGATATAATGGAACTAGAGAGAGTACAAAGGAGGGCAACAAAATTAATAAAGGGGATGGGAGAACTACAATACCCAGATAGATTAGCGAAATTAGGATTATTTAGTCTAGAAAAAAGATGACTGAGGGGCGATCTAATAACCATGTATAAGTATATAAGGGGACAATACAAATATCTTGCTGAGGATCTGTTTATACCAAGGAAGGCGACGGGCACAAGGGGGCATTCTTTGCGTCTGGAGGAGAGAAGGTTTTTCCACCAACATAGAAGAGGATTCTTTACTGTTAGGGCAGTGAGAATCTGGAATTGCTTGCCTGAGGAGGTGGTGATGGCGAACTCAGTCAAGGGGTTCAAGAGAGGCCTGGATGTCTTCCTGGAGCAGAACAATATTGTATCATACAATTATTAGTTTCTGTAGAAGGACGTAGATCTGGGGATTTATTATGATGGAATATAGGCTGAACTGGATGGACAAATGTCTTTTTTCGGCCTTACTAACTATGTTACTATGTTACTATGACCATGTGATATTTCAGTATTTTTTTTTTAATTAAATTTGCAAAAATGTCTACATTTCTGTTTTTTTCAGTCCAGCTGGAGTGCAGAGTGTACATTAATGTAAGAAAATGAACTTTTTTGAATTTACCAAATGGCTGAAATGAAACAAAGAGTGAAAAATTTTAAGGGGTATAAATACTTTCCGTACCCACTGTACATACAAATTAATGGCATCCCTCTGATACTGATGATTAGGAAGCCAATCATGAATAAAAGTGGGTTCATAACTATCAGTTTTCGGTTTTCTTCGCAAGGTGTTATTTGCCTATCGGTAAGTTTTTGTTTCCATTGGACTAATTGTGCAACGGACATTTTCCCATAACCATATTTTACCTAGAGAGCATAATCTGGTGACAGACACTGTGATATGTTTTAGGAACAGCAAAAACAAAGCATGTCAAGCCAGTGTCGGACTGGGATGCCAAGAGCCCTCCAGTAACTAACACCAGGTCCCACCTTTCTGTTACATGCAAATGTGACGTTACCATCAATCACAAATTTATATAGCAATGAACGGGGTAGATTGTTAAATCAATAAGATGCTGCATTTGTCTGTACATAGTGATTCAAGAATATAGTGCCAAGTACTGCTCATACAAGAGGGTGGTGGTCCACTCCTGCACATTGTCCCAATGGAGGATTCTCCTGTTCTTCTGTGGGCCAGTCCAAGCCTGTGTCTAGCCAGAAAAATTAATTCATTGAGGATAAAGGCCATAGAACTCATTGTTTGTATTTTGCTGACGCCAAGGAGTTCTGACTAGTGTTGAGCATTCCGATACCGCAAGTATCGGGTATCGGCCGATATTTGCGGTATCGGAATTCCGATACTGAATTCCGATACTTCCCGCGTATCGGATACCGGAATCGGAAGTTCCCAGAATTCAAATTGAACGCAGCAGCCAATGAGGAATGAATGAAAGTGTGGGCACATCCTGTTTAGCATGGTGGGCATGTAAGTACTGGCAAGGCTGGGATTGGCTGCTGAAATGATGTCACTCTGCACTATAAAAAAGCGCTGCCGCCATTTTGCGCTCACTCTGCTGTGATTTCAGTTAGGGACAGGACGCTGTGTTCTAACTGAGGGCCAGTTGAGCTTGCTAATTGCTTTATTTTCCTTTCCAAAGGCTAATTTAGCAAAACGCTGTGTGTTCTTCACTGTTCACCTTGCTCTTGCCTTGCAGCGCTGTTTTAACAGCGTTCTGCAAGGTCTCTGTGTGTGTGTGTGTGTGCAGCTCACTCTGTAGTCTGTGTGCAGCCATATACCCGGTTGTATTCAGCTCAGGGGGGGTTCACACTGCCTCACACAGTTGTTCTTTTTTGCTCTTAGTGCAGCCTGCTGCACATTTTTTCTCAAATTTCCTATTAGTGTTTTTCCACCAGTCTCCAGCTCTATTGTGGAAAAACACTACATAGGATAACCTAGAGGGGGGTTTTTGGGCCTTGCAGCGCCGTTTACGGCTGTCTGCACGGTCTCCGTGTGAGCCCAGCTCGCCCTGTAGTCTGTGTGCAGCCATAGCCGGTTGGATTCAGCTCAGGGTTCGTTACTGGCTCATACCTTGAGAAAAATTTTCCTTTTTTTCAAATAGTGCAGCCTGTTTAAAATTTGAAAAAAAAAATTCCTATTAGTGTCTTTCCACTCGTATCCAGCTAAATAGTGGAAAAACACTATATAGGATAACCTAGAGGAGGGTTTTTTGGCCTTGCAGCGCCGTTTACGGCTGTCTGCACGGTCTCCGTGTGAGCCCAGCTCGCCCTGTAGTCTGTGTGCAGCTATAGCCGGTTGGATTCAGCTCAGGGTTCGTTACTGGCTCATACCTTGCGAAAAATTTTCCTTTTTTTTCAAATAGTGCAGCCTGTTTAAAATTTGACAAAAAAAAATCCTATAAGTGTCTTTCCACTCGTATCCAGCTAAATAGTGGAAAAACACTATATAGGATAACCTAGAGGAGGGTTTTTTGGCCTTGCAGCGCCGTTTACGGCTGTCTGCACGGTCTCCGTGTGAGCCCAGCTCGCCCTGTAGTCTGTGTGCAGCCATAGCCGGTTGGATTCAGCTCAGGGTTCGTTACTGGCTCATACCTTGAGAAAAATTTTCCTTTTTTTGAAATAGTGCAGCCTGTTTAAAATTTGAAAAAAAAATTCCTATTAGTGTCTTTCCACCAGTCTCCAGCTCAATTGTGGAAAAACACTACATAGGATAACCTAGAGGTTTTTTTTGGGGCCTTGCAGCGCCGTTTACGGCTGTCTGCACGGTCTCTGTGTGAGCGCAGCTCGCCCTGTAGTCTGTGTGCAGCCATAGCCGGTTGGATTCAGCTCAGGGTGCGTTACTGCCTCATACCTTGAAAAACAATTTCCTTTTTTTCAAATAGTGCAGCCAGTTTAAAATTTGAAAAAAAAAATTCCTATTAGTGTCTTTCCACTTGTATCCAGCTAAATAGTGGAAAAACACTATATAGGATAACCTAGAGGAGGGTTTTTTGGCCTTGCAGCGCCGTTTACGGCTGTCTGCACGGTCTCCGTGTGATTTAAACTAGCTCTGTAGCCCGATCTGCACCAAAAAAAAAGTTAAGTTCACCAAACACAACTTAACACTTGTGTAGGCCACATTTGAAAAATAATAAAGTTTAGTCCACAATTTACAACATTAGTGTTTCTTACACCTGTTAGGAGGAGCATTACAGGAATAAGCACACTAAGGCCTTAGTACTTTTCTGCTTATCTTTATCTGTCAACCAAGATGAAGAGGGCAGGGAGTAAGGCACGTGGGCGTGGGCGCGGAGCAGGGAGAGGAGCAGGGAGAGGACGTGGTGATTCTGTGCCTGCTGCGGGCGCCGGTGACTCGTCGTCACTCAGTTTCAGCAGGGAACAGTCCTTCATGCGCAGCTTTGTCGGAGAGCGCCGTGCACCGCTGCTGCGTGAATACCAAATTGAAGCCGTTGTCGGGTGGATGGCAGCTAACGCCTCGGCATCGACTTCAGTTAGTGCCACATCCTCTCAGGCACAGAGCACTGGAGAGCAGCCATCTGTCTCTTCACCACCTGCCAAATTGGCCAGGCAGTCAGAGAGCCCAGGACAGGAGCCGTCTCTACTTCTGTTCTCTGAATCTCTTGGCTTGGAAACAGGGGGCCAGCCAAGCAGCATTGGAGAAATGGAAGAAGAGGCAGTGTGCAGTGATGCCCAACACCTTTTTCTCTCTGACTCTGAAGAGGCAGGTGGGCCAGTGCCTCCGGTGACCACAGCGCAGTTTGCATCTGATGATGAAACTCAGGTGCCGCTTTCTCGTGCGTACTGTGCTGCTGAGACTACCCAGGAGGAGCAGCTGGTGGCAGAGGGTAGTGGAGATGATGAGGTCCTTGACCCATCGTGGCGTGAGGAACAGGAAGGTGGTGGGAGCAGCTCAGAGGAAGAGCTTCCCCTTACGGGCCAAAGAGGGAGAGGGAGGGGGAAGACTGCGGAGCCTGTAGCCTCCACTTTGGCACCCGTTAGGAGCCTGTCTCTTTCCAAAGCCAAAAAGGGCGCTCCCAAGACTTGCAGTGCCTGGTCCTTTTTTGACACAGTTGCAGATGACATTTGTTTTGTCAAATGCAAGCTGTGTCATCAGAAAGTAAAAAGAGGGAAAAATGTCAGCAACCTCAATACCACAAATATGTGGAAACATGTGCGGACCAGGCACGCGGTGGAGTTACAGAAACACACTGAAGATGTAGGCCAACCAACAGCGGCAGCTACCACCTCTTCAGCTCGTGTTGCCTCTTCCTCCAGCTCACGCACAGCTGGTTTGGCTTCCTCCCAGAGACCTTGTGTAATTCCACCCACAGCACCACCTTCCCAGTCATCCTCACACTCCCAGTCTACTCTACAGCCATCGGTAGTACAGGCATGGGAGAAAAGGCGGGCATTCTCGGCCAACCACCCCCGAGCACAGGCTCTGAATGCAGGCATTGCCAAACTGTTGTCCCTGGAAATGCTCTCGTTCAGGCTGGTGGAGACTGACAGCTTCCGTGACTTGATGGCATTGGCAGTCCCACAGTACAAGGTGCCCAGCCGCTTTTACTTCAGCAGGCAGGCTGTCCCTGCCCTGCACAGGCATGTTGAGGCAAACATAAAACATGCGCTACTGAACGCCGTCAGTAGCAAGGTCCACCTCACCACCGATGCGTGGACCAGTAAGCATGGACAGGGGCGATATGTTTCCCTCACTGCCCATTGGGTTAATGTTGTTGAGCCAGGTACAGATCGTGCGAGTGGCGCAGGACGTGTCCTGCCCACTCCAAGGATTGCAGGAATCCAGTCTGTACGCATCGACTCCTCCTCTTACACCAGTTCCTCTGATTCCTCTCTGCAGGATCCGTCACAGTCCACCCCCACATGGACCCGTGAACGTTTACCTATGACCGACATGAGCACAGCCGTGGCCAAACGTCAGCAGGCCGTCTTGAAACTAGTTTCATTGGGGCATCGAAGCCACACAGCGCAGGAGCTCTGGAATGCCATAAAGCAGGAGAGCGATGTGTGGTTACTGCCAGCGAATCTCCAGCCAGGCATGGTAGTGTGTGACAATGGCCGAAATCTGGTGGCAGCTTTGGCCCTTGGCAACCTCACTCACATCCCATGTCTGGCACATGTGCTCAATTTGGTTGTGCAGAGTTTTCTGAGGGACTATCCGGATCTTGATGCCCTGCTGCACAAGGTCCGCCTAGAGTGTGCTCACTTGCGGCGTTCCAGCTTGGCCAGATCCCGCATTGCTGCTCTGCAGCGCCGATTCCGCCTTCCGGAACACCGCATCATATGTGACCTACCTACCCGGTGGAATTCCACGTTACATATGTTGGAGCGGTTGTGTGAGCAGCAGCAAGCAGTTATGGAGTACCAGCTGCATCAGGCGCAAAGAAGTCGCAGTCAGCGCCGATCAGACTTCACAACCACAGAGTGGGCCACTATGAAGGACGTCTGCCAGGTTTTGCGTCCTTTTGATTATTCCACGCGGATGGCAAGTGCAGATGATGCACTAGTCAGCATGACTGTCCCCCTTATCTGCCTGCTTCAGCAAACTTTGCAAGGGTTAAGGGATGATGTGGTGGAAGAGGTGGAGGATGAGGAGTCACCTTTTCCATCAGCTTCTGGAGAGTCAGCGCCACGTGGTTCCTCACAAAGGGGTACGCAGGGGCCAATTTGTGAGGAGGATGAGGAGGAGTCAATGGAGGAGGAAGAGCTCCGTCCAGAGGAGGGAGCGACACAATTGTCCAGTGGTCAGTGTGTACAGCGAGGGTGGGGTGATGACGAGCGGGCAGAGATCATGTCTCAAGCAGGGGACAGCGTTTCTGAGCCAGTTGGCACTCTGCAGCACATGGTGGATTTCATGCTGCAGTGCCTGAGAAACGACCGCCGCATCGACCACATTCTCAACATGCCTGATTATTGGGTGTTCACCCTCCTCGATCCTCGCTACCGGGACAACGTCCAAAACCTCATCCCTGCGTTGACCCGGGAGCGTAAATTGCGGGAGTACCACGACACACTGGTGAATTCCATCATCTTCTCCTGTCCAACTGAGAGGAGTGCTGCTAGTGCTTTACAAAGCAGCTCAGTGCGTCGAGGCAGTGGGGGAGGCTCTGCCCAAAGAGGGAGCAGAAGCAGTGCCTCTGCCCAAGGCAAGCCCAGTATGGCACAACTCTGGCACACTTTTGTGTGCCCGCCCCAAATGTCTACACCATCACCGGCGGCTCCAGTCAGCAGGAGGCAACGGTTCCGTCAGATGGTGACAGACTACATGGCTTGCCCTCTTACTGTACTCCCAGACGGCTCTTCCCCGTTCAAGTTTTGGGTCTCTAAGCTGGATACATGGCCAGAGCTAAGCCAGTATGCATTGGAGGTGCTGGCTTGCCCTGCGGCTAGTGTCTTATCGGAACGTGTCTTTAGTGCCGCAGGTGGTGTACTAACAGACCGTCGCATGCGACTATCCTCCGATAACGTTGACCGGCTTACTTTCCTGAAAATGAACCAGGCCTGGATCTCGCAGGAATTTGCCACTCCTCTGCCTGATTAAGTAATTGGGTGTCATCCAGGTCTCCTGCTGTGTTCATCTTTCTACCACCTGAACTGCTATTCCTGGGCTCCAACACCGCCAGTTGCGGCTCAGAAGTGCAGGCTGCACAGTAAAAACATACGACCCAGTGTTATTGGGTTTCAGTAACGTCAGCTGATCCCCAGCTGTGTAGCCGGCAATGTGTCCTGCGACCGCCACGCTGGCACAACAACCTAAATGTAAGGGAACCTGTCCCCCCCCCCCGTCGTTTGTTACTGAAAGAGCCATCTTGTGCAGCAGTAATGCTGCACAAGGAAAAGGTAGCTTTTTTTTTTTAGCTCTTTGCACACGCAGAACTTAACACTTATAAAATGTGTTCACTGATACCGTTATACCGTCCCGGAGCTGGGACTTTCCTTCGTAATGTGACGCAGCACAGCCGTCATTCCTACCCCCTTGGTGCCATGCGCTGCCTCCTCAGCGTTGTTTTAAGCTGTCACGGAGCCTGCGCTGTTCTGTTATCCCTTGGGCATGCCCTATTTGCGCTGCCTGTCTTCTGACATAATTTGGTGTCAGGCTGGCTGCGCCTGTGCGGCCGCGGTGCCCGAGATCCCGCCTCGCAGTGTCTTCTGATTGAGTCACACTGCGGGCCTGGGATCCATGGGCATGCGCAGTGCATATCTTCCCCTCGGGCTCTCGCTCATTTCCCTCCGCCTTCTTTAGACTGTGCGCCGTCAGCTGATCCCTAGCATGCCACGGCCGTGACACCGCACAGTCTGAAGAAGAGGGAAGGAGGGGAGTGAGAGTCGAGGTTATGCACTGTGCATGCCCATGGTTCCAAGGCCCGCAGTGGGATTACGTTAGATGAGACTGCGAGGTGGGATCTGGAGCAGCGTGGACGCACAGGCACTGACAGCCTGACACCAAATTATGTCAGAAGACAGGCAGCGCTAATTGGGCATGGCCAAGGGCTAACAGAACAGCGCAGGCTCCGTGACAGCTTAAAACAACGCTGAGGAGGCAGCGCACGGCATCAAGGGGATAGGAATGACAGCTGTGCTGTGTCCCATTACGAAGGAAATTCGCACCTCCGGAACGGTTTAACGGTATAAAAGGGACACATTTTTAGTGTTTACTTCGGTGTTTGCAAGGAGCATAATTAAAAGAGCAACCTTTTCCTTTTGCATCCTTAGTGCTGCACAAGATGGCTCTTTCAGCTACAAACGTCTTGGGGGGGGGTTAAAGGTTTCCTTTCAACTTGCTCCAATCAGGCTTCGGCCTACACTCTGTTCCTCTGCTCCTCCTGCTGTCCCTGGGCTCTAACACCGCCAGTTGGTGCCTGGAAGTGCTGTGTGCACAGTCAACAGTCGCTCCTCTGTTATTGGGGTTCAGTAACGTCAGCTGATCCCCAGCTGTGTGTGCGGCAATACCTCCAATCTGCTCCTCCTGCTGTCCCTGGGCTCTAACACCGCCAGTTGGTGCCTGGAAGTGCTGTGTGCACAGTCAACAGTCGCTCCTCTGTTATTGGGGTTCAGTAACGTCAGCTGATCCCCAGCTGTGTGTGCGGCAATACCTCCAATCTGCTCCTCCTGCTGTCCCTGGGCTCTAACACCGCCAGTTGGTGCCTGGAAGTGCTGTGTGCACAGTCAACAGTCGCTCCTCTGTTATTGGGGTTCAGTAACGTCAGCTGATCCCCAGCTGTGTATCCGGCAACGTGTCATGCGACCGCCACGCTGGCACAACTAAAATGTAAGGGGACCTGTCCCCCCCCCCCCCTAGGCGTTTGTTACTGAAAGAGCCACCATGTGCAGCACTAATACTGCACAAGGGAAAGGTCGCTCTTGAAATTATGCTCCTTGCAAACGCTGAACTACACACTCATGTAATGTGTCCCCTCACACCGTCCAACCGTCCCGGAGGTGGGACTTTCCTTTGTAATGTGACGCAGCACAGCCGTCATTGCTACCCCCTTGGCACCGTGCGCTGCCTCCTTAGCGTTGTTTGATTCCGTCATGGACCCTGCGCTGTTATGTTATCCCTTGGCCATGCACAGTTTGCGCTGCCCGTCCTCTGACATCGTTTGTTGTCGTCCTGGCTGCGCCTGTGCGTCCACGCTGCCCGAAATCACACCTCGCAGTGTCGTCTAATGTGATCCCACAGTGGGCCTGGTATCCATGGCCATGCGCAGTGCATATACTAGCCTCTCACTCCCCTTCTTCACGCTTCTTCAGACTAGGCGGCGTCAGCTGATCCCTAATAGCATGCCACGGCCGTGACGCCGCACAGTCTGAAGAAGCAGGAAGGAGGTGAGTGAGAGGCGATGATATGCACTGCGCATGCCCATGGATCCCTGGCCCGCAGTGGGACTACATTAGATGACACTGCAAGGTTGGATCTCGGGCAGCTTGGACGCACAGGCACTGCCAGCCTGACACCTACATGATGTCAGAAGACGGGCACCGCTAACTGTGCATGGCCAAGGGATAACATTACAGCGCAGGCTCCGTGACAGAACCAAACAACGTTGAGGAGGTGGCGCCCGGCACCAAGGGGGTTGGAATGACGGCTGTGCTGTGTCACATTACAAAGGAAAGTCCCACTTCCGGGATGGTTTGACGGTGTGAGGGGACACATTATATGAGTGTGTACTTAGGCGTTTGCAAGGAGCATAATTTTCGGAACAACCATTTTCCATGTGCAGTATTACTGCTGTACAAGATGGCTCTTTCAGCAACAAATGCCTGGGGGGGGGGGGGTTAAAGGTTCCCTTTCAACTTGCTCCACTGCAGGCTTCGGCCTACACTCTGCTCCTCTTTGATTCCCTGGGTTTCAACACTGTCAGTTGCCACCTGGAAGTGTTGTCTACACAGAAAAAACACTAGGTGATGTGTCAGTGGGGTTCAGCACCGCCAGCTGTTCCCCTGCTGTATAGTCGGCAACGTGTCCAGCACAAGCCACGCTGGCACAACAGAACAAAAGCTGCCACCAGTGCAGGCTTCGGCCTACACTCTGCTCCTCTCCTCCTCCTGCTGACCCTGGGCTCAAACACCGCTAGTTTTTGCCCGGAAGTGCTAGCTGCACAGAGAAAAACACCAGCCAATGTGTTAGTGGGGTTCAGCAACGCCAGCTGTTCCCCTGCTGTGTAGCCGGCAACGTGACCTGCAAACGCCATGCAGGCACAGGAACTGAAATTAAAAGGGAACCTGGCCCCACCCCCCCAGGTGTTTCTATGTATAACAGCCACCTAGTACAGCAGTACTGCTGCATTTGTACAAGGTGGCTGACTTTTTCTCCTTGCCCACGTGGAACTCAACACGTACAAAATGTGTCTCATTGAGACCATTCCACTGTCCCTGAGGTGTGACTTTCCTTTGTAATGATACGCAGCACCCCCCTTGGTAGCGTTTCCCGTCTTTTGTCATCATGGTTAGCTGGCTGCGCCTGTGCATCCGCCCTGCTAGAAACAACGCCCCTCGTTGTCATATTTATTTTGTCAGCGAGGGTGTGGTTTATGGGCATGAGCAGTGCATATGTTCGCCTGTCTTAACTCATCTCCTTCCGCCTTCTTCAGACTGTGCGGCCTCCTGGCCGTGGTAGGCGATAAGGGATCAGCTGAGGCCGCCCAGTCTGGAGCAGGTGTAAGGACATGTGTAAGCGGCAAACCTATTTACTGCACAAGGCCACGAATCCCAGCCACGCAGTGTGATTTTTTGAAAACACACTGTGGGTCTGGGATTCATGTCCATCGCTAACCGCAACGGCCGACATGAAATGAGGTCAGAAGACAGGAAGCGCTCACAGCGCATGGCCAAGGGATCACAATAGCGCAGACTCCTGTACAGCAAATAACAACGCTCAGGAATCTGCGCCCAGTACCTAGGTGCAAATTTTGACACCTGTGCTGCGTCTCGTTAAAAAGACAAGTCACGCCTCCACAACTGTTTGACAGTATAATGGGCTAAATAGTGTACGTGTTTTAGTCAGCGTGTGCAAGGAGCAAAACAAATAGAGCAACCTTTTACTTGTGCAGCATTAATGCTGCACAAGGTGTGGCTCTTGTACCTTGCAACACCTGAGGGGCGTTAAAGGTAACCTTTGAAATTGGTTCAACTAGGCTTCGGCCTACACTCTGCTCCTCTACTCCTCCTGCTGACCCTGGGCTCAAACACCGCTAGTTTTTGCCCGGAAATGCTAGCTGCACAGAGAAAAACACCAGCCAATGTGTTAGTGGGGTTCAGCAACGCCAGCTGTTCCCCTGCTGTGTAGTCGGCAACGTGTCCAGCACAAGCCACGCTGGCACAACAGAACAAAAGCTGCCACCAGTGCAGGCTTCGGCCTACACTTTGCTCCTCTCCTCCTCCTGCTGACCCTGGGCTCAAACAACGCCAGTTTCTGCCCGGACATGCTAGCTGCACAGAGAAAAACACCAGCCAATGTGTTAGTGGGGTTCAGCACCGCCAGCTGTTCCTCTGCTGTGTAGTCGGCATCGTGTCCAGCACAAGCCACGCTGGCACAACTGACCAAAAGCTGCCACCAGTGCAGGCTTCGGCCTACACTTTGCTCCTCTCCTCCTCCTGCTGACCCTGGGCTCAAACAACGCCAGTTTCTGCCCGGACATGCTAGCTGCACAGAGATAAAAAAAACAGCCAATGTGTTAGTGGGGTTCAGCACCGCCAGCTGTTCCCCTGCTGTGTAGCTGGCAACGTGTCCTGCAAACGCCACGTAGGCACATGCACTGAAATTGAAGGGAGCCTGCCCCCCACCACCCCAGGTGTTTCTATGTATAACAGCCACCTTGTACAGCAGTACTGCTGCATTTGTACAAGGTGGCTGACTTTTTCTCCTTGCACACGTGGAACTCAACAAGTACAAAATGTGTCTCATTACAGACCATTACAATGTCCCTGAGGTGTGACTTTCCTTTTTAATGACACGCAGCACCCCCATTGTTAGCGCTGCCCGTCTCCTGACATCATTGGTTGGCTGGCTGTGCCTGTGCGTCCCCCCTGCCCGACACAACGCCCCCCGTTGTCTCATATATTTTGACTGCGAGGGTGTGATTGATGGGCACGAGCAGTGCATATGTTCCCCTGTTTTCACTCCCCTCCTTCCGCCTTCTTCTGACTGTGCGGCCTCATGGCCGCGGCATGCGATAAGGGATCAGCTGAGGCCGCCCAGTCTGAAGCAGGTGTAAGGACATGTGTGAGCGGCGAACATATTTACTGCACAAGGCCACGAATCCCAGCACCGCAGTGTGACTTTAGGAAAAGCCACTGTGGGTCTGGGATTTATGGCCATCGTTAACCGCACCGGCCAACATGAAATGAGGTCATGAGACGGCCTGCACTAACAGGGTATTGCCAAGGGATAACACAAGAGCGCAGTTTCCTGTACTGCAAATAACAACGGTAAGGAATCTGCGCACAGCACCTAGGTGTAAATTTGTACACCTGTGCTGCGTCACCTTAAAAAGACTAGTAGTCACGCCTCCACTACTGTTTGACAGTATAATGGGCTAAATAGTGTACGTATTTAATTCAGCGTGTGCAAGGAGCAAAATTAAATAGAGCAACCTTTGACTTGTGCATCATTAATGCTGTTCAAGGTGTGGCTCTTGTACCTTGCAACACCTGAGGGGGGGGTTAAAGGTAACCTTTGAAATTGGTTCAACTAGGCTTCGGCCTACACTCTGCTCCTCTACTCCTCCTGCTGACCCTGGGCTCAAACACCGCTAGTTTTTGCCCGGAAATGCTAGCTGCACAGAGAAAAACACCAGCCAATGTGTTAGTGGGGTTCAGCACCGCCAGCTGTTCCCCCGCTGTGTAGCCGGCATCGTGTCCAGCACAAGCCACGCTGGCACAACCGACCAAAAGCTGCCACCAGTGCAGGCTTCGGCCTACACTTTGCTCCTCTCCTCCTCCTCCTGCTGACCCTGGGCTCAAACACCGCTAGTTTTTGCCCGGAACTGCTAGCTGCACAGAGAAAAACACCAGCCAATGTGTTAGTGGGGTTCAGCACCGCCAGCTGTTCCCCCGCTGTGTAGCCGGCATCCTGTCCAGCACAAGCCACGCTGGCACAACCGACCAAAAGCTGCCACCAGTGCAGGCTTCGGCCTACACATTGCTCCTCACCTCCTCCTGCTGACCGTGGGCTCTAACACCGCCAGTTTTTGCCCGGACAGCTGCACAGAGAAAAACACCAGTCAATGTGTCAGTGGGGTTCAGCAACGCCAGCTGTTCCCCTGCTGTGTAGCTTGCAACGTGACCTGCAAACGCCACGCAGGCACATGAACTGAAATTGAAGGGAGCCTGCCCCCCACCCCCAGGTGTTTCTATGTATAACAGCCACCTTGTACAGCAGTACTGCTGCATTTGTACAAGGTGGCTGACTTTTTCTCCTTGCCCACGTGGAACTCAACACGTACAAAATGTGTCTCATTGAGACCATTCCACTGTCCCTGAGGTGTGACTTTCCTTTCTAATGATACGCAGCACCACCCTTGTTAGCGCTGCCCGTCTTTTGACATCATTGGTTAGCTGGCTGCGCCTGTGCGTCTGCCCTGCTCGAAACAACGCCCCTCGGTGTCTTATTTTTTTGGACAGCGAGGGTGTGATTGATGGGCATGTGCAGTGCATATGTTTGCCTGTGTTTGTGTGTGCCATTTTTGTCTATTTCGTCATCCACCCTTTCTGAAGTCCCGGAGTTTTTGTCGGATTACCGGGATGTATTTGATGAGCCCAAATCTAGTGCCCTACCTCCTCATAGGGATTGTGATTGTGCTATCAATTTGATTCCTGGTAGTAAGTTTCCTAAGGGCCGATTGTTCAATTTATCTGTGCCAGAACACGCCGCTATGCGGAGTTATATAAGGGAATCCTTGGAGAAAGGCCATATTCGCCCGTCATCATCAACGTTAGGAGCAGGGTTCTTTTTTGTGGCCAAGAAGGATGGTTCTTTGAGACCTTGTATTGATTACCGCCTTCTTAATAAGATCACAGTCAAATTTCAGTACCCTTTGCCGCTGCTGTCTGATTTATTTGCTCGGATTAAGGGGGCTAGTTGGTTCACCAAGATAGATCTTCGTGGTGCGTATAATCTTGTGCTTATTAAACAGGGCGATGAATGGAAAGCAGCATTTAATATGCCCCAGGGCCATTTTGAGTACCTGGTTATGCCATTCGGGCTTTCCAATGCTCCATCAGTATTTCAGTCCTTTATGCATGACATCTTCCGAGAGTACCTGGATAAATTCCTGATTGTATATTTGGATGATATTTTGGTCTTCTCGGATGATTGGGAGTCTCACGTGAAGCAGGTCAGAATGGTGTTCCAGGTCCTTCGTGCGAATTCTTTGTTTGTGAAGGGGTCAAAGTGTCTCTTTGGAGTTCAGAAGGTTTCATTTTTGGGTTTCATTTTTTCCCCTTCTAGTATCGAGATGGACCCTGTTAAAGTCCAGGCCATTTATGATTGGACTCAGCCGACATCTGAGAAGAGTCTGCAAAAGTTCCTGGGCTTTGCTAATCTTTATCGTCGCTTCATCAGTAATTTTTCTAGTGTTGCTAAACCGTTGACTGATTTGACCAAGAAGGGTGCTGATGTGGTCAATTGGTCTTCTGCGGCTGTGGAAGCTTTTCAGGAGTTGAAGCGTCGTTTTTCTTCTGCCCCTGTGTTGTGCCAGCCAGATGTTTCGCTCCCGTTTCAGGTCGAGGTTGATGCTTCTGAGATTGGAGCAGGGGCTGTTTTGTCGCAAAGAAGTTCTGATGGCTCGGTGATGAAACCATGTGCCTTCTTTTCTAGAAAGTTTTCGCCTGCTGAGCGCAATTATGATGTTGGCAATCGAGAGTTGTCGGCCATGAAGTGGGCATTCGAGGAGTGGCGTCATTGGCTTGAAGGAGCCAAGCATCGCGTGGTGGTCTTGACGGATCACAAGAATTTGACTTATCTCGAGTCTGCCAAACGGTTAAATCCTAGACAGGCTCGTTGGTCGCTATTTTTCTCCCGTTTTGATTTTGTGGTTTCGTACCTTCCGGGCTCTAAGAATGTGAAGGCTGATGCCCTGTCAAGGAGTTTTGTGCCCGACTCTCCGGGTGTTCCTGAGCCAGCGGGTATTCTCAAGGAGGGGGTAATTTTGTCTGCCATCTCCCCTGATTTGCGGCGGGTGCTGCAAAAATTTTAGGCTGATAGACCTGACCGTTGCCCAGCGGAGAAACTGTTTGTCCCTGATACATGGACTAGTAGAGTTATCTCTGAGGTTCATTGTTCGGTGTTGGCTGGTCATCCTGGAATATTTGGTACCAGAGATTTGGTGGCTAGATCCTTTTGGTGGCCGTCTTTGTCACGGGATGTGAGTTCTTTTGTGCAGTCCTGTGGGACTTGTGCTCGGGCTAAGCCCTGCTGTTCTCGTGCCAGTGGGTTGCTCTTGCCCTTGCCGGTCCCGAAGAGGCCCTGGACGCATATTTCTATGGATTTTATTTCGGATCTCCCTGTCTCTCAAAGGATGTCGGCCATTTGGGTGGTTTGTGATCGCTTCTCTAAGATGGTCCATTTGGTACCCTTGTCTAAATTGCCTTCCTCCTCTGATTTGGTGCCATTGTTTTTCCAGCATGTGGTTCGTTTACATGGCATTCCGGAGAACATCGTTTCGGACAGAGGTTCCCAGTTTGTTTCGAGGTTTTGGCGATCCTTTTGTGCTAGGATGGGCATTGATTTGTCTTTTTCCTCGGCTTTCCATCCTCAGACCAATGGCCAAACCGGACTAACTAATCAGACTTTGGAAACATATCTGAGATGCTTTGTTTCTGCTGATCAGGATGATTGGGTGTCCTTTTTGCCTTTGGCTGAGTTCGCCCTTCATAATCAGGCCAGCTCGGCTACTTTGGTTTCGCCGTTTTTCTGCAATTCTGGTTTCCATCCTCGTTTCTCTTTAGGGCAGGTTGAGTCTTCGGACTGTCCTGGTGTAGATACTGTGGTGGACAGGTTGCAGCAGATTTGGACTCATGTGGTGGACAATTTGACATTGTCCCAGGAGAAGGCTCAACGTTTCACTAACCGCCGGCGCTGTGTGGGTCCCCGACTTCGTGTTGGGGATTTGGTTTGGTTGTCGTCTCGTTATGTTCCTATGAAGGTTTCCTCTCCTAAGTTTAAGCCTCGTTTCATTGGTCCGTATAAGATTTCTGAGGTTCTCAATCCTGTGTCATTTCGTTTGACCCTTCCAGCTTCTTTTGCCATCCATAATGTATTCCATAGGTCGTTGTTGCGGAGATACGTGGCGCCTGTGGTTCCATCCATTGATCCTCCTGCCCCGGTGTTGGTTGAGGGGGAGTTGGAGTATGTGGTGGAGAAGATTTTGGATTCTCGTATTTCGAGACGGAAACTCCAGTACCTGGTCAAGTGGAAGGGTTATGGTCAGGAAGATAATTCCTGGGTCTTTGCCTCTGATGTTCATGCTGCCGATCTGGTTCGTGCCTTTCATTTGGCTCGTCCTGGTCGGCCTGGGGGCTCTGGTGAGGGTTCGGTGACCCCTCCTCAAGGGGGGGGTACTGTTGTGAATTCTGTTGTCAAGCTCCCTCCTGTGGTCATGAATGGTACTTCGGCTGTTTCTGTCCATGGGCTTTCTCTGGTGGTTGTGAGTTGGGCTGCGGCTTCTGAGTTTCCTTCCACAGGTGACGAGGTTAATTCGTTAGCTGGCTGCTCTATTTAACTCCACTTAGATCATTGCTCCATGCCACCTGTCAATGTTCCAGTATTGGTCTAGTTCGCTCCTGGATCGTTCTTGTGACCTGTCTTCCCAGCAGAAGCTAAGTTCCTGCTTGTTTTTCTCTGGTTTGCTATTTTTCTGTCCAGCTTGCTATTTTGATTTTTGTCTTGCTTGCTGGAAGCTCTGGGACGCAGAGGGAGCGCCCTTGTACCGTGAGTCAGTGCGGAGGGTCTTTTTTCGCCCTCTGAATGGTCTTTTTGTAGTTTTTGTGCTGACCGCAAAGTTACCTTTCCTATCCTCTGTCTGTTCAGTAAGTCGGGCCTCACTTTGCTAAATCTATTTCATCTCTGTGTTTGTAATTTTCATCTTTACTCACAGTCATTATATGTGGGGGGCTGCCTTTTCCTTTGGGGAATTTCTCTGAGGCAAGGTAGGCTTTATTTTTCTATCTTTAGGGCTAGCTAGTTCCTTAGGCTGTGACGAGTTGCATAGGGAGCGTTAGGAGCTATCCACGGCTATTTCTAGTGTGTGTGATAGGATTAGGGATTGCGGTCAGCAGAGTTCCCACGTCTCAGAGCTCGTCCTGTATTATTAGTAACTATCAGGTCATTCCGTGTGCGATTAACCACCAGGTCCATTATTGTCCTAACCACCAGGTCATAACAGGTTTCCTCGTCATTGGAGCGGGAGGTTCGTGAGGCTCAATCTCTTGCTCCTCCATCCATACCTAATAATAAGTTCTTCATGCCTGTCCAGTATTGGTTAAGGGTGCTTCTGGAATTCCATGACTTGGCTCTGAGTGGGTGTTGGGAGTCGAGTTCCCGCCGCTGCACAGAGGAAATCTTGAACCATGTCTGCTGCGGTCTCTCATTCTGCATCAGCCGCAGTGGAGCCTGCTCAGCGGAGACGTCGGTCCCAGCGTCTCGCTCAGTCTGATTCTGTGCAAAGGTTACTGCTGCCTTTCCAGGCTCTGCTATTATAGCCTGTACTGATCAGCAGTGAGCAGACGTCTCTGGGACTAAGTCCTGCTTTTTCCCTTCTGAGCATGCCCAAAGGAAGACCTCTCAGTGGAGGTCTGGGGTCACATGCTCAGGTACTGCAGCAGCTCCTATTGGTCCTCTAGGAAGGTCCTGAAGTTGCTCAGTTACTGTAGCAGTTCTCATTGCTCCTCTGGGAAGGTCCTGAACTGAGCTATAAAAGGTTTGCATGGCCGCACGGCCATGGGCTAGTATACTCTTGTTTATGTGTGTGTGTTGTGAGTGAAAGTCACTCTTTAATCATCCCCTCCCTCGTGTGAGGAGGATGATTGTAATCTAGCACCCGACTTGTTACCATCACTGGTACACAAACAGTGCCCGAGCAAAAACCTCCCATAACTGGCCAGCCGGGGAATTGGTGCCACTGCCAATTCCAGATAGACCGTGGACTCATCTGTCCATGGATTTTATCACCGATCTTCCCCCCTTTAATGGCAAAACTGTGATCTGGATAGTTGTGGATACATTGAGTAAACAGGTGCATTTTGTACCATTGGCAGGTCTTCCTAATGCTGAGACTCTATCAAAACTATTCATTGAGCATGTGGTCCAATTGCATGGTGTGCCTGTCAGTGTGGTGTCTGATAGAGGGGTGCAATTTGTATCAAAATTCTGGGGGGCTTTTTGTAAAAGGCTGGCTATCAGTCTGACCTTTTTGTCGGCCTATCATCCCGAGGCCAACTGTCAGACTGAAAGGACCAATCAGTCTTTGGAGCAGATATTGCGGTGTCTTGCCACATCTAGACAGCATGACTTGTGCTCGTTGGTACCCATAGTAGAATTCGCTTTCAATAATCGTGTCAATCAGTCCACTGGTACTTCCCCGCTCTTCTGCAACTATGGGTTTCACCCTCACTTTGGTGAGTTTTTCTGGCTGGATTCGGGGTGTCCAGGGGTGGATTCGGCTTTGTAGCAGTTGGGGGAGGTGTGGAGGGAGGTTCAGAAAAACATTGGGGAGGCTCAGGTCAGTAAAAAAACAGAATTTGGAGGGCACCAAATGACAATAGTCAAGGAAATCGACCTAAGACCCCAAAAATTACCATAAAAGCACAACAAAAACAAGCTAGGGCCATAAAAGGGTGATCACCACACAATAGATGAAATAATCAAAAGTTTGTGTTGAGTGCAAAAACATGCAACAAACACATTTAAAATCATTTAAAAGTCACACAACTAGACAATATACTTGTAACCCATAATACGATGATACTCATAACACAATGACACTCATAGTAACAAGCTATGTAAATGCAAAATACAAACAGCACACCATATAAATAATAGATAACTAATATAAGTGGACAATAACAAAGCATAGGGCTAAGCGACTAAATATATACAGTGGGGCAAAAAAGTATTTAGTCAGTCAGCAATAGTGCAAGTTCCACCACTTAAAAAGATGAGAGGCGTCTGTAATTTACATCATAGGTAGACCTCAACTATGGGAGACAAACTGAGAAAAAAAAATCCAGAAAATCACATTGTCTGTTTTTTTAACATTTTATTTGCATATTATGGTGGAAAATAAGTATTTGGTCAGAAACAAACAATCAAGATTTCTGGCTCTCACAGACCTGTAACTTCTTCTTTAAGAGTCTCCTCTTTCCTCCACTCATTACCTGTAGTAATGGCACCTGTTTAAACTTGTTATCAGTGTAAAAAGACACCTGTGCACACCCTTAAACAGTCTGACTCCAAACTCCACTATGGTGAAGACCAAAGAGCTGTCAAAGGACACCAGAAACAAAATTGTAGCCCTGCACCAGGCTGGGAAGACTGAATCTGCAATAGCCAACCAGCTTGGAGTGAAGAAATCAACAGTGGGAGCAATAATTAGAAAATGGAAGACATACAAGACCACTGATAATCTCCCTCGATCTGGGGCTCCACGCAAAATCCCACCTCGTGGGGTCAGAATGATCACAAGAACGGTGAGCAAAAATCCCATAACCACGCGGGGGGACCTAGTGAATGAACTGCAGAGAGCTGGGACCAATGTAACAAGGCCTACCATAAGTAACACACTATGCCACCATGGACTCAGATCCTACAGTGCCAGACGTGTCCCACTGCTTAAGCCAGTACATGTCCGGGCCCGTCTGAAGTTTTCTAGAGAGCATTTGGATGATCCAGAGGTGTTTTGGGAGAATGTCCTATGGTCTGATGAAACCAAACTGGAACTGTTTGGTAGAAACACAACTTGTCGTATTTGGAGGAAAAAGAATACTGAGTTGCATCCATCAAACACCATACCTACTGTAAAGCATGGTGGTGGAAACATCATGCTTTGGGGCTGTTTCTCTGCAAAGGGGCCAGGACGACTGATCCGGGTACATGAAAGAATGAATGGGGCCATGTATCGTGAGATTTTGAGTGCAAACCTCCTTCCATCAGCAAGGGCATTGAAGATGAAACGTGGCTGGGTCTTTCAACATGACAATGATCCAAAGCACACCACCAGGGCAACGAAGGAGTGGCTTCGAAAGAAGCATTTCAAGGTCCTGGAGTGGCCTAGCCAGTTTCCAGATCTCAACCCTATAGAAAACCTTTGGCGGGAGTTGAAAGTCCGTGTTGCCAAGCGAAAAGCCAAAAACATCACTGCTCTAGAGGAGATCTGCATGGAGGAATGGGCCAACATACCAACAACAGTGTATGGCAACCTTGTGAAGACTTACAGAAAACGTTTGACCTCCGTCATTGCCAACAAAGGATATATTACAAAGTATTGAGATGAAATTTTGTTTCTGACCAAATACTTATTTTCCACCATAATATGCAAATAAAATGTTAAAAAAACAGACAATTTGATTTTCTGGATTTTTTTTCTCAGTTTGTCTCCCATAGTTGAGGTCTACCTATGATGTAAATTACAGACGCCTCTCATCTTTTTAAGTGGTGGAACTTGCACTATTGCTGACTGACTAAATACTTTTTTGCCCCACTGTATATTGTGGCATGTAATCCAAGTAGCCCAATGTCTTGCCAAATAGTTAGTCCTGACAGATAACTCAGGCAGGAATAGTAAAATACTATGTCCACATAGAAGAGAGGTGTCTGTACATAACAGTTTGCAGGATGACCAAATACAATAACCCTCCAAATACTGTCAAACCACATGAGATCAGCACCTAAGACAATCCCATAGGCTCCACATGTGTGTCCCCATGTAAGGGCTATGAAATTGCCCAGGGGAATGTGAGCCTAATGAGAATGTAATATAAAAGTGGTCAATGGAAAAAAATATATAGGTTTTTAATTTAAAGACTGGTCACTAGGGTTGGGCGACCTTTACTTTTATAGGACCGGGTCGGGTTTCTCGAAACCCGACTTTTTCAAAAGTCGGGTCGAGTGAAATCGGCCGATCCTATAAAAAAAGTCGGGGTCGGGGTCGGCCGAAACACGAAACCCAATGCAGTGCATTGGGTTTCCAATGGTTCCCAGGGTCTGAAGGAGCGGAAACTCTCCTTCAGGCCCTAGGATCCATATTTAAGTGTAAAATAAAGAATTAAAATAAAAAATATCGCTATACTTACCCTCTGACGCGCCCTGGTACTAACCGGGAACCTTCCTTCCTTCGAATCAGCGCTTGCAGGACCTTGCGGTGACGTCGCGGTGACGTCGCGGCTTGTGATTGGTCGCGCGGCCGCCCATGTGACCGCTCGCGCGACCAATCACAAGCCGCGACGTCACCGCGACGTCACGCAAGGTCCTGCAAGCGCTGATTCTTAGGAAGGAAGGCTGCCGGAAAGAAGCAGGGCGCGTCCGAGGGTGAGTATATTCCTATTAGGTATATACTCACCCTCGGACGCGCCCTGCTTCTTTCCGGCAGCCTTCCTTCCTAAGAATCAGCGCTTGCAGGACCTTGCGTGACGTCGCGGTGACGTCGCGGCTTGTGATTGGTCGCGCGAGCGGTCACATGGGCGGCCGCGCGACCAATCACAAGCCGCGACGTCACCGCGACGTCACCGCAAGGTCCTGCAAGCGCTGATTCGAAGGAAGGAAGGTTCCCGGTTAGTACCAGGGCGCGTCAGAGGGTAAGTATAGCGATATTTTTTATTTTAATTCTTTATTTTACATTAAATATGGATTCCGATACCGATTTCCGATATTGCAAACATATCGGAAATCGGGATCGGAATTCCGATACCACATTCAGAAGATCGCCGACTTCATGGCCGACCCCACACAGGGGTCGGGTCGGGTTTCATGAAACCCGACTTTGCCAAAAGTCGGCGACTTCTGAAAGTGGCCGACCCGTTTCGCTCAACCCTACTGGTCACAAGTAAGTTACAAAAATAAGAATCATATACAGACCAGCGGACCACTCCAAAAAGTCGGTGCCATAAGATCCCAAGAGTTGTGTTGGTAGATCAATCCATACACGTAAGATCCTGCAAAATGAGTGTTATGGAGATGGGACAGAAAGCCTGACGCATCTCGCCACTCTCGGTGGCTTTGTCAGGGGTGGGTAGGAGGCTCAGGTCAAGTACAAATTTTTTGCGGATAAGCAATGTTCGGTGAGGCCGGTTTTCCAGGTGGGGATAAGGTATGGTTATTCACCAAGAATATAAGGTTGAAAATTCCTTCAGCTAATTTGGGGCCCAAGTTTATTGGTCCTTATGAAATTTTAGAGGTGGTTAACCCTAGAACGCATGACGTTAAAAATATACATATTAACGTATTGGGGGCCTTTTAGGCCCCCATGCACATAATGTAGAAAAACACACTTAAATAACTTTCACAAGTTTATTTCAAAATTGCTC
Source organism: Ranitomeya imitator (assembly GCF_032444005.1). Classification (NCBI taxonomy): domain Eukaryota; kingdom Metazoa; phylum Chordata; class Amphibia; order Anura; family Dendrobatidae; genus Ranitomeya; species Ranitomeya imitator. Next base: position 718,786,593 of record NC_091282.1, on the reverse strand, counting down.
AATAAAATATGAATAGTGGACAAAATTTTAATTATAATTTTTCACAGAAAACACCAAAAAATCTTTTTTTTCCCAAATTTTAAAAACAAAGACATGAAAACACACAAAAATGCATAGAAATCTATAGCAAACTAGCTGCAGCTACATTTTTATTCTAACTTTATTTTCTATTATATTAGTCTTCCAAACAATTCTGACATGTTAGTTTTTCAGAAGTTTTGTGCAATTTTTGATTAATATGTTCCACATATAACTGATAGGGGCTAATTTGTCTGTTTCAAACCTCGCTGCACGAGTTCGCTTATCATCAAAGCGAATGATTCTTCTAATTTCCTCAAATCTGCCCACTGACATTGTCGCCTTATAGTGTGGATCAGAAAGTGGGTCCAGAAATAATTCTCGTATTGGGACATCATACGATTTTTGACTCTCTGCCAGGATTAAAAGTCCAATATATGCATAAAGTTCCTCTTTTGAGATATTTTTCCAGGACTTATTTTTTGCAGAAGCGATACGTCTTCCTTCTAGGTTTGAACATAATAGGACCTCTTCTGCAATATTGTCAGAAAAATAAGTACAGAATACATCTTTAGGGGTAAAGTAACTGGAACTTCCCACAGCTCCTTGAGCCTGTCTCACATTATTGTGTGTTGGAGTACGTCCGACTAATGTAGGATTACTGTCCCAAAAAACATTCGTTTTGGATGTTCTGCTTATCACTTCTTGAGGATCCACTAGATTCATTTCTTCATCATCAGAAGAATCACTGGATGATGATATTTGATTAGCTGGTGGCAGATATTCTTCATCAGACAAAGATAGTTCACTTTCATCATCGCTTTGAAACATAATCGCTTCAATCTCTAGGTCAGTCAGACACTTGGAGGAAGAGTGTGCCATTGCTGACTAGATGTTAGCAAACTAAAAGAAAAAACAATGAACAGAATCAGGGTTGTCCACTCTTTGCTTGTGTCTGACACACTGTAAGTGTAATGTCCCCCCTTCTTCCTCTCACCCTCAGCAGCTCTTACCTTTTATACTTTTAGGTGGTGTGCAATTCTCTGGATTTTTGTGGCTCACAAGCTCTAGCCTTTGCAAGCTTCTTAGAAACAGAAACTGAATCAGATTTCCTCTCAACAGCTTATCTTATTACAGGTCCTTCAGCAATTAGCTCACAGTGTATACTGTCCTCAGTACTCTATACACAGCTCATTACTGTGTTCCAAAGGACCTGAGGTGATGTCATGGCCTTATCACTCCCTCCAAAAATCACATAAAATCCTCACATATTATTATCCACACCCTGGCCCCTCCACCAGCATTACTGAGTGCAAATAAAGTAACTTGAGACACAAACACTACTGAGAACATGATAAAAATAGCGGAGGCCTAAAAGGCCCCCAATTCGTACAGATGTAGTTTTCACCAAACAAGCATTGTTACACCATAATGCGTATAAAAAAAATTATATGAACAACTGGATATTATCAACAACGACATACTTGAGGAATACCTGGAGTTTCAAAATGATAACTAAAGTAATTTTGCAGATAATAGCAAAAATGTAAGCATGGGGGCCTAAAAGGCCCCAAATATGCGTTCTAGGGTTAATCCTGTGGCCTTTCGCCTATGCCTGCCTTAATTGTTGTGAATCCCCAATGTGTTCCATAAGGCACTTCTGAAGCCATCAGTGTCTTCCTCAGGGGAATCTCCCTTGCACCCGCTACCTGTTGTGGTAAATGGCCAGACCGAGTATGAGGTGGAACGGGTTGTGGATTCTCGCATGCTCCTACGTTCTCTTCAGTATTTGGTCCATTGGAAAGGTTACAGTCCTGAGGAACGGCCGTGGGTGTCGGCGCATTTGGTCCATATGGATCGGTTAGTCCGCAACTTTCACGCTCATTATCCAGGTAAACCTGGAGGTTTTGTGGACTCCCATTGAGAGAGGGGTACTATCATGATCTAGGCTGGGGTTTGTTTCATTTTATTCTCTCCCCGCTCTGGTCATGCTGGGGTCAACCTTCTCTGCTTCATTTTGGTTTCGGTGTGGCTATTTCAGTCTGCTGTGCCTGCAGACCAATGTCAGAGATAGTTCATGCTCCCAGGCTAGAACAGCTAACCCCTTGATACCATGTCTTTGCTTTCTGCCTATTTACTCTGTTCCTGTGATTTCCCTTTCCTGCCTCCCCGCATGTCTTTTTATTCGCTCCCTGTTCTTGGACCTCTTGGTATGTAACCCGGCTTGCCTTCTGACCTGTTTGACTGTCTCTCAACTCTGTAATATCCCCTCCCATCTGGCTCTGACTTCTGGCTTGAATTTGACCACGTGTATTGCTGTGACCTCTTGTACTTCTTGCCCTGACTGTTTCTTACTCAGCCTCTCTGACTCCTCTTTTGCCACCAGTTGGTGCTTGTGGTGCTGCTCAGTGTTGATACGCTGTTTGTGCAACCTCTCTTCCCTCACCAGCATCTACTGGTGGAGGTTGCGCTGTGCTGCACTTAAGCAGCATTATAACATCATCTGAACTAAATAAATTTCTCTTGATCTCATCAGACCACAGAACATGGTTCCAGTAAGCCATGTCCTTAGTCTGCATGTCTTCAGCAAAATGTTTGTGGACTTTCTTGTGCATCAACTATAAAAGAGGCTTCCTTCTGCAACTACAGCCATGCAGACCAATTTGATGCAGTGTGCAGCAATGTATGGTGTGAGCACTGACAGGCTGACCCCTCATACCTATATCCTCTGCAGCAATGCTGGCAGCATTATACATCTATTTTGAAAAGACAGCCTCTGGATATGATGCTGAGCATGTGTACTCAACTTCTTTGGTCAACCAGGGAGGGCCCAGTTCTGAGTGAAACCAGTCTTGTTTAACCACTGTATGGTCTATGCCACCGTGCTGGAGCTCAGTGTCAGGGTGTTGGCAATCTTCTTATAGCCTCGGCTATCTTTATGTAGAGCAACACTTCTTTTTTTCAGATCCTCAGAGAGTTCTTTGCCATGAGGCGCCATGTTGAACTTCCGGTGACCAGCATCTTAGAGTGTGAGAGCGATAACACCATATTTAACCCACCTACTCCCCATTCACACATGAGTCCTTGGAATTCTAATGAGTCACATGACACCAGGGAGGAGAAATGGCTAACTGAGCACAACATGTCCATTTACCCTTAGGGGTGTACTCACTTTTGTTACCAGCAGTTTAGACATTAATGGCTGTATGTTGAGTTATTTAGAGGAGACCCAATTTACACTGTTATACAAGCTGTACAATGACTACTTTACATTGTATCAAAGTGTCATATCTTCAGTGTTGTCCCATGAAACGATATAATAAAACATTTACAAAAATGTGAAGGATGTACTCACTTTTGTGAGATGCTGTATATAGAGATAATATATATATGTGTGTGTATTAATTTACATTTTAATTAATTCCCTAACATGCTTCCATACAATGTAACTGATGACCAGGCTAGAGAGAGGAAACGCATTCCAGTATTAATTTGACGCTTGTATAAATGCTAATTATTTTCATATGAATCTGTATTGAAAAGGTTATTTGGCAAACTGTGCTCCATCCTGTCTAATTCCATCCCTGCTGTCTGTTCAGCACTATCACAGAAGGCAAAACATAAAAAGACAATGACACAGTATTCACTTGTCTGTCACCCAGAAACTGATATGTGTCAGATAAAAAATTCTTTCTAATGAATGACACCAGAATAGGATCCGCTATGAGCCATGTTGTGCATAGCAAACATGCAAAGTCTATATACACTAAGTGGATATTTAATATTAAATTAGAAGCAAAACTTTCCCAAGGAGAATCTTATATATAATTGTCTAAGGGTCACTTCCGTCTGTCTGTCCTTCTGTCACGGTTATTCATTCGCTGATTTGTCTCGCCAGCTGCCTGTCATGGCTGCCGCGACCAATCAGCGACGGGCACAGTTCAGAAGAAAATGGCCGCTCCTTACTCCCCGCAGTCAGTGCCTGTCGCCCGCATACTCCCCTCCGGTCACCGCTAACACAGGGTTAATGCCGGCGGTAACGGACCGCGTTATGCCGCGGGTAACGCACTCCGTTACCGCCGCTATTAACCCTGTATGTCCCCAACTTTTTACTATTGACGCTGCCTATGCGGCATCAATAGTAAAAAATGTAATGTTTAAAATAATTTAAAAAAAAAAAAAAAAACCTGCTATACTCACACTCCGTCGTCGCTCGCGCCGGCCGCCATCTTCCGTTGCAGTTTCCGGTGGCAAAGATGGTATGGGAGAAGGACCTGCCATGACGTCACGGTCATGTGACCGCGACGTCATCACAGGGCCTGCGCGAGAAGGACCTGCCATGACGTCACGGTTATGTGACCGCGACATCATCACAGCCCCTGTGCGGCTGCACTAGAAAGACCTGCCATGACGTCACGGTCATGTGACCGCGACGTCGTCACAGGTCCTGCGCTCATATGAACCCTGGGACCGGAAGCTGCCGTGGACTATAAGGGGCCCTTGGAAAGGTAAGTATATGTTTATTTTTTATTTTTTAACCTGTGACAAACCTGGCTGGGCAATATACTACGTAGCTTTGCAATATACTATGTGGCTCTGTGCTGTATACTACGTAGCTGGGCAATATACTACATGACTGGCCAATATACTACGTGGCTCTGTGCTGTATACTACTTCGCTGTGCAATATACTACGTGGCTCTGTGCTGTATACTACGTCACTGGGCAATATACTACGTGACTGGGCAATATACTACGTAACTGGCCAATATACTACGTGGCTCTGTGCTGTATACTACGTCGCTGTGCAATATACTACGTGGCTGGGCAATATCCTACGTAACTGGGCAATATACTACGTGGCTCTGTGCTGTATACTACGTCAATGGACAATATACTACGTAACTGGGCAATATACTACGTGGCTCTGTGCTGTATACTTCGTCACTAGGCAATATACTATGTAACTGGGCAGTATACTACATGGCTGGGCAATATACTACGTCACTGGGAAATATACTACGTGGTTGGGCAATATGCTACGTGACTGGACAATATACTACGTCACTGGGCAATATACTACGTGGCTCTGTGCTGTATACTTCGTCACTAGGCAATATACTATGTAACTGGGCAGTATACTACATGGTTGGGCAATATACTACGTCACTGGGCAATATACTACGTGGTTGGGCAATATGCTACGTGACTGGACAATATACTGCGTCACTGGGCAATATACTACGTCACTGGGCAATATACTACGTAGCTGGGCAATATACTACGTGTCTGGGCAATATACTACGTCACTGGGCAATATATTACGTGTCTGGGCAATATACTTCGTGGCTGGACAATATACTATGTGACTGTGCAATATACTACGTGGCTGGGCAAGATACTACGTGGCTGGGCAATATTGTTATGGCTGGTAATTCAGTACCACAATGGACATAGAAGTCAGAGCACATACAGTGATCTGACAATAACCCAAAAACATAGAATGAGCTCTGAGACGTGGGAACTCTGCTGACCGCAATCCCTAATCCTCTCCAACCACACTAGAGGCAGCCGTGGATTGCGCCTAACGCTCCCTATGCAACTCGGCACAGCCTGAGAAACTAGCTAGCCTGAAGATAGAAAATAAGCCTACCTTGCCTCAGAGAAATACCCCAAAGGAAAAGGCAGCCCCCCACATATAATGACTGTGAGTTAAGATGAAAAGACAAACGTAGAGATGAAATAGATTTAGCAAAGTGAGGCCCGACTTTCTGAACAGAGCGAGGATAGGAAAGGTAACTTTGCGGTCAACACAAAACCCTACAAACAACCACGCAAAGGGGGCAAAAAGACCCTCCGTACCGACTAACGGCACGGAGGTACACCCTCTGCGTCCCAGAGCTTCCAGCAAGCAAGAAAAACCAAATAAACAAGCTGGACAGAAAAAACAGCAAACAAAAATAACACAAGAGCAACTTAGCTATGCAGAGCAGCAGGCCACAGGAACGATCCAGGAGGAAGCAAGTCCAATACTAGTACATTGACTGGAGGCCAGGATCAAAGCACTAGGTGGAGTTAAATAGAGCAGCACCTAACGACTTCACCACATCACCTGAGGAAGGAAACTCAGAAGCCGCAGTACCACTCTCCTCCACTAACGGAAGCTCATAGAGAGAATCAGCCGAAGTACCACTTGTGACCACAGGAGGGAGCTCTGCCACAGAATTCACAACAGTACCCCCCCCCTTGAGGAGGGGTCACCGAACCCTCACCAGAGCCCCCAGGACGACCAGGATGAGCCATATGAAAGGCACGAACAAGATCGGGAGCATGGACATCAGAGGCAAAGACCCAGGAATTATCTTCCTGAGCATAACCCTTCCACTTAACCAGATACTGGAGTTTCCGTCTTGAAACACGAGAATCCAAAATCTTCTCCACAATATACTCCAACTCCCCCTCCACCAAAACCGGGGCAGGAGGATCAACAGATGGAACCATAGGTGCCACGTATCTCCGCAACAATGACCTATGGAATACGTTATGGATGGAAAAAGAATCTGGAAGGGTCAAACGAAAAGACACAGGATTAAGAACCTCAGAAATCCTATACGAACCAATGAAACGAGGTTTAAACTTAGGAGAGGAAACCTTCATAGGAATATGACGAGAAGACAACCAAAACAAATCCCCAACACGAAGTCGGGGACCCACACAGCGTCTGCGATTAGCGAAACGTTGAGCCTTCTCCTGGGACAAGGTCAAATTGTCCACTACATGAGTCCAAATCTGCTGCAACCTGTCCACCACCGTATCCACACCAGGACAGTCCGAAGACTCAACCTGCCCTGAAGAGAAACGAGGATGGAACCCAGAGTTGCAGAAAAACGGCGAAACCAAGGTAGCCGAGCTGGCCCGATTATTAAGGGCGAACTCAGCCAAAGGCAAAAAGGACACCCAGTCATCCTGATCAGCAGAAACAAAGCATCTCAGATATGTTTCCAAGGTCTGATTGGTTCGTTCGGTCTGGCCATTAGTCTGAGGATGGAAAGCCGAGGAAAAAGACAAGTCAATGCCCATCCTTGCACAAAAGGCTCGCCGAAACCTCGAAACAAACTGGGAACCTCTGTCAGAAACGATATTCTCTGGAATGCCATGTAAACGAACCACATGCTGGAAGAACAATGGCACCAAATCAGAGGAGGAAGGTAATTTGGACAAGGGTACCAAATGGACCATCTTAGAGAAGCGATCACAAACCACCCAAATGACTGACATTTTTTGAGAGACGTCAAGATCTGAAATAAAATCCATAGAGATATGTGTCCAAGGCCTCTTCGGGACCGGCAAGGGCAAAAGCAACCCACTGGCACGAGAACAGCAGGGCTTAGCCCGAGCACAAATCCCACAGGACTGCACAAAAGAACGCACATCCCGCGACAGAGATGGCCACCAAAAGGATCTAGCCACTAACTCTCTGGTACCAAAGATTCCAGGATGACCAGCCAACACCGAACAATGAACCTCAGAGATAACTTTATTCGTCCACCTATCAGGGACAAACAGTTTCTCCGCTGGGCAACGATCAGGTTTATTAGCCTGAAATTTTTGCAGCACCCGCCGCAAATCAGGGGAGATGGCAGACACAATTACTCCCTCTTTGAGAATACCCGCCGGCTCAGATAAACCCGGAGAGTCGGGCACAAAACTCCTAGACAGGGCATCCGCCTTCACATTTTTAGAGCCCGGAAGGTACGAAACCACAAAGTCAAAACGGGCAAAAAACAGCGACCAACGAGCCTGTCTAGGATTCAACCTCTTGGCAGACTCGAGATAAGTTAAGTTCTTATGATCAGTCAAGACCACCACGCGATGCTTAGCTCCTTCAAGCCAATGACGCCACTCCTCGAATGCCCACTTCATGGCCAGCAACTCTCGATTGCCAACATCATAATTTCGCTCAGCAGGCGAAAACTTCCTGGAAAAGAAGGCTCATGGTTTCATCACCGAGCAATCAGAACTTCTCTGCGACAAAACAGCCCCTGCTCCAATCTCAGAAGCATCAACCTCGACCTGGAATGGAAGCGAAACATCTGGTTGACACAACACAGGGGCAGACGAAAACCGACGCTTCAACTCTTGAAAAGCTTCCACAGCAGCAGAAGACCAATTGACCACATCAGCACCCTTCTTGGTCAAATCGGTCAATGGTTTAGCAATACTAGAAAAATTGCAGATGAAGCGACGATAAAAATTAGCAAAGCCCAGGAACTTTTGCAGACTTTTCAGAGATGTCGGCTGAGTCCAATCATGGATGGCTTGGACCTTAACAGGGTCCATCTCGATAGTAGAAGGGGAAAGAATGAACCCCAAAAATGAAACCTTCTGAACACCAAAGAGACACTTAGATCTCTTCACAAACAAAGAATTAGCACGCAGGACCTGAAACACCGTTCTGACCTGCTTCACATGAGACTCCCAATCATCCGAGAAGATCAAAATATCATCCAAGTATACAATCAGGAATTTATCCAGGTACTCTCGGAAGATGTCATGCATAAAGGACTGAAACACTGATGGAGCATTGGCAAGTCCAAATGGCATTACCAGATACTCAAAATGGCCCTCGGGCGTATTAAATGCAGTATTCCATTCATCGCCTCGCTTAATACGCACAAGATTATACGCACCACGAAGATCTATCTTGGTGAACCAACTAGCCCCCTTAATCCGAGCAAACAAATCAGATAACAGCGGCAAGGGATACTGAAATTTAACCGTGATCTTATTTAGAAGGCGATAATCTATACAAGGTCTCAGCGAACCATCCTTCTTGGCCACAAAAAAGAACCCTGCTCCTAATGGCGACGATGACGGGCAAATATGCCCCTTCTCCAAGGACTCCTTCACGTAACTCCGCATAGCGGCGTGCTCAGGCACAGATAAATTAAACAGTCGACCTTTTGGGAATTTACTACCAGGAATCAAATCGATAGCACAATCACAATCCCTATGCGGAGGTAGGGTATCGGACTTGGGCTCATCAAATACATCCCGGTAATCAGACAAGAACTCTGGAACCTCAGAAGGGGTGGATGACGAAATAGACAGAAATGGGACATCACCATGTACCCCCTGACAACCCCAGCTGGACACAGACATGGATTTCCAATCTAATACTGGATTATGGACTTGTAGCCATGGCAACCCCAACACGACCACATCATGCAGATTATGCAACACCAGAAAGCGAATAACCTCCTGATGTGCAGGAGCCATGCACATGGTCAGCTGGGTCCAGTACTGAGGCTTATTCTTGGCCAAAGGCATAGCATCAATTCCTCTCAATTAAATAGGACACTGCAAGGGCTCCAAGAAAAACCCACAACGCCTAGCATACTCCAAGTCCATCAAATTCAGGGCAGCGCCTGAATCCACAAATGCCATGACAGAATAAGATGACAAAGAGCAGATCAAGGTAACGGACAAAAGAAACTTTGATTGTACCGTACCAATGGTGGCAGACCTAGCGAACCGCTTAGTGCGCTTAGGACAATCAGAGATAGCATGAGTGGAATCACCACAGTAGAAACACAGCCCATTCTGACGTCTGTGTTCTTGCCGTTCAACTCTGGTCAAAGTCCTATCGCACTGCATAGGCTCAGGTTTATGCTCAGATAATACCGCCAAATGGTGCACAGATTTACGCTCACGCAAGCATCGACCGATCTGAATGGCCAAAGACATAGACTCATTCAGACCAGCAGGCATAGGAAATCCCACCATGACATCCTTAAGGGCTTCAGAGAGACCCTTTCTGAAAATAGCTGCGAGCGCACCTTCATTCCATTGAGTGAGTACGGACCACTTTCTAAATTTCTGACAATATACCTCTATCTCATCCTGACCCTGACACAGAGCCAGCAAATTTTTCTCTGCCTGATCCACTGAATTAGGTTCATCGTACAGCAATCCGAGCGCCAGGAAAAACGCATCAATATTACTTAATGCAGGATCTCCTGGCGCAAGAAAAAATGCCCAGTCCTGAGGGTCACCACGTAAAAAAGAAATAATGATCCTAACTTGTTGAACTGGGTCACCAGAGGAGCGAGGTTTCAAAGCCAGAAATAGTTTACAATTATTTTTGAAACTCAGAAATTTAGTTCTATCTCCAAAAAACAAATCAGGAATAGGAATTCTTGGTTCTAACATAGAATTCTGAACCACAAAGTCTTGAATATTTTGTACTCTTGCCGTGAGCTGATCCACACATGAAGACAGACCCTTAATGTCCATCGCTACACCTGTGTCCTGAACCACCCAAATGTCTAGGGGAAAAAAAAGGCAAAACAGTGCAGAGAAAAAAAAAATGGTCTCAGAACTTCTTTTTTCCCTCTATTGGGAATCATTAGTACTTTGGGCCTCCAGTACTGTTATGGCTGGTAATTACCACAATGGACATAGAAGTCAGAGCACAAACAGTGATCTGACAATAACCCAAAAACATAGAACGAGCTCTGAGACGTGGGAACTCTGCTGACCGCAATCCCTAATCCTCTCCAACCACACTGGAGGCAGCCTTGGATTGCGCCTAACGCTCCCTATACAACTCGGCACAGCCTGAGAAACTAGCTAGCCTGAAGATAGAAAATAAGCCTACCTTGCCTCAGAGAAATACCCCAAAGGAAAAGGCAGCCCCCCACATATAATGACTGTGAGTTAAGATGAAAAGACAAACGTAGAGATGAAATAGATTTAGCAAAGTGAGGCCCGACTTTCTGAACAGAGCGAGGATAGGAAAGGTAACTTTGCGATCAACACAAAACCCTACAAACAACCACGCAAAGGGGGCAAAAAGACCCTCCGTACCGACTAACGGCACGGAGGTACACCCTCTGCGTCCCAGAGCTTCCAGCAAGCAAGGAAAACCAAATAAACAAGCTGGACAGAAAAAACAGCAAACAAAAATAACACAAGAGCAACTTAGCTATGCAGAGCAGCAGGCCACAGGAACCATCCAGGAGAAAGCAAGTCCAATACTAGAACATTGACTGGAGGCCAGGATCAAATAGAGCAGCACCTAACGACTTCACCACATCACCTGAGGAAGGAAACTCAGAAGCCGCAGTACCACTCTCCTCCACTAACGGAAGCTCATAGAGAGAATCAGCCGAAGTACCACTTGTGACCACAGGAGGGAGCTCTGCCACAGAATTCACAACACAATATACTATGTGGCTGTGCAGTATACTACGTGGACATGCATATTCTAAAATACCCGATGCGTTAGAATCGGGCCACCATCTAGTACATACAGTATATAAACCTTACAGTGTTACACCTGCCTATTAATACCAATGACTGTAATAATAATAATTTTATTTCTATAGCGCCAACATATTCTGCAGCACTTTACATTTTAGAGGGGAATTGTACAGACAATAAAACACATTACAGCATAACAATAATCACATAAATCAACAGCTACCAAGAGGAATGAGGGCCCTGCTCGCAAGCTTACAATCTATGAGGAAATAAGGGAGACACGAGAGGTGGATGGTAACAATTGCTTTCATTGTTCGGACCAACCATAATGTAAGAAGTCGGGTGTTCATGTAATGCTGCATGAACAAGTCACCTACCAGTATGTGTAAAAGTACAGACATAGAGGGCTATTAAATGCATTGCAAAGTGTATGGGAACATGATACAAGGAACCTGGTTATGGTAAAAATTTTAATGGACAACACAGGGATAGTTGAATTAATGTATTGAGGCGGTAGGCCAGTCTGAAGAAATGCATTTTTAGGGCATACTTAAAACTGTGGGTATTGAGGATTAATCAAATTATCCTGGGCAGTGCATTTCATAAAATTGGCGCAGCACGTGAGAAGTCTTGGAGACAGAGTGGGAGGTTCCGATTATTGAGGATGTTAACCTCAGGTCATTAGCAGAACGGAGAGCATGGGTAGGGTGGTAGGCTGAGTCCAGGGAGGAGATGTAGGGTGGGGCTGAGCCATGGGGCGCTTTGTGGATGAGAGTAATAAGTTTATATTGAATGACTGAGGATAAACTACAAATAAACTACTAAGATTTTATTTTTAGATACATGTGTATCTAAGGCCAGATAAGGGCTGGTGGAACCCACATTTTGGATCCTCTATACCAGAGGTCCCCAACTCCAGTCCTCAAGGCCCACCAACAGGTCATGTTTTCAGGATTTCCTTTGCATTGCACAGGTGATGCAATTATTACCTGCGCAAGACAGAAAACATGACCTGTTGGTGGGCCTTGAGGACTGGAGTTGGGGACCTCTGCTCTATACTTACTGTAACCATATACCATAGAAATGGCTGTTCTAGTGCTCTCCACTAAGTTCTATAGGAGCTGAGGATATAGATGAGATAGTGACTCCTTTAGATCTCAAAGCAAGAGCCACACACAAGTCTTCACTTTTTCTAGTTCAATAAGGATCACTAAACAGCTCAGGAAATTTCTGTTTTTCTGAGAGGCATGGAGTGTATGTACTAATCGCTAGGGTTGAGCGAAACGGATCGGTCAATTTCATAAGATGCCGACTTTCGGCAGAGTCGGGTTTCATGAAACCCGATCCGATCCCAGTGTGGGATCGGCCATGCGGTACGCAATCTTTGCGCCAAAGTCACGTTTCATATGACGCGTTCAGCGCCATTTCTCAGCCAATGAAGGTGGACGCAGAGTGTGGGCAGCGTGATGACATAGGTCTCAGTCCCCAAGATCTTAGAGAAGGGCTATAAAGGGGCGTGCACGCCGACCGCCATCTTACTTCTGGCAATCTGAGCATAGGGAGAGGTTGCTGCAGCTTCGTCAGAAGCAGGGATACTGTTAGGGAGGGAATATTAACCCCCAAACCGCTTGTGTTGTAGCGATTTTCACTGTCCAACACCACCTTTTCTTTGCAGGGACAGTGGAGGCTTGATTTCTGTGCATCAGCTCTGTAGCTTATATGGCTCCCTGATAGCTGCATTGCTGTTTGTACGCCGCTGTGCAAACCAACTGCTTTTTTCAAAGCAAAAATCCTGTTGCTTCTTTCTGCACAGTTCTCTTGTTTCTTTGTTTGTCCACACTTTTGTGTGCAGAAGTCCTTTTTACTGCTGGCTGCCATACTTGTCCTGAGATCAGTGTAGGGAGATTGTTATTGTAGCACAGTCCCTTTATATATATATATATATATATATATATAAAAGTATATATATATATATATATGATATATATATAAAAGTATATATATATATATATGTATATATATATATATATATATATATATATATATATATATATCTGCTAGCCACTTTCTGACACTGAAACTGTGTAGTGTAATACAATGGGCCTGATTTTCCCAGCAGTCTCCCACACCTATAAAGGGAAATTTCTATTGCCACTAAGTGCTTCTGTGTCAGTCCTGTTTGTGGCATTTCTGTCAGCCACTTTCTGACACAGAAACTGTGTAGTGTAAGACAGTGGGCCTGATTTTCCCAGCAGTCTCCCACACCTATAAAGGGAAATTTCTATTGCCACTAAGTGCATCTGCGTCAGTCCTGTTTGTGGCATTTCTGTCAGCCACTTTCTGACACAGAAACTGTGTAGCGTAATACAGTGGGCCTGATTTTCCCAGCAGTCTCACACACCTATTAAGGGAAATTTCTATTGCCACTAAGTGCATCTGCGTCAGTCCTGTTTGTGGCATATCTGTCAGCCACTTTCTGACACAGAAACTGTGTAGTGTAATACAGTGGGCCTGATTTTCCCAGCAGTCTCCCACACCTATAAAGGGAAATTTCTATTGCCACTAAGTGCATCTGCGTGAGTCCTGTTTGTGGCATATCTGTTGGCCACTTTCTGACACAGAGACTGTGTAGTGTAATACAGTGGGCCTGATTTTCCCAGCAGTCTCACACACCTATAAAAGGAAATTTCTATTGCCACTAAGTGCATCTGCGTCAGTCCTGTTTGTGGCATATCTGTCGACCACTTTCTGACACTGAAACTTTGTAGTGTAATACAGTGGGCCTGATTTTCCCAGTAGTCTCCCACACCTATAAAGGGAAATTTCTATTGCCACTAAGTGCAACTGCGTCAGTCCTGTTTGTGGCATATCTGTCAGCCCCTTTCTGACACAGAAACTGTGTAGTGTAATACAGTGGGCCTGATTTTCCCAGCAGTCTCCCACACCTATTAAGGGACATTTCTATTGATTGCCACTAAGTGCATCTGCGTCATTCCTGTTTGTGGCATATCTGTCGGACACTTTCTGACACTGAAACTGTGTAGTGTAATACAGTGGGCCTGATTTTCCCAGCAGTCTCACACACCTATAAAGGGAAATTTCTATTGCCACTAAGTGCATCTGCGTCAGTCCTGTTTGTGGCATATCTGTCGGCCACTTTCTGACACTGAAACTTTTTAGTGTATAATACAGTGGGCCTGATTTTCCCAGTAGTCTCCCACGCCTATAAAGGGAAATTTCTATTGCCACTAAGTGCATCTGCGTGAGTCCTGTTTGTGGCATATCTGTCAGCCAATTTCTGACACAGAAACTGTGTAGTGTAATACAGTGGGCCTGATTTTCCCAGCAGTCTCAAACACCTATGAAGGGAGATTAAATTCACAACAAGTTTACGTACACCTTCTAACTGGTTTTACAGTACCATATAACGTCTGTTAGTTTGGTTACATTTTTCCAAGAATGAGGAAGTCTGGTGGAAGAGGTCGTGGCCATGGGCGGTCATTGCCAGCTGGTAATGATGATAGTGGTGGTGGAGCATCAAGTGGTCGTGGGAAAAGCAATATAGCACCTAAGTCTCGAGTTGTTGAGCCAGTGTCATCATCGGGCTACACAAGGCCTCAAACGTTCCCTTTTCTGGGAGTAGGAAAACCGCTTTTAAAGCCGGAGCAGCAGGAACAAGTTTTGGCTTTCCTTGCTGACTCTGCCTCTAGCTCTTTCGCCTCCTCTTCGGAAAGTGCAAAAAGTCGCTTCCTTGTGTCCTTCACCCAGAACAACAGAGAAGGATGCGTCAGGCGACATAACAGGTTACTCCATGAAGCTCTTTACACATACCTTGCCTGGGTTAGAAAGGGAAATTGTTAACAGGCCATGCCCATTACAAGATGAATCGGACATGGAGAGCACAGATGCACAGCCACAGCTAGATTATGATGCTGTTCCATTGACTCAGATCACAACATTGCCCTCGCAGTGTACTGAGCCAGAATCTGACCCTGATGAGACTATGGTGCCCCGTTCCGAACGCTATAGGACCGGCTTACACGGTGACACAGAGGAAGGTGCACAGGACATAGAAGAGGAGGTGATAGATGACCCAGTTGTTGACCCCGATTGGCAGTCATTGGGGGAACAGGGTGCCGCTGGCAGTAGCTCTGAAGCGGAGGAGGAGGAGCCACAGCAGGCATCATCATCACAACAGTTTTCATCTGGCAGGCCCGTATCTGGCCAAAAACGTGTGTCAAAACCAAAAACAGTTGTAGGACAGCTGGCCATCCGGTTAAAGTAGCTCAGTGTGCAATGCCTGAAAAGGTATTCGATAGTAGGAAGAGTGAAGTCTGGCAATTTTTTAACCAAGATCCGAATGATCGGTGCAAAGTGATCTGTAAGAAATGCTCAAGGACCTTTAGCAGAGGTCAGAATGTCAAAAATGTAAATACAAGTTGCATGCGTAGACATCTAACCACCATGCACTTGCAAGCCTGGACTAACTACCAAACGTCCCGTAAAGTTGTTGCACCCGCTCACAACGAAGCTAGTCAGCAACGCTACATTCCTTCCCTCATTGTAAGCCCATCGTTTACGACACCACCTGCAGCAAATGTGGAGGTATCGTCGCAAGGCCAAAGCAGTCAAGGAATCACCAGGTTCTTGGTAGGAAACAATGTAGGCCAACAGCAAGAATACCATCACCAACCCTCTCTCAGTCTGCCATGTCCACCACCACCCCCTCTAGTTCCACCTAATGCAGCTCTCCAGTCCAGCTCACCCTACAAGAAACTCTACTTAGGAAAAGGATGTACTCATCCTCTCATCCACGTACACAGGGTTTGAACGCCCACATTGCTAGACTAATTTTGTTAGAGATGATGCCCTACCGGTTGGTTAAAAGCGAAGCTTTGAAAGCCCTGATGGCCTATGAAGTACCACACTATGACCTACCCAGTCACACTTCTTTGCGAGAAAAGCCATCCCAGCCCTCCACCAGCATGTCAAAGACTGCATTGTTCATGCACTCAGGCAATCAGTCAGTAGAAAGGTGCACCTCACAACAGATGCATGGACCAGTAGGCATGGCCAGGGACGTTACGTGTCTATCACAGCGCACTGGGTTAATGTCATGGATGCAGGGTACACAGGGGAGAGCCATAGTGGCACAATTCTGCCAAGTCCACGGTCTAAGAAACAGTTGGCTGTAGGCATTTGCCCCTCCTCTTCCTCCTCCAGAAGTGAAAGCTCGTCCACAGAGCGCAGTCGCATGACCACTCCATCCGCAGCTGCCAGTGTTGCGCACGAGGTGTCCCGTTATGGAACAGCTTGTGGGAAGCGTCAGCAGGCTGTGTTGGAAATAAAGTGTTTGGGCGACAACAGACACACTGCGGAAGTTCTGTCCAACTTCTTGCAGCAAGAAACTAAGTCATGGCTGGGCAGTGTACATCTTGAGGCAGGCAAGGTAGTCAGTGATAACGGAAGGAATTTTATGGCTGCCTTAGCCCTTTCACAACTGAAACACATTCCTTGCCTTGCTCACACCTTGAACCTGGTGGTGCAGTGCTTCCTGAAAAGTTATCCGGGGTTACCCGCCCTGCTCCTGAAGGTGCGCAGACTTTGCTCGCACATCCGTCATTCGCCCGTACACTCCAGCCGTATGCAGAACCATCAGCGATCTTTGAAGCTTCCCCAGCACCGCCTAATAATCGACATCGCAACAAGGTGGAACTCCACACTGCACATGCTTCAGAGGCTGTGCGAACAGAGGCGTGCTGTTATGTATTTGTGGGAGGATACACATACACGGGCAGGCAGTTGGATGGCAGACATGGAGTTGTCAGGTGTGCAGTGGTCGAAGCTACAAGATCTGTGTCAAGTCCTTCAGTGTTTTGAGGAATGCACACGCCTGGTTAGTGCAGACGACGCCATCATAAGCATGAGCATCCCCCTAATGCCTCAGCTGATGCAAAGTTTGACGCACATAAAGGAACAGGCGTCTGCAGCTGAGGACGAGCGTAGCCTT
Source organism: Ranitomeya imitator (assembly GCF_032444005.1). Lineage (NCBI taxonomy): Eukaryota > Metazoa > Chordata > Amphibia > Anura > Dendrobatidae > Ranitomeya > Ranitomeya imitator. The sequence continues at coordinate 718,769,301 of NC_091282.1, read as the reverse complement.
GATGACAGTCAGCCACTGTCTGCTCAGGGAAGTCTCCTGGACGAGGTGGCGGACGAAGAGGAGGAGGATGATGGGGATGAATATTTATGGGAGGAGGAAGCTTCTCAGGGGGCAATAGAAACTGGTGGTGTTGCAAGGTCAGGTACAGGGTTTTTGAGGGAGACAAGTGATGTTGATTTGCCAGAAAGTGCTCCTCAACCCAGCACAAGTAGTGAATTGACACCACCTGGAACATTGGCCCACATGGCGGATTATGCCTTGAGTATTCTAAAAAGGGACCCCCGCATTATCAAAATGATGACCGATGACGATTACTGGTTGGCCTGCCTCCTGGATCCACGCCATAAAGGGAAATTGCAAAATATCATGCCACATGAGAACCTTGAGCAAATATTGGCTGCCAAAGAAGCAACTCTTGTATACCATTTGGTTCAGGCATTCCCAGCACACAGCGGCGGTGATGGTTATCACACGAGCTGCAGAGGGCAACATGGCAGAGGTGTTAGAGGTGCATAAATCAGAAGTGGCATTGGACAGAGGGGTTTTATGACCAGGTTGTGGAGTGATTTCGCAATGACCGCAGACACGACAGGTACTGCAGCATCAATTCAAAGTGACAGGAGACAACATTTGTCCAGTATGGTTACTAACTATTTTTCCTCCCTTATCGATGTTCTCCCTCACCTATCATTCCCATTTGATTACTGGGCATCCAAAATAGACACCTGGCCTGAATTGGCAGAATATGCATTGCAGGAGATTGCTTGCCCAGCAGCTAGTGTGCTTTCAGAAAGAGTATTCAGTGCTGATGGTTCAATACTGACCGAAAAAAGGAGTCGTCTGGCTACCCAAAATGTTGATGATCTAACCTTCATTAAAATGAACCAATCATGGATTTCTAAATATTTTGCCCCACCGTTCCCTGCTGACACCTAGCTTTCCTGTAAAAAGGTCTTGCTTTTAGACTGGTCTTACTGACTGCTCCAATTTCTCCATTTGCAGCTGCTGTATGTCCAGCATACGCCATTTTTACACCTCCCTAAATGTGCTGACTCCCCCCATGGGGCCGTGGTCACCACTTGGCGCAAGCACCTGTGCGAGTGCCGTTTGGCTGAAGAAGTGGGTGTGCCCACTTTTGGGCGATGGCACTGGCACAGGGTCCCTCATAGTACAATGAAGTGTCTCTGGCGGTGGTGGTGAGCACCCCACGTCAGACACACCTTCGTAATATGAGGGGCCCTGGGCCAGTACCGCCGCCCACGAGAGATTGTTCCCCCCAGCTCAAACAGTGCTCTACCACTTGCAAAATTATCCCTCACTGCTCCACCACTGTTTAGTCTGTGCAGTTAAATCCTTCAATGGCACTGCCAACACCAATTTGTTGACATGTATGATGCTAGTAAAAATATTCAGGGGCCCTGTCCTACATTTACACCAGTTAATACTTTGTGCCAAATACCACTGTCTGCAAGTCAGCAGAGGAGCCCACCCCTGTACTTGGGTATGCCACCTGTTTATTTGTGAAATTTTTCTTTTGCCAGACATTAACCTCACTTTATTATTTTGGCCTACTTACTGTGTCAGACACTCCTTCCAATTGTCCTCCGCTGACCACACCAATGCTGTCTGTGTACCCCTGTAATCTATTAAAACCTGCATCGGGCCTACATTTTTATTTTAGGCCTACTAAGTCTGTCTGCGGTCCCTTCTTGCAATCGTCCTCCGCTGACCACACCAATGCTGCCTGTGTACCCCTGTAACCTATTTAAACCTGCATCAAGCCTACTTTTTTATTTTAGGCCTACTAAGTCTGTCTGCGGTCGCTCCTTGCAATCGTCCTCCGCTGACCACACCAAAGCTGCCTGTGTACCCCTGTAACCTATTTAAACCTGCATCGAGCCTACTTTTTAATTTTAGGCCTACTAAGTCTGTCTGCGGTCCCTCCTTACAATCGTCCTCCGCTGACCACACCAATGCTGCCTGTGTAACCGTGTAACCTATTTAAACCTGCATCGAGCCTACTTTTTTTTATTTTAGGCCTACTAAGTCTGTCTGCGGTCCCTCCTTGCAATCGTCCTCCGCTGACCACACCAATGCTGCCTGTGTACCCCTGTAACCTATTTATACCTACATCGAGCCTACTTTTTTTATTTTAGGCCTACTAACGGTGTCTGCCGCTCCTTGGTGTTCTCCTGTTTTTTTTTCCTGAGCTTCAATCTTCAGGCTTTCGGCCTATATTTTTAATATTAAACTGCATTTGCCCTACTAGTTTGGTTGGGGCCTACTAACGGTGTCTGCCGCTCTTTGGTGTTGTCCTCCAAGGAAAAAAGCTGAGCTTCAATCTTCAGGCTTTCGGCCTATATCAGATATTTAACTGCATTTGTGTTATGGACCTGGTGGTTAGGAGCACCCGGAACGACCTGATGGTTAAACTCACACAGGACAAGCTCTGGGAAGTGGGAGCTCTGCTGACCGCAACCCCTAATCCTATCACACAACTAGAAATAGCCGTGGAGCGTACCTAACACGACCTAGACGCCTCTTCACAGCCCAAGAGCTAACTAGCCCTAAAGATAGAAAATAAAGCCTACCTTGCCTCAGAGAAGTTCCCCAAAGGAAAAGGCAGCCCCCCACATATATTGACTGTGAGTAAAGATGAAAGTCACAAACACAGAAATGAAACAGGTTTCAGCAAAGGGAGGCCAGACTTACTAAACAGACTGAGGATAGGAAAGGTATCTTTGCGGTCAGCACAAAAAACTACAAAAGACCACGCAGAGTGTGCAAAAAGACCTCCGCACCGACTCACGGTGCGGAGGTGCCACTCTGCATCCCAGAGCTTCCAGCTAGCAAGACAAAATCATGATAGCCAACTGGACAAGGAAACAATGAACAAATAAATAACTAGCAGGGACTAAGCTTCTGCTGGAGAAGACAGGTCACCAGAAAGATCCAAGAGCGAACTGAACCAGTACAAGAACATTGACAGCTGGCATGGAGTAACGATCTGAGTGGAGTTAAATAGAACAGCCAGCCAAAGAATAAACTACGTCACCTGTGGAAGGAACCTCAGAAGCAGCAGCTCCACTCACAGCCACCAGAGGGAGTCCATGGACAGAACTTGCCGAAGTACCATTCATGACCACAGGAGGGCGTTCGAAAACAGAATTCACAACAGTACCCCCCCTTGAGGAGGGGTCACCGAACCCTCACCAGAGCCCCCAGGCCGATCAGGACGAGCCAAATGAAAGGCACGAACTATATCGGCAGCATGAACATCAGAAGCAAAAACCCAGGAATTATCTTCCTGACCATAACCCTTCCACTTGACCAGGTACTGGAGTTTCCGTCTCGAAATACGAGAATCCAAAATCTTCTCCACCACATACTCCAACTCCCCCTCGACCAACACCGGGGCAGGAGGATCAACGGAGGGAACCATAGGCGCCACGAATCTCCGCAATAACGACCTATGGAACACATTATGGATGGCAAAAGAAGCTGGAAGGTCCAAACAAAATGACACAGGATTAAGAACTTCAGAAATCTTATACGGACCAATGAAACGAGGCTTAAACTTAGGAGAGGAAACCTTCATAGGAACATGACGAGATGACAACCAAACCAAATCCCCAACACGAAGTCGGGGACCAACTCAGCGCCGGCGGTTAGCGAAACGTTGAGCCTTCTCCTGGGACAATGTCAAATTGTCCACCACATGAGTCCAAATCTGCTGCAACCTGTTCACCACCGTATCCACACCAGGACAGTCCGAAGGCTCAACCTGCCCTGAAGAGAAACAAGGATGGAAACCAGAATTACAGAAAAAAGGCGAAACCAAAGTAGCCGAGCTGGCCCGATTATTAAGGGCGAACTCAGCCAAAGGCAAGAAGGACAACCAATCATCCTGATCAGCAGAAACAAAGCATCTCAGATATGTCTCCAAAGTCTGATTAGTTCGTTCGGTTTGGCCATTTGTCTGAGGATGGAAAGCCGAAGAAAAAGACAAATCAATGCACATCATAGCACAAAAGGACCGCCAAAACCTCGAAACAAACTGAGAACCTCTGTCCGAGACGATGTTCTCCGGAATGCCATGCAAACGAACCACATGCTGGAAAAACAATGGCACCAAATCAGAGGAGGAAGGCAATTTAGACAAGGGTACCAAATGGACCATCTTAGAGAAGCGATCACAAACCACCCAAATGACCGACATCCTTTGAGAGACAGGGAGATCTGAAATAAAATCCATGGAAATATGCGTCCAGGGCCTCTTCGGGACCGGCAAGGGCAAAAGCAACCCACTGGCACGAGAACAGCAGGGCTTAGCCCGAGCACAAGTCCCACAGGACTGCACAAAAGAACGCACATCCCGTGACAAAGAAGGCCACCAAAAGGATCTAGCCACCAAATCTCTGGTACCAAAGATTCCAGGATGTCCAGCCAACACCGAACAATGAACCTCAGAGAAAACTCTACTAGTCCATCTATCAGGGACAAACAGTTTCTCCGCTGGACAACGGTCAGGTCTATCAGCCTGAAACTTCTGCAGCACGCGCCGCAAATCAGGGGAGATGGCAGACAAAATTACCCCCTCTTTGAGAATACCCGCCGGCTCAGGAACACCCGGAGAGTCAGGCACAAAACTCCTTGACAGGGCATCAGTCTTCACATTCTTAGAGCCCGGAAGGTACGAAACCACAAAATCAAAACGGGAGAAAAACAGCGACCATCGAGCCTGTCTAGGATTCAACCGATTGGCAGACTCGAGATAAGTTAAATTCTTGTGATCCGTCAAGACCACCACGCGATGCTTGGCTCCTTCAAGCCAATGTCGCCTGTTGTGAATTCTGTTTTCAAACTCCCTCCTGTGGTCGTGAATGGTACTTCGGCGAGTTCTGTCTATGGGCTCCCTCTGGTGGCTATGAGTGAAGCTGCTGCTTCTGAGGTTCCTTACACAGGTGACGTGGTTTATCCTTTGGTTGGCTTCTCTATTTAACTCCACTCAGATCGTTACTCCATGCCAGCTGTCAATGTTTTAGCATTGGTTCAGTTCGCTCCTGGATCTGCCTGGTGACCTGTCTTCTCCTGCAGAAACTAGTTCCTTTTTGTTATTTTTGCTCATTGTTTCTTTGTCCAGCTGGTTATCCTGATTTTGTCTTCCTAGCTGTAAGCTCTGGGATGCAGAGTGGCCCCCCTGCACCGTGAGTCGGTGCGGAGGTCTTTTTTGCAAACTCTGCGTGGTCTTTTGTAGGTTTTTGTGCTGATCGCAAAGATTCCTTTCCTATCCTCTGTCTATTTAGTAAGTCTGGCCTCTCTTTCCTGAAACCTATTTCATTTCTGCGTTTGTGACTTTCATCTTTTCTCACAGTCATTATATGTGGGGGGCTGCCTTTTCCTTTGGGGAATTTCTCTGAGGCAAGGTAGGCTTTATTTTCTATCTCTAGGGCTAGCTAGCTCTGAGGCTGTGACGAGGCGCCTAGGGAGCGTCAGGAGCGCTCCACGGCTATTTTTAGTGTGTGTGATAGGATTATGGCTTGCGGTCAGCAGAGCTCCCATATCCCAGAGCTCGTCCTGTATGAGTTTAACTATCAGGTCGGGTGCTCCTAACCACCAGGTCATAACAATACAGCTGGCCCAAAGTATTAATGCATCTCAATAGAGGGATAAGAGGACTTCTGAGACAATTTTTTTTTCTTTGCACTGTGTTTTGTCTTTCTTTTCCCCTAGACCTTTGGGTGGTTCAGGACACAGGTGTAGAGATGGACATTCAGGGTCTATCCTCTTGTGTGGATCATCTCACTGCAAGGGTACAAAACATTCAAGATTTTGTGGTTCAGAATCCGATGTTAGAGCCTAGAATTCCTATTCCTGATTTATTTTCTGGGGATAGATCTAGATTCTTGAATTTCAAAAATAATTGTAAACTGTTTCTAGCTTTGAAACCCCGCTCCTCTGGTGACCCCGTTCAACAAGTAAAAATCATAATTTCTTTGTTGCGTGGTGACCCTCAAGACTGGGCATTTTCCCTTGCGCCAGGAGATCCTGCATTGCGAGATGTAGATGCGTTTTTTCTGGCGCTTGGATTTCTTTATGATGAACCAAATTCAGTGGATCAGGCAGAGAAAATCTTGCTGGCTTTGTGTCAGGGTCAAGATAAAGCGGAGGTGTACTGTCAGAAGTTTAGAAAGTGGTCTGTGCTTACTCAGTGGAATGAATGTGCCCTGGCGGCAATTTTCAGAAAGGGTCTTTCTGAAGCCCTTAAGGATGTCATGGTGGGATTTCCCACGCCTGCTGGTCTGAATGAGTCTATGTCCTTGGCCATTCAGATCGATCGGCGCATGCGTGAGCGCAAAGCTGTGCACCATCTGGCGGTATTCTCTGAGCATAAGCCTGAGCCTATGCAATGTGATAGGACTTTGACTAGAGCTGAACGGCAAGAACACAGACGTCGGAAGGGGCTGTGTTTTTACTGTGGTGAATCCACTCATGCTATCTCCGATTGTCCTAAGCGCACTAAGCGGTTCGCTAGGTCTGCCACCATTGGTACGGTACAGTCTAAATTTCTTTTGTCCGTTACTCTGATTTGCTCTCTGTCGTCCTATTCTGTAATGGCATTTATGGATTCAGGCGCTGCCCTGAATTTGATGGACTTGGAGTTTGCCAGGCGCTGAGGTTTTTTCTTGGAGCCCTTGCAGTATCCTATTCCATTGAGAGGAATTGATGCTACGCCTTTGGCCAAGAATAAGCCTCAGTACTGGACTCAATTGACCATGTGCATGGCTCCTGCACATCAGGAGGATATTCGCTTTTTGGTGTTGCATAATCTGCATGATGTGGTCGTTTTGGGGTTGCCATGGCTACAGGTCCATAATCCAGTATTGGATTGGAAATCTATGTCTGTGTCCAGCTGGGGTTGTCAGGGGGTACTGTTATGGCTGGCAATCAGGCAACACAGCGTGCAGTAATCAGCGCACATACAGAGATCTGGCAATAACCAAAAACAATAGGACGAGCTCTGAGACGTGGAATCTCTGTAGACTGCAGTACCTGATCTATCCTCACACAACTATAAGCAGCAGTGGATTGCGCCTATCACTACCTATGCAACTCGGCACTGCCTGAGGAGCTGACTAGCCTGAAGATAGAAATACAAGCCTGACTTACCTCAGAGAAATACCCCAAAGGAATAGGCAGCCCCCCACATATAATGACTGTTAGCAAGATGAAAAGACAAACGTAGGAATGAAATAGATTCAGCAAAGTGAGGCCCGATATTCTAGACAGAGCGAGGATAGCAAAGAGAACTATGCAGTCTACAAAAAACCCTAAAACGAAAACCACGCAAAGGGGCAAAAAGACCCACCGTGCCGAACTAACAGCACGGCGGTGCACCCCTTTGCTTCTCAGAGCTTCCAGCAAAAGTTAATAGCAAGCTGGACAGAAAAAAACAGAAAACAAACTAGAAGCACTTATCTAGCAGAGCAGCAGGCCCAAGGAAAGATGCAGTAGCTCAGATCCAACACTGGAACATTGACAAGGAGCAAGGAAGACAGACTCAGGTGGAGCTAAATAGCAAGGCAGCCAACGAGCTCACCAAAACACCTGAGGGAGGAAGCCCAGAGACTGCAATACCATTTGTGAACTCAGCCACAGAATTCACAACAGTACCCCCCCCTTGAGGAGGGGTCACCGAACCCTCACCAGAACCCCCAGGCCGACCAGGATGAGCCACATGAAAGGCACGAACAAGATCTGGGTAATGGACATCAGAGGCAAAAACCCAGGAATTATCTTCCTGAGCATAACCCTTCCATTTGACCAGATACTGGAGTTTCCGTCTAGAGACACGAGAATCCAAAATCTTCTCCACAATATACTCCAATTCCCCCTCCACCAAAACAGGGGCAGGAGGCTCCACAGATGGAACCATAGGTGCCACGTATCTCCTCAACAACGACCTATGGAATACATTATGTATGGAAAAGGAGTCTGGGAGGATCAGACGAAAAGACACTGGATTGATAATCTCAGAAATCCTATACGGACCAATAAAACGAGGTTTAAATTTAGGAGAGGAAACCTTCATAGGAATATGACGAGAAGATAACCAAACCAGATCCCCAACACGAAGTCGGGGTCCCACACGGCGTCTGCGATTAGCGAAAAGCTGAGCCTTCTCCTGGGACAAGGTCAAATTGTCCACTACCTGAGTCCAGATCTGCTGCAACCTGTCCACCACAGAATCCACACCAGGACAGTCCGAAGACTCAACCTGTCCTGAAGAGAAACGAGGATGGAACCCAGAATTGCAGAAAAATGGAGAGACCAAGGTAGCCGAGCTGGCCCGATTATTAAGGGCGAACTCAGCCAACGGCAAAAATGACACCCAATCATCCTGGTCAGCGGAAACAAAACATCTCAGATAAGTTTCCAAGGTCTGATTGGTTCGTTCGGTCTGGCCATTAGTCTGAGGATGGAAGGCCGAGGAGAAAGATAGGTCAATGCCCATCCTACCACAAAAGGCTCGCCAGAACCTCGAGACAAACTGGGAACCTCTGTCAGAAACAATATTCTCAGGAATGCCATGTAAACGAACCACATGCTGGAAGAACAAAGGCACCAAATCAGAGGAGGAAGGCAATTTAACCAAGGGCACCAGATGGACCATTTTAGAAAAGCGATCACAGACCACCCAAATGACCGACATTTTTTGAGAAACGGGAAGGTCAGAAATGAAATCCATCGAAATATGTGTCCAAGGCCTCTTCGGGACCGGCAAGGGCAAAAGCAACCCACTGGCACGTGAACAGCAGGGCTTAGCCCTAGCACAAATTCCACAGGACTGCACAAAAGCACGCACATCCCGCGACAGAGATGGCCACCAGAAGGATCTAGCAACCAACTCCCTGGTACCAAAGATTCCTGGATGACCGGCCAGCACCGAACAATGAAGTTCAGAGATAACTTTACTAGTCCACCTATCAGGGACGAACAGTTTCTCGGCCGGACAACGATCAGGTTTATTAGCCTGAAATTTCTGCAACACTCTCCGCAAATCAGGGGAGATGGCAGACACAATGACTCCTTCCTTGAGGATACTCGCCGGCTCAGATAACCCCGGAGAGTCGGGCACAAAACTCCTAGACAGAGCATCCGCCTTCACATTTTTAGAGCCCGGAAGGTATGAAATCACAAAATCAAAACGAGCAAAAAATAACGACCAACGGGCCTGTCTAGGATTCAAGCGCTTGGCAGACTCAAGATAAGTAAGGTTCTTATGATCAGTCAAAACCACCACGCGATGCTTAGCACCCTCAAGCCAATGACGCCACTCCTCGAATGCCCACTTCATGGCCAGCAACTCTCGGTTGCCCACATCATAATTACGCTCAGCAGCAGAAAATTTCCTGGAAAAGAAAGCACATGGTTTGAACACTGAGCAACCAGAACCTCTCTGTGACAAAACCGCCCCTGCACCAATCTCAGAAGCATCAACCTCGACCTGGAACGGAAGAGAAACATCAGGTTGACACAACACAGGGGCACAGCAAAAACGACGCTTCAACTCCTGAAAAGCTTCCACGGCAGCAGAAGACCAATTAACCAAATCAGCACCCTTCTTGGTCAAATCGGTCAATGGTCTGGCAATGCTAGAAAAATTACAGATGAAGCGACGATAAAAATTAGCAAAGCCCAGGAATTTCTGCAGACTTTTTAGAGATGTCGGCTGAGTCCAATCCTGGATGGCCTGAACCTTAACCGGATCCATCTCGATAGTAGAAGGGGAAAAGATGAACCCCAAAAATGAAACTTTCTGCACACCGAAGAGACACTTTGATCCCTTCACGAACAAGGAATTAGCACGCAGTACCTGGAAAACCATTCTGACTTGCTTCACATGAGACTCCCAATCATCTGAGAAGATCAAAATGTCATCCAAGTAAACAATCAAGAATTTATCCAGATACTCACGGAAAATGTCATGCATAAAAGACTGAAAAACAGATGGAGCATTGGCAAGTCCGAACGGCATCACCAGATACTCAAAATGACCCTCGGGCGTATTAAATGCCGTTTTCCATTCATCTCCCTGCCTGATTCTCACCAGATTATACGCACCACGAAGATCAATCTTAGTAAACCAACTAGCCCCCTTAATCCGAGCAAACAAGTCAGAAATCAATGGCAAGGGATACTGAAACTTAACAGTGATCTTATTAAGAAGGCGGTAATCAATACACGGTCTTAGCGAACCATCCTTCTTGGCTACAAAAAAGAACCCTGCTCCCAATGGTGACGACGATGGGCGAATATGTCCCTTCTCCAGGGACTCCTTCACATAACTGCGCATAGCGGTGTGTTCAGGTACGGACAAATTAAATAAACGACCCTTAGGGAATTTACTACCAGGAATCAAATCGATAGCACAATCACAATTCCTATGCGGAGGTAGGGCATCAGACTTGGACTCTTCAAATACATCCTGAAAGTCCGACAAGAACTCTGGGATGTCAGAAGGAATGGATGACGAAATAGACAAAAATGGAACATCACCATGTACTCCCTGACAACCCCAGCTGGTTACCGACATAGAGTTCCAATCCAATACTGGATTATGGGTTTGTAGCCATGGCAACCCCAACACGACCACATCATGCAAATTATGCAGTACCAGAAAGCGAATAACTTCCTGATGTGCAGGAGCAATGCACATGGTCAGCTGGGCCCAGTACTGAGGCTTATTCTTGGCCAAAGGTGTAGCATCAATTCCTCTCAACGGAATAGGACACCGCAAAGGCTCCAAGAAAAATCCACAACGTTTAGCATAATCCAAATCCATCAGATTCAGGGCAGCGCCTGAATCCACAAACGCCATGACAGAATACGATGACAAAGAGCACATTAAGGTAATGGACAAAAGGAATTTGGACTGTACAGTACCAATAACGGCAGAGCTATCGAACCGCCTAGTGCGTTTAGGACAATTAGAAATAGCATGAGTAGAATCACCACAATAGAAACACAGTCTGTTCAGACGTCTGTGTTCTTGCCGTTCTACTTTAGTCATAGTCCTGTCGCACTGCATAGGCTCAGGTTTACTCTCAGACAATACCGCCAGATGGTGCACAGATTTACGCTCGCGCAAGCGACGACCGATCTGAATGGCCAAGGACATAGACTCATTCAAACCAGCAGGCATAGGAAATCCCACCATTACATCCTTAAGAGCTTCAGAGAGACCCTTTCTGAACAAAGCCGCTAGTGCAGATTCATTCCACAGAGTGAGTACTGACCACTTCCTAAATTTCTGACAATATACTTCTACATCATCCTGACCCTGGCATAAAGCCAGCAGATTTTTCTCAGCCTGATCCACTGAATTAGGCTCATCGTAAAGCAATCCCAGCGCCTGGAAAAATGCATCAACATTACTTAATGCAGAATCTCCTGGTGCAAGAGAAAACGCCCAGTCCTGTGGGTCGCCGCGCAAAAAAGAAATAATAATCAAAACCTGTTGAATAGGATTACCAGAAGAATGAGGTTTCAAGGCCAAAAATAGCTTACAATTATTTCTGAAGCTCAGGAACTTAGTTCTGTCACCAAAAAACAAATCAGGAATCGGAATTCTTGGTTCTAGCATCGATTTCTGATCAATAGTATCTTGAATCTTTTGTACATTTACAACGAGATTATCCATTGAGGAGCACAGAGCCTGAATATCCATGTCCACAGCTGTGTCCTGAAGCACTCTAATGTCTAGGGGAAAAAAAAGACTGAAGACAGAGCTAAGAAAAAAAAATGATGTCAGGATTTCTTTTTTCCCTCTATTGGGAATCATTGGTGTGGCTCCTTGTACTGTTATGGCTGGCAATCAGGCAACACAGCGTGCAGTAATCAGCGCACATACAGAGATCTGGCAATAACCAAAAACAATAGGACGAGCTCTGAGACGTGGAATCTCTGTAGACTGCAGTACCTGATCTATCCTCACACAACTATAAGCAGCAGTGGATTGCGCCTATCACTACCTATGCAACTCGGCACTGCCTGAGGAGCTGACTAGCCTGAAGATAGAAATACAAGCCTGACTTACCTCAGAGAAATACCCCAAAGGAATAGGCAGCCCCCCACATATAATGACTGTTAGCAAGATGAAAAGACAAACGTAGGAATGAAATAGATTCAGCAAAGTGAGGCCCGATATTCTAGACAGAGCGAGGATAGCAAAGAGAACTATGCAGTCTACAAAAAACCCTAAAACGAAAACCACGCAAAGGGGCAAAAAGACCCACCGTGCCGAACTAACAGCACGGCGGTGCACCCCTTTGCTTCTCAGAGCTTCCAGCAAAAGTTAATAGCAAGCTGGACAGAAAAAAACAGAAAACAAACTAGAAGCACTTATCTAGCAGAGCAGCAGGCCCAAGGAAAGATGCAGTAGCTCAGATCCAACACTGGAACATTGACAAGGAGCAAGGAAGACAGACTCAGGTGGAGCTAAATAGCAAGGCAGCCAACGAGCTCACCAAAACACCTGAGGGAGGAAGCCCAGAGACTGCAATACCACTTGTGACCACAGAAGTGAACTCAGCCACAGAATTCACAACAGGGTACATGGTGATGTTCCATTGCTGTTAATTTCACCTTCCACTCCTTCTGAAGTTCCTGAGTTTTTATCAGATTACCGGGATGTATTTGAAGAGCCCAAATCTGGTGCCCTACCTCCTCATAGGGATTGCGACTGTGCTATTAGTTTGATTCCTGGTAGTAAGTTTCCTAAGGGCCATCTGTTTAATTTATCTGTGCCAGAGCACGCCGCTATGCGAAGTTATATAAAGGAATCCTTGGAGAAGGGTCATATTCGTCCGTCGTCGTCACCATTGGGAGCAGGGTTCTTTTTTGTGGCCAAGAAGGATGGTTCTTTGAGACCTTGTATTGATTACCGCCTTCTTAATAAGATCACAGTCAAATTTCAGTATCCTTTGCCGCTGCTGTCTGATTTATTTACTCGGATTAAGGGGGCTAGTTGGTTCACCAAGATAGATCTTCGAGGGGCGTATAATCTTGTGCAAATTAAACAGGGCGATGAATGGAAAACAGCATTTAATACGCTCAAGGGCCATTTTGAGTACCTGGTTATGCCATTCGGGCTTTCTAATGCTCCATCTGTGTTTCAGTCCTTTATGCATGACATCTTCCGAGAGTACCTGGAGAGATTTATGATTGTATATTTGGATGACATTTTGGTCTTTTCGGATGATTGGGAGTCTCATGTGAAGCAGGTCAGAATGGTGTTCCAGGTCCTTCGTGCAAATTCCTTGTTTGTGAAGTGGTCAAAGTGTCTCTTTGGAGTTCAGAAGGTTTCATTTTTGGGTTTCATTTTTTCCCCTTCTACTATCGAGATGGACCCTGTTAAAGTTCAGGCCATTTACGATTGGACTCAGCCAACATCTGTGAAGAGCTTGCAGAAGTTCCTGGGCTTTGCTAATTTTTATCGTCGCTTCATCGCTAACTTTTCCAGTATTGCTAAACCGTTGACTGATTTGACCAAGAAAGGTGCTGATGTGGTCAATTGGTCCTCTGCGGCTGTAGCGGCTTTTCAGGAGTTGAAGCGTTGTTTTTCTTCTGCCCCTATGTTGTGCCAGCCAGATGTTTCGCTCCCTTTTCAGGTGGAGGTTGATGCTTCTGAAATTGGAGCAGGGGCTGTTTTGTTGCAAAGACGTTCTGATGGCTCGGTGATGAAACCCTGTGCCTTCTTTTCTAGAAAATTCTCGCCTGCTGAGCGCAATTATGATGTGGGCAATCGGGAGTTGTTGGCCATGAAGTGGGCATTCGAGGAGTGGCGACATTGGCTTGAAGGAGCTAAACATCGCGTGGTGGTCTTGGCGGATCACAAGAATTTGACTTATCTCGAGTCTGCCAAACGGTTGAATCCTAGACAGGCTCGATGGTCGCTCTTTTTCTCCCGTTTTGATTTTGTGGTTTCATACCTTCCGGGATCTAAGAATGTGAAGGCTGATGCCCTGTCAAGGAGTTTTATGCCTGACTCTCCGGGTGTTCCGGAGCCGGCGGGTATTCTTAAAGAAGGGGTAATTTTGTCTGCCATTTCCCCTGATTTGCGGCGTGTGCTGCAAAAGTTTCAGGCTGATAGACCTGACCGTTGTTCTACGGAGAAACTGTTTGTCCCTGATAGATGGACTGGTAGAGTTATCTCGGAGATTCATTGTTTAGTATTGGCTGGTCATCCTGGAATCTTTGGTACCAGAGATTTGGTGGCTAGATCCTTTTGGTGGCCTTCTTTGTCACGGGATGTGCGTTCTTTTGTGCAGTCCTGTGGGATTTGTGCTCGGGCTAAGCCCTGCTGTTCTCATGCCAGTGGGTTGCTTTTGCCCTTGCCGGTCCCGAAGAGGCCCTGGACGCATATTTACATGGATTTTATTTCTGATCTCCCTGTTTCTCAAAAGATGTCGGTCATTTGGGTGGTTTGTGATCGCTTCTCTAAGATGGTCCATTTGGTACCCTTATCTAAACTGCCTTCCTCCTCTGATTTGGTGCCATTGTTTTTCCAGCATGTGGTTCGTTTGCATGGCATTCCGGAGAACATCGTCTCGGACAGAGGTTCCCAGTTTGTTTCGAGGTTTTGGCGGTCCTTTTGCGCTAAGATGGGCATTGATTTGTCTGTTTCTTCGGCTTTCCATCCTCAGACTAATGGCCAAACCAAACGAACTAATCAGACTTTGGACACATATCTGAGATGCTTTGTTTCTGCTGATCAGGATGATTGGGTGTCCTTCTTGCCTTTGGCTGAGTTCGCCCTTAATAATCGGGCCAGCTCGGCTACTTCAGTTTCTCCTTTTTTCTGCAATTCTGGTTTCCATCCTCGTTTCTCTTCAGGGCAGGTTGAGCCTTCGGACTGTCCTGGTGTGGATGCGGTGGTGGACAGGTTGCAGCAGATTTGGACTCATGTGGTGGACAATTTGACATTGTCCCAGGAGAAGGCTCAACGTTTTGCTAACCGCCGGCGTTGTGTTTGTCCCCGATTTTTTGTTGGGGATTTGGTTTGGTTGTCATCTCGTCACGTTCCTATGAAGGTTTCCTCTCCTAAGTTTAAGCTTCGTTTCATTGGACCATATAAGATTTCTGAGGTTCTTAATCCTGTGTCATTTCGTTTGGACCTTTCAGCTTCTTTTGCCATCCATAATGTGTTCCATAGGTCGTTGTTGCGGAGATACGTGGCGCCTATGGTTCCCTCCGTTGATCCTCCTGCCCCGGTGTTGGTCGAGGGGGAGTTGGAGTATGTGGTGGAGAAGATTTTGGATTCTCGTGTTTCGAGACGGAAACTCCAGTACCTGGTCAAGTGGAAGGGTAATGGTCAAGAAGATAATTCCTGGGTTTTTGCCTCTGATGTTCATGCTGCCGATCTTGTTCGTGCCTTTCATTTGGCTCATCCTGATCGGCCTGGGGGCTCTGGTGAGGGTTCATTGACCCCTCCTCAAGGGGGGGTACTGTTGTGAATTCTGTTGTCGAACTCCCTCCTGTGGTCGTGAATGGTACTTCGGCGAGTTCTGTCTATGGGCTCCCTCTGGTGGCTATGAGTGAAGCTGCTGCTTCTGAGGTTCCTTCCACAGGTGACGTGGTTTATCCTTTGGTTGGCTTCTCTATTTAGTTCCACTCAGATCGTTACTCCATGCCAGCTGTCAATGTTTTAGCATTGGCTCAGTTCGCTCCTGGATCTGCCTGGTGACCTGTCTTCTCCTGCAGAAGCTAGTTCCTTTTTGTTATTTTTGCTCATTGTTTCTTTGTCCAGCCGGTTATCCTGATTTTGTCTTGCTAGCTGGAAGCTCTGGGATACAGAGTGGCCCCCCCCCGCACCGTGAGTCGGTGCGGAGGTCTTTTTTGCACACTCTGCGTGGTCTTTTGTAGGTTTTTGTGCTGACTGCAAAGATTCCTTTCCTATCCTCTGTCTATTTAGTAAGTCTGGCCTCTCTTTGCTGAAACCTATTTCATTTCTGCGTTTGTGACTTTCATCTTTTCTCACAGTGATTATATGTGGGGGGCTGCCTATTCCTTTGGGGAATTTCTCTGAGGCAAGGTAGGCTTTTTTTTCTATCTCTAGGGCTAGCTAGCTCTGAGGCTGTGACGAGGCGCCTAGGGAGCGTCAGGAGCGCTCCACGGCTATTTTTAGTGTGTGTGATAGGATTAGGGCTTGCGGTCAGCAGAGCTCCCACATCCCAGAGCTCGTCCTGTATGAGTTTAAATATCAGGTCGGGTGCTCCTAACCACCAGGTCATAACAGTCGCCACTCCTCGAATGCCCACTTCATGGCCAACAACTCTCGATTGCCAAAATCATAATTGCGCTCAGCAGGCGAGAATTTTCTAGAAAAGAAGGCACATGGTTTCATCACTGAGCCATAAGAACTTCTTTGCAACAAAACAGCCCCTGCTCCAATCTCAGAAGCATCAACCTCGACCTGGAACGGGAGCGAAACATCTGGCTGGCACAACACAGGGGCAGAAGAAAAACGACGCTTCAACTCCTGAAAAGCCTCTACAGCCGCCGAGGACCAATTGACCACATCAGCACCTTTCTTGGTCAAATCAGTCAACGGTTTAGCAACACTATTAGCGATGAAGCGACGGTAAAAATTAGCAAAGCCCAGGAACTTCTGCAGGCTCTTCACAGATGTCGGCTGAGTCCAATCATAAATGGCTTGAACTTTAACAGGGTCCATCTCGATAGTAGAAGGGGAAAAAATGAAACCCAAAAATGAAACCTTCTGAACCCCAAAGAGACATTTCGAACCCTTCACAAACAAGGAATTCGCACGAAGGACCTGGAACACCATTCTGACCTGCTTCACATGAGACTCCCAATCATCCGAAAAGACCAAAATGTCATCCAAATATACAATCATGAATCTATCCAGGTACTCTCGGAAGATGTCATGCATAAAGGACTGAAACACAGATGGAGCATTAGAAAGCCCGAATGGCATAACCAGGTACTCAAAATGGCCCTCGGGTGTATTAAATGCTGTTTTCCATTCATCGCCCTGTTTAATTCGCACAAGATTATACGCCCCTCGAAGATCTATCTTGGTGAACCAACTAGCCCCCTTAATCCAAGCAAACAAATCAGACAGCAGCGGCAAAGGGTACTGAAGTTTGACTGTGATCTTATTAAGAAGGCGGTAATCAATACAAGGTCTCAAAAAGCCATCCTTCTTGGCCACAAAATAAACCCCTGCTCCCAACGGTGATGACGACGGGCGAATGTGACCTTTCTCCAAGGATTCCTTTATATAACTCCGCATAGCGGCGTGCTCAGGCACAGATAAATTAAACAGTGGGCCCTTAGGAAACTTACTACCAGGAATCAAATTAATAGCACAATCGCAATCCCTATGAGGAGGTAAGGCACCGGATTTGGGCTCCTCAAATACATCCCGGTAATCTGACAAAAACTCAGGGACTTCAGAAGGAGTGGAAGGCGAAATTGACAGCAATGGAACATCACCATGTACCCCCTGACAACCCCAGCTGGACACAGACATAGATTTCCAATCCAATACTGGATTATGGACCTGTAGCCATGGCAACCCCAAAACGACCACATCATGCAGATTATGCAACACCAAAAAGCGAAAATCCTCCTGATGTGCAGGAGCCATGCACATGGTCAATTGAGTCCAGTACTGAGGCTTATTCTTGGCCAAAGGTGTAGCATCAATTCCTCTCAATGGAATAGGATACTGCAAGGCCTCCAAGAAAAAACCACAGCGCCTGGCAAACTCCAAGTCCATCAAATTCACGGCAGCGCCTGAATCCACAAATGCCATAACAGAATAGGACGACAGAGAGCAAATCAGAGTAACGGACAAAAGAAATTTAGACTGTACCGTACCAATGGTGGCAGACCTAGCGAACCGCTTAGTGCGCTTAGGACAATCGGATATAGCATGAGTAGAATCACCACAGTAAAAACACAGCCCATTCCGACGTCTGTGTTCTTTCCGTTCCGCTCTGGTCAAAGTCCTATCACATTGCATAGGCTCAGGCCTATGCTCAGAGAATACCGCCAAATGGTGCACAGCTTTGCGCTCACGCAAGCGCCGATTGATATGAATGGCCAAGGACATAGACTCATTCAGACCAGCAGGCGTGGGAAATCCCACCATGACATCCTTAAGGGCTTCAGAAAGACCCTTTCTGAAAATTGCCGCCAGGGCACACTTACTCCACTGAGTAAGCACAGACCACTTTCTAAACTTCTGACAGTACACTCCGCTTCATCCTGACCCTGACACAAAGCCAGCAAGATTTTCTCTTCCTGATCCACTGAATTTGGTTCATCATAAAGCAATCCAAGCGCCAGAAAAAACGCATCTACATCACGCAATGCAGGATCTCCTGGCGCAAGGGAAAATGCCCAGTCTTGAGGGTCACCATGCAACAAAGAAATAACGATTTTTACTTGTTGAACGGGGTCACCAGAGGAGCGGGGTTTCAAAGCTAGAAACAGTTTACAATTATTTTTGAAATTCAGGAATTTAGATCTATCCCCAGAAAACAAATCAGGAAATGGAATTCTAGGCTCTAACATCGGATTCTGAACCACAAAATCTTGAATGATTTGTACCCTTGCAGTGAGATGATCCACACAAGAGGACAGACCTTGAATGTCCATATCTACACCTGTGTCCTGAACCACCCAGAGGTTAAGGGGAAAAGAAAGACAAAAAACACTGCAGAGAAAAAAAACGGTCTCAGAACTTCTCTTATCCCTCTATTGAGATGCATTAATACTTTGGGCCAGCTGTACTGTTATGGACCTGGTGGTTAGGAGCACCCGGAACGACCTGATGGTTAAACTCACACAGGACAAGCTCTGGGAAGTGGGAGCTCTGCTGACCGCAACCCCTAATCCTATCACACAACTAGAAATAGCCGTGGAGCGTACCTAACACGACCTAGACGCCTCTTCACAGCCTAAGAGTTAACTAGCCCTAAAGATAGAAAATAAAGCCTACCTTGCCTCAGAGAAATTCCCCAAAGGAAAAGGCAGCCCCCCACATATATTGACTGTGAGTAAAGATGAAAGTCACAAACACAGAAATGAAACAGGTTTCAGCAAAGGGAGGCCAGACTTACTAAACAGACTGATGATAGGAAAGGTATCTTTGCGGTCAGCACAAAAAACTACAAAAGACCACGCAGAGTGTGCAAAAAGACCTCTGCACCGACTCACGGTGCGGAGGTGCCACTCTGCATCCCAGAGCTTCCAGCTAGCAAGACAAAATCATGATAGCCAACTGGACAAGGAAACAATGAACAAATAAATAACTAGCAGGGACTTAGCTTCTGCTGGAGAAGACAGGTCACCAGAAAGATCCAAGAGCGAACTGAACCAGTACAAGAACATTGACAGCTGGCATGGAGTAGCGATCTGAGTGGAGTTAAATAGAACAGCCAGCAAAAGAATAAACTACGTCACCTGTGGAAGGAACCTCAGAAGCAGCAGCTCCACTCACAGCCACCAGAGGGAGTCCATGGACAGAACTCGCCGAAGTACCATTCATGACCACAGGAGGGAGTTCGAAAACAGAATTCACAACAATTTGGCCTACTAGTTTGGTTGGGGCCTACTAACGGTGTCTGCCGCTCCTAGGTGTTCTCCTGGTTTACTTTCCTGAGCTTCAATCTTCAGGCTTTCGGACTATATTTTTAATATTAAACTGCATTTGCCCTACTAGTTTGGTTGGGGCCTACTAACAGTGTCTGCCGCTCCTTGGTGTTGTCCTCCAAGGAAAAAAGCTGAGCTTCAATCTTCAGGCTTTCGGCCTATATCAGATATTTAACTGCATTTGGCCTACTAGTTTGGTTGGGGCCTACTAACGGTGTCTGCCGCTCCTAGGTGTTCTCCTAGTTTACTTTCCTGAGCTTCAATCTTCAGGCTTTCGGCCTATATTTTTAATATTAAACTGCATTTGCCCTACTAGTTTGGTTGGGGCCTACTAACGGTGTCAGCCGCTCCCAGGTGTTCTCCTGGTTTTTTTGCCTTAGCTTCAATCTTCAGGCTTTCGGCCTATATTTTTAATATGAAACTGCATTTGGGCTACTAGTTTGGTTGGGCCTACTAACGGTGTCTGCCACTCCTTGCTGTTCTCCTCCACTGAACAAAGCAGTGCCACCTGTTTACTACTGTTACCAATTTTGAACTGCATTTAGCCTACTTACTTATTTGGGCCTACTCACTGTGTCAGCCTCTCATTACAGTTGTCCTCCACGGAACAAAGCAATGCCGCCTGGTTAGTCCTGTTACCAATTTTGAACTGCATTTAGCCCATTTTATTATTTGGGCCTATATCTGTGTTTCCCCTTCATCCTGCCCATTGCCCAGCCAGTGCTAGATGAGTCTGCTGGTACATTGACCCAGACCACTACATTCCCCTTGCATGCTACACAGCCAGAATCTGACCCTGCTGAAAGTCAGGTTACCCTTCCCGCATACTATACCACCTTACACGGGGACAAAGAGGAAGGAGCAGATGAAAGTGCAGGTTCCTTCATCAGGTGGGGAGGCAAACTCTTTGGCGACGTCACTGGCACAGGGCCCCTCATAGTACACAAAAGTGTCGCTGCCAGTGGGAGGCGCCCCCACCATCAAACACACCTCCATACTTTGAGGGGCCCTGTGCCAGTGCCAATGCGAACGAGTGGGCCCCCCCTGCTTGCTCAGGATCACAGCACTTGCAAAATTGAAATACTTACCTCTCCCTGCTCCACCGCCGTGACGTAGTCCACGTTTCCTGGGCCCACTAAAAACTTGAACCAGCCCTACCCCCCACAACTTTAGCCAAATGACCCCCAATTTCCAATGCCTAACTATTATTATAAGGTAAATTAAGATTGACAAGCTTCAGTAACAAGAATGGATGTTTTTGCCATTAAAATGGGCACTGTAGGTGTTTTCCTGGCCTCCACTCACTGCCGACTATGCTTCCCCATTTACTTGCATTGGGTTTCGTGTTTCGGTTGATCCCCGACTTTTCGCGATAATCGGCCGATTTCACTCGACTCGACTTTTGAGAAAGTCGGGTTTCACGAAACCCGATTAGTTCCTAAAAAAGTAAAAGTCGCTCAACCCTAGTGTTATATATTACACTTCTGATAACTGTTCTGTTATCAGGCACTCGTGTGCCTATCATGTCATGGATACAGATCCTCATCTAATGGAAGTAAAGAATGAAGGTTCCTAAAAGTAAATTTTTGTAGAAATTACAGTGGCATGTAAAAGTTTGCGCACCCCTTGGTCAAAATTACTGTTGTTTTCAACAGTTAAGTAAGTTGAAGATAAAATTATCTCTAAAATAGCTAAATATAAAGATGGCACATTTCCTTTGTATTTTAGACAAAAAAATATATATATATTTTCATCTTTTAGATGTTAAAAGTTACAAAAAAGAAAATGGGCAATGGTTAGTACCTTGTAACACCCCTTTTTGAAAGTATCACAGCTTATAAATACTTTTTTGTAGCCAGCCAAGTCTTTTAGTTCTTGTTTGAGAGATTTCCATCCATTCTTCCTTGGAAAATTCTTCCAGTTCTGTGAGATTCCTGGGTCATTTTGCATGGACTGCTATTTTGAGGTCTAGAAACAGATTTGCAATGATATTCAGATCAGGGGATTGTGAGGGTCATTGTAAAACCTTCAGCTTGTGCCTGTATAGGTTGTCTATTGTGGATTTTGGCATTTAGGATCATTATTCATTTGCCATCTTCTTTTCAACTTCATCTTTTTTACAGATGGTGTTTTGTTTGCATCAAGAATTTTTTGAAATTTCTTTGAATCCATTCTTCCCTCTACCCATGAAATGTTCCCTGTGCCATTGGCTGCAGCACAACCCCAAAGCATGATTGATACACCCCTATGCTTAACCCCTTTTCCCCCAAGGGTGGTTTGCACATTAATGACCGGGCCAATTTTTACAATTCTGACCACTGTCCCTTTATGAGGATATAACTCTGGAATGCTTCAACGGATCCCAGTGATTCTGATATTTTTTTCTTATGACATATTGTACTTCATGATAGTGGTAAAATTTCTTTGATATTATCTGCGTTTATTTGTGAAAAAAACAGAAATTTGGCAACAATTTTGAAATTTTCGCAATTTTCCAACTTTGAATTTTTATGCAATTAAATCACAGAGATATGTCACACAAAATACTTAATAAGTAACATTTCCCACATGTCTACTTTACATCAGCACAATTTTGGAACCAAAATTTTTTTTTGTTAGGGAGTTATAAGAGTTAAAAGTTGAGCAGCAATTTCTTATTTTTACAACACCATTTTTTTTTAGGGACCACATCTCATTTGAAGTCATTTTGAGGGGTCTATATGATACTAAACAGCAAAAGCACAAAAAGAGGATTCAGAGATCCTCCAAAAATGAGAAAAAACAGCAAAATACGGCAGAGGTGCTTACCTGCCTAGGATGCAGTGGACCCATGTGGTTAAGATGGAGACAACACAGGTGCAGCATAACCGATGAGGCAGCCACTCACAACCTACCAAACTAATGGAGAGGGTGGCTGCTTGGCACATTGCTGCACATAAAAGACTTGCATGCGGCGCTGTTCACACAATGGAGATGCACAGCATCCAGGCAAGCCTAGTAGTGACACCCTGCTATTAGATCAGGCGGGCCTGCCCAGCGCTATCCAAATGCATCCCATGTGAACAGACACCACAGTTTACAAGACAAAAATGGGCCCAACTGCACCCCGAAAAAAAGTGCAAAAAACACAAAAAAAATATATAAAAATTTTTTGTGAGGTATTAGTTTATACTTTGGCCAAAATACGCAAGCTCGTAACCCGCGTCAAGGGTCCCCACGCTTACGAGTCCTAATTCTAAACAGCAAAAGCACAAAAAGAGGATTCAGAGATCCTCCAAAAATGAGAAAAAACAGCAAAATACGGCAGAGGTGCTTACCTGCCTAGGCCTCTAAACAAATGCACTATCAGGATGCAGTGGACCCATGTGGTTAAGATGGAGACAACACAGGTGCAGCATAACCGATGAGGCAGCCACTCACAACCTACCAAACTAATGGAGGGGGTGGCTGCTTGGCACATTGCTGCACATAAAAGACTTGTATGTGGCGCTGTTCACACAATGGAGATGCACAGCATCCAGGCAAGCCTAGTAGTGACACCCTTCTATTAGATCAGGCGGGCCTGCCCAGCGCTATCCAAATGCATCCCATGTGAACAGACACCACAGTTTACAAGACAAAAATCTATATGACAGAAAATACCCAAGTGTGACACCATTCTAAAAATTGCAC
This sequence comes from Ranitomeya imitator, assembly GCF_032444005.1. Classification (NCBI taxonomy): domain Eukaryota; kingdom Metazoa; phylum Chordata; class Amphibia; order Anura; family Dendrobatidae; genus Ranitomeya; species Ranitomeya imitator. The sequence goes on along the minus strand of NC_091282.1, from coordinate 718,745,940 downwards.
CTCTCAAGGTGCTCAAAACCATATTCAAGAAGTTTATTAACCCTTCTTGTGCTTCACAGGAATTTTTGGAATGTTTAAATAAAAATGAACATGTAACTTTTTTTCACAAAAAATTTATTTCAGCTCCAATTTGTTTTATTTTAACAAGGGTAACAGGAGAAAATAGACCCCGAAAGTTATTGTACAATTTGTCCTGAGTACACCGATACCCTATATGTGGGGGTAAACCACTGTTTGGGCGCATGACAGAGCTCGGAAGCAAAGGAGCGCCATTTGACTTTTCAATGCAAAATTTACTGGAATTGAGATGGGATGCCATGTTGCGTTTGGAGAGCCACTGATGTGCCTAAACATTGAAACCCCCCACAAGTGACACCATTTTGGAAAGTAGACCCCCTAAGGAACTTATCTAGAGGTGTGGTGAGCACTTTGATCCACCAAGTGCTTCACAAAAGTTTATAATGCAGAACCGTAAAAATAAAAAATCATATTTTTTCACAAAAATGATCTTTTTGCCCCCAATTTTTTATTTTCCCAAGGGTAACAGAAGAAATTGGACATCAAAGTTGTTGGACAATTTGTCCTGAGTACGCTGATACCCCATATGTGGGGGTAAACCACTGTTTGGGCGCATGGGAGAGCTCGGAAGGAAAGGAGCGTCGTTTGACTTTTCAATGCAAAATTGACAGGAATTGAGATGGGACGCCATGTTGCGTTTGGAGAGCTACTGATTTGCCTAAACATTGAAACCCCCCACAAGTGACACCATTTTGGAAAGTAAACCCCCTAAGGAACTTATCTAGATGTGTGGTGTGCGCTTTGACCCACCAAGGGCTTCACAGAAGTTTATAATGCAGAGCCGTAAAAATAAAACAATTAATAATAAACAATTTTTTCCCACATAAATTATTTTTTAGCCCCCAGTTTTGTATTTTCCCGAGGGTAAAAGGAGAAATTGGACCCCAAAAGTTGAGGTCCAATTTGTCCTGAGTGCGTGGATACCCCATATGTGGGGGGAACCACCATTTGGACGCATGGGAGGGCTCAGAAGGGTAGGAGCGCCATTTGGAATGCAGACTTAGATGGAATGGTCTGCAGGCATCACATTGCGTTTGCAGAGCCCCTAATGTACCTAAACAGTAGAAACCCCCACAAGTGACACCATTTTGGAAATTAGACCTCCTAAGGAACTCATCTAGATGTGTTGTGAGAGCTTTAAACCCCCAAGTGTTTCACTACAGTTTATAACGCAGAGCCGTGAAAAAAAAAAAAAACTTTCCCCCCAAAATTATTTTTTAGCCCCCAGTTTTGTATTTTCCCGAGGGTAAGAGGAGAAATTCGACCCCAAAAGTTGTTGTCCAATTTGTCCTGAGTACGTTGATACCCCATATGTGGGGGGGAACCACCGTATGGGCGCTTGGGAGGGCTCGGAAGGGAAGGAGCGCCATTTGGAATGCAGACTTAGATGGAATGGTCTGCAGGCATCACATTGCGTTTGCAGAGCCCCTAATGTACCTAAACAGTAGAAACCTCCCACAAGTGACCCCATATTGGAAACTAGACCCCCCAAGGAACTTATCTAGATGCGTTGTGAGAACTTTGAGGGTCCAAGTGTTTCACTACAGTTTATAACGCAGAGCCGTGAAAATAAAAAATCTTTTTTTTCCCACAAAAATTATTTTTTAGCCCCCAGTTTTAACAGGAGAAATTGGACCCCAAAAGCTGTTGTCCTATTTGTCCTGAGTACGCTGATACCCCATATCTTGGGGTAAACCCCTGTTTGGGCACACGGGAGAGCTCTGAAGGGAAGGAGCACTGTTTTACTTTTTCAACGCAGAATTGGCTGGAATTGAGATCGGACACCATGTCACGTTTGGAGAGCCCCTGATGTGCCTAAACAGTGGAAACCCCCCAAATTATAACTAAAACCCTAATCCAAACACACCCCTAACCCTAATCCCAACAGTAACCCTAACCACACCTCTAACCCAGACACACCCCTAACCCTAATCCCAACCCATTCCCAACCTTAAATATAATCTAAACCCTAACCCTAACTTTAGCCCCAACCCTAGCCCCAACCCTAACCCTAGCCCTAACCCTAACCCTAGCCCTAACCCTAGCCCTAGCTCTAACCCTAGCCCTAACCCTAACCCTAACCCTAGCCCTAATCCTAGCCCTAACCCTAACCCTAGCCCTAACCCTAGCCCTAGCCCTAGCCCTAACCCTAGCCCTAACCCTAGCCCTAGCCCTAACCCTAACCCTAGCCCTCGCCCTAACCCTAATGGGGAAATGGAAATAAATACATTTTTTTAATTTTTCCCTAACTAAGGGGGTGATGAACGGGGGGTTGATTTACTTTCATAGCGGGTTTTTTAGCGGATTTTTATGATTGGCAGCCGTCACACACTGAAAGACGCTTTTTATTGCAAAAAATATTTTTTGCGTTACCACATTTTGAGAGCTATAATTTTTCCATATTTTGGTCCATGTAAGGTCTTGTTTTTTGCAGGACGAGTTGACGTTTTTATTGGTAACATTTTCGGGCACGTGACATTTTTTGATCGCTTTTTATTCTGATTTTTGTGAGGCAGAATGACCAAAAACCAGCTATTCATGATTTTCTTTTGGGGGAGGCGTTTGGACCGCTCCGCGTTTGGTAAAATTGATAAGCAGTTTTATTCTTCAGGTCAGTACGATTACAGCGATACCTCATTTATATCATTTTTTTATGTTTTGGCGCTTTTATACGATAAAAACTAAAAACTATTTTATAGAAAAAATAATTATTTTTGCATCGCTTTATTCTCAGGACTATAACTTTTTATTTTTTTGCTCATGATGCTGTATGGCAGCTCGTTTTTTGCGGGACAAGATGACGTTTTCAGCGGTACCATGGTTATTTATATCTGTCTTTTTGATCGCGTGTTATTCCACTTTTTGTTCGGCGGTATGATAATAAAGCGTTGTTTTTTGCCTCGTTTTTTTTTTTCTTACGGTGTTTACTGAAGGGGTTAACTAGTTGGCCAGTTTTATAGGTCGGGTCGTTACGGACGCGGCGATACTAAATATGTGTAAGTTTATTGTTTTTTTTTTAATTTACATAAAGAAATGTATTTATGGGAATAATATATATATTTTTTTTTTCATTATTTATAAATTTTTATTTATTTTTTTAACACATTTGGAAAAAATTTTTTTTGACTTTTTCACTTTGTCCCAGGGGGGGACATCACAGATCGATGATCTGACAGTTTGCATAGCACTCTGTCAGATCACCGATCTGACTTACAGTGCTGCAGGCTTCACAGTGCCTGCTCTAAGCAGGCTCTGTGAAGCCACCTCCCTACCCGCAGGACCCGGATGCCGTGGCCATTTTGGATCTGGGCCTGGAGCAGGGAGGGAGGTAGGGAGACCCTCGCAGCAACGCGATCACATCGCGTTGCTTTGGGGGGCTCAGGGAAGCCTGCAGGGAGCCTCCTCCCTGCGCGATGCTTCCCTATACCGCCGCCACACCGCGATCATGTTTGATCGCGGTGTGCCGGGGGTTAATGTGCCGGGGGCGGTCCGTGACACCTCCTGGCATATAGTGCCGGATGTCAGCTGTGATAGGCCGATCGCTATGACGTACTGTCCCATCGGTGGGAATTAAGGCCCACCCCACCTCGACGGGATAGTATGTCATATGGGATTAATGGCTGGCAAGATGTTGTTTTCCTGAAATTCCATGCCCTTTTTTCTCCACACATACCTTTCATCATTGTGGCCAAAAATTTCTATTTTAACGTCATCGGTCTCTAGGTCTTGTTTCCAAAATGGATCACACTTGTTTGTTTGTTATTTTTCACACTTCTGACACTGAATTTTAAGTAGAGAATGCAGGAGAGGTTTTCTTCTAATGACTCTTCCATGAAGGCCATATTTGGGCAGGTGTCTCTGGACAGTAGAACAAGGTACTACAACGCAAGACTCTGCTAAATCTTTCTGAATGTCTTTTGCAGTCAAATAGGGGTTCTGATTTGCCTCTCTGGCAATCCTACGAGCAACTGTCACTGAAATTTTGCTTGATTTTCCATACTTGATCTTGATTTCCACTGTTCCTGTTAAGTGTAATTTCTTAATTATATTTCAAACTAAGGAAAGGGCAACTAAAAAATGTGTTACTATCCGTCTGGTGGAGGTGTGAATTGTATGCATGTAGTGACTCATAAATCCAGGTGCTAAATTGAGTCCTAGTGTCAAAGAATTGAACATCTTCATTAGTTTGAATTCCCAAATTTTTATTTCTCTGTCATCATGACCTTAAGTATTAAATCACATCACACCTCCCACCCCCTGAACAAATGTCCTACTGTAGTATTCCTTAAATGTTGTGCTTTTTTCTTATTAATCTATTTGTAATCTTGCCTGAAGAAGGAGCCACTGTGCTCTGAAAGCTTGCAAACATATTATTTTCTGGTTAGCCAATAAAGGTATCACTCCTAGAATACTTTTGTCATCATTGGGCAGAAAAGTATTCACATCGATTTTTCTGGCTAACACGGTACCACAATACAATTTGTTATTGCACATCAGAATAAGAAGTGAAACAGTGACAATAGAACCAGAGTAAACAGAGCAAGGAGTGTTGCGTATATATGACACCCCATGGCCTAAATGAGCCCCAATGTTTCACCTCTTTGTTATAATTAGTGTTGAGCGATACCGTCCGATACTTGAAAGTATCGGTATCGGATAGTATCGGCCGATACCCGAAAAATATCGGATATCGCCGATACCGATATCCGATACCAATACAAGTCAATGGAACATCAAGTATCGGAAGGTATTCTCATGGTTCCCAGGGTCTGAAGGAGAGGAAACTCTCCTTCAGACCCTGGGAACCATAGGGATGTGTAAAATAAAGAATTAAAATAAAAAATATTGATATGCTCACCTCTCCGGCGGCCCCTGGACTTCACGCTGCCCATGTGACCGGCACGCGGCCAATCAGAAGCCGCGACGTCATTCTCATTCACAAAACTGCTAATGCTAGGAATTGAGGACCTGCGAATGACATCGCGGCCTCTGATTGGTCGCGTGCCGGCCACATGGGCGGCACGCGACCAATCAGAAGCCGGGACGTCATTCACAGGTCCGAAAGGCGCGCTTTTTAAACAAAGAAGCCTCCCGGTTAGCAGCGTGAAGTCCAGGGGCCGCCGGAGAGGTGAGCATATCAATATTTTTTATTTTAATTCTTTATTTTACACATCCCTATTAATTCGATATCGATACCCGATATCACAAAAATATCGGATTTCGGTATCGGAATTCCGATACCGCAAGTATCGGCCGATACCCGATACTTGCGGTATCGGAATGCTCAACACTAGTTATAATACAATCAAACAAACAGCAAACTCCACATATCCCAGTATGTCACCAGTAGTCTCTGTCTCCATCTTATCTGATATTTTAAGACTTTTAATTTTATTTCTCTTATTCTTAACTAATTTCATATTTACTTTTCCTATAGTTACACAGTCTACCTTCTTTTACTATTCCAACCTTTGGATACTTACAGTACCCTATTACTATGTACCTTCGAACTGCATGTGTGGATAAGTGCGCTCTGCTTTTGGAAACTCCCCAACATCTAAAGGACTGTAAAACATTGTTTATTAGCTTATATATTATAACTCCGAATGCTATATTGTACAATACCTATATGTTGTTATGCATAAATGTGGTATGTGGGCGGTGTGAAATATATATATATATATATAACAAGTGTGCTAATGCTTTTTATGTATAACATGTAATACATACTTGGAAATGTTATACTCTTTACAAGCACATTATATTAAGTATGCTTCTGTCCCATGTACTATCCAAATCCTGCAGTAGCGCACTTTCTTACATGCATTCATTCATATGTGTCATATTTGAGATGTATGCACGTGCGCACCTCCTCCTGGGGTTCTGTCCCATGAATCCTCCTATCGCTTTCATCTGGCACCAGGCACTGGCCACCCCACGTGATCGTGCCAGACTGACGGATGGATGCACGCTTGCAGGACCTTTCAGGCACTGATGCGCATGCGTCGAGCACTGCATCATCAATGGTTCTGGCCGATCACCTGAATGGAGGAAGCAGACATATATAGAGGAACTTCTGAAATGTGAAGCTACCCCCCCTGAGGAAGCGAAAAGCGAAACGTACGTTGGGGATAGTGAGCCTGGATACTGCTCCAACTACACCAAAGGGTAAAGACTGCTGCACTTGATACATGCTCTCATTTTATTATCATCCTTTACTCATACTTTTGATTTATATGACTACATGTCATGGGTGATACTATGCATATTACTATGTTTTGTTTTCAGTGCGGGGGCTATGATGGATGTGTTGCTATACCGGATTCAGCTGTACTATATAGATTAATACATATCCACAATCCATACAACACTGCACTGAGTACTTAATGATATTTGTGTACCCAATTACCACATGTATTGCCACTCTGACTCCCAATAGGATGCTTACAATACACATTTTCTATTGATTAGTTTGCTGGCATTTACCCTTGGTTTACTTTATATACAGGTCCTTCTCAAAAAATTAGCATATAGTGTTAAATTTCATTATTTACCATAATGTAATGATTACAATTAAACTTTCATATATTATAGATTCATTATCCACCAACTGAAATTTGTCACGTCTTTTATTGTTTTAATACTGATGATTTTGGCATACAACTCCTGATAACCCAAAAAACCTGTCTCAATAAATTAGCATATTTCACCCATCCAATCAAATAAAAGTGTTTTTTAATAACAAACAAAACAACCATCAAATAATAATGTTCAGTTATGCACTCAATACTTGGTCGGGAATCCTTTGGCAGAAATGACTGCTTCAATGCGGCGTGGCATGGAGGCAATCAGCCTGTGACACTGCTGAGATGTTATTGAGGCCCAGGATGCTTCAATAGCGGCCTTAAGCTCATCCAGAGTGTTGGGTCTTGCGTCTCTCAACTTTCTCTTCACAATATCCCACAGATTCTCTATGGGATTCAGGTCAGGAGAGTTGGCAGGCCAATTGAGCACAGTAATACCATGGTCAGTAAACCATTTACCAGTGGTTTTGGCACTGTGAGCAGGTGCCAGGTCGTGCTGAAAAATGAAATCTTCATCTCCATAAAGCATTTCAGCCGATGGAAGCATGAAGTGCTCCAAAATCTCCTGATAGCTAGCTGCATTGACCCTGCCCTTGATGAAACACAGTGGACCAACACCAGCAGCTGACATGGCACCCCACACCATCACTGACTGTGGGTACTTGACACTGGACTTCAGGCATTTTGGCATTTCCTTCTCCCCAGTCTTCCTCCAGACTCTGGCACCTTGATTTCCGAATGACATGCAAAATTTGCTTTCATCAGAAAAAAGTACTTGGGACCACTTAGCAACAGTCCAGTGCTGCTTCTCTGTAGCCCATTTCGGCACCTGTAGCCCATTTCCTGCACACGCCTGTGCACGGTGGCTCTGGATGTTTCCACACCAGACTCAGTCCACTGCTTCCTCAGGTTCCCCAAGGTCTGGAATCGGTCCTTCTCCACAATCTTCCTCAGGGTCCGGTCTCCTCTTCTCGTTGTACAGCGTTTTCTGCCACATTGTTTCCTTCCAACAGACTTACCATTGAGGTGCCTTGATACAGCACTCTGGGAACAGCCTATTTGTTGAGAAATTTCTTTCTGGGTCTTACCCTCTTGCTTGAGGGTGTCAATGATGGCCTTCTTGACATCTGTCAGGTCGCTAGTCTTACCCATGATGGGGGTTTTGAGTAATGAACCAGGCAGGGAGTTTATAAAAGCCTCAGGTATCTTTTGCATGTGTTTAGAGTTAATTAGTTGATTCAGAAGATTAGGGTAATAGGTCGTTTAGAGAACCTTTTCTTGATATGCTAATTTATTGAGACAGGTTTTTTGGGTTATCAGGAGTTGTATGCCAAAATCATCAGTATTAAAACAATAAAAGACGTGACAAATTTCAGTTGGTGGATAATGAATCTATAATATATGAAAGTTTAATTGTAATCATTACATTATGGTAAATAATGAAATTTAACACTATATGCTAATTTTTTGAGAAGGACCTGTATATGCAACATCCCTTGCTCTATTTACTTGGGTTCTATTGTCCCTGTTTCACTTCTAATTCTGACCATTTTTTCTATATGTTTGTATGTGTAAATCTTTTTATGGACTGTTTCAATAAGATGTATATTTTTATCGAATAGCATGGACTCGCATTCCTTTTTGTATAAATATTTAACAGAGTCAATATTGCACTTAATAAATTGAGACTTTTGCCTGTGTATGCATAAATTACAACAATGTTGTTCGGGAGTTTTTTGTATGTATTAATATTTATATACTAGCTGAAGAGCCCGGCGTTGCCTGGACATAGTAAATATCTGTGGTTAGTTATAGCACCACACTTCTCTTATTTTCCCATCACGCCTCTCATTTTCCCAATCACATCTTTCATTTTCCCCCTCACATCTCTCATTTTCTCCCTCACACCTCTCATTTTCTCCCTCACTCCTCTCATTCCCCCCTAACACTTGTCATTTCAACCTCACATCTGTCATTTTCTGATCACTCCTCTATTTTTCCTCACCCTCTCATTTTGCACTCACACCTTTTCATTTTCACCTCACACCTCTCATTTTCACCTCATCACCTCAGTATATACATGTTTGTCATCTCCCTTATATATAGTATACATCTGTATGTCATCTCCTGTATATAGTATATACCTGAATGTCATCTCCTTCTATATATAGTATATACCTGTATGTCATCTCCTCCTGTATATAGTATATACCTGTGTGTCATCTCCCCTGTATATAGTATATATCTGAGTGTCATCTCCTCCTGCATATAGTATATACCTGCATGTCATCTTCTATATATAGCATATACCTGTATGTCATCTCCTCCTGTATATAGTATATACCTGTGTGTCATCTCCCCTGTATATAGTATATATCTGAGTGTCATCTCCTCCTGCATATAGTATATACCTGCATGTCATCTTCTATATATAGCATATACCTGTATGTCATCTCCTCCTGTATATAGTATATACCTGTATGTCATCTCCTCCTGTATATATATGTACCTATATGTCATCTCCTCCTCTATATAGTATATACCTGTGTGTCATCTCTCCTGTATATAGTATATATCTGTGTGTCATCTCCCCTGTATATAGTATATACCTGTGTGTCATCTCCTCCTGTATTAGACCTCGTTCACACATTATTTGCTCAGTATTTTTACCTCAGTATTTGTAAGCTAAATTGGCAGCCTGATAAATCCTCAGCCAACAGGAAGCCCTCCCCCTGGCAGTATATATTAGCTCACACATACACATAATAGACAGGTCATGTGACTGACAGCTGCCGTATTTCCTATATGGTGCAATTGTTGTAGTTTGCTTATTAATCAGATTTTTATTTTTGAAGGATAATACCAGACTTGTGTGTGTTTTAGGGTGAGTTTCGTTTGTCAAGTTGTGTGTGTTGAGTTGCGTGTGGCGACATGCATGTAGCGACTTTTGTGAGATGAGTTTTGTGTAGCAACATGCGTGTAGCAACTTTTTGTGTGTCGAGTTGCATGTGACAGGTTAGTGTAGCAAGTTGTGTGCAGCAAGTTTTGCGCATGGTGAGTTTTGCGCGTTGCGAGTATTATGTGTGGTGCCTTTTGAGTATGTGCAAGTTTTGTGTGAGGCAACTTTTGCATGTGTTGCAACTTTTGTGCATGTGGCAATTTTTCCGCGTGTGCAAGTTTTGCGTGTGGCGAGTTTTTCATGAGGAGAATTTTGCACTTGTGGCGAGTTTTGCAAGAGCCTAGTTTTTGCATGTGGCGAGTTCTGCGCGTGACGAGTTTTGAGTGGCGACTTTTGTGTTTTGACTTTTATGTGGCGAGGTTGGTGTATTTGTGGTGAAATGTGTGCTGAGGGTAATATGTGTTCAAGCACGTGGTAGTGTGTGGCGCATTTTGTGTGTGTTCATATCCCCGTGTGTGGTGAGTATCCCATGTCGGGGCCCCACCTTAGCAACTGTACGGTATATACTCTTTGGCGCCATCGCTCTCATTCTTTAAGTCCCCCTTGTTCACATCTGGCAGCTGTCAATTTGCCTCCTACACTTTTCCTTTCATTTTTTCCCATTATGTAGATAGGGGCAAAATTGTTTGGTGAATTGGAAAGCGCGGGGTTAAAATTTCACCTCACAACATAGCCTATGACGCTCTCGGGGTCCAGACGTGTGACTGTGCAAAATTTTGTTGCTGTAGCTGCGACGCTTCCAACACTTTTCCTTTCACTTTTTCCCCATTATGTAGATAGGGGCAAAATTGTTTGGTGAATTGGAACGCACGGGGTTAAAATTTCACCTCACAACGTAGCCTATGACGCTCTTGGGGTCCAGACATATGACTGTGCAAAATTTTGTTTCTGTAGCTGCGACGCCTCCAACACTTTTCCTTTCACTTTTTTCCCCATTATGTAGATAGGGGCAAAATTGTTTGATGAATTGGAATGCGCGGGGTTAAAATTTCACCTCACAACGAAGCCTATGACGCTCTCAGGGTCCAGACGTGTGACTGTGCAAAATTTTGTTTCTGTAGCTGCGACGCCTCCAACACTTTTCCTTTCACTTTTTTCCCCATTATGTAGATAGGGGCAAAATTGTTTGGTGAATTGGAAAGCGCGGGGTTAATATTTCACCTCACAACATAGCCTATGACGCTCTCGGGGTCCAGACATGTGACTGTGCAAAATTTTGTTGCTGTAGCTGCGACGCTTCCAACACTTTTCCTTTCACTTTTTTCCCCATTATGTAGATAGGGGCAAAATAGTTTGGCGAATGGGAACGCGCGGGGTTAAAATTTCGCCTCACAATATAGCCTATGACGCTCTCGGGGTCCAGACGTGTGACTGTGCAAAATTTTGTGGCTGTAGCTGCGACGGTGCAGATGCCAATCCCGGACATACACACACACATACACACACACACACATTCAGCTTTATATAGTAGATTTTTTTTTACCTTAAATACAAATTAAATGTGTTATCTTCAAAGATCTACTGATAGGGAATCTAGATTGTGAGTCCCAATGGGGACAGTGATGATGATGTCTGTAAAGTGCTGTGGAATTAATGGCACTATATAAGAGAGTAAAATAAATAAACTTGCTTAACTGTTCACAATTACAGTAATTTTGACCAGGGGTACCCAAACTTTTGCATGTCACTGTATATTTGAAAACTAGATGGTGGCCCGATTCTAACCCATCGGGTATTCTAGAATATGCATGCCCACGGAGTATATTGTCCAGCCACGTAGTATATTGCCCAGCTACGTAGTATATTGCCCAGCTACGTAGTATATTGCCCAGTGACGTAGTATATTGCCCAGGCACGTAGTATATTGCCCAGTCACGTAGTATATTGCCCAGCTACGTAGTATATTGCCCAGGCACGTAGTATATTGCCCAGTCACGTAGTATATTGCCCAGCTACGTAGTATATTGCCCAGGCACGTAGTATATTGCCCAGTCACGTTTTATATTGCCCAGCCACGTAGTATATTGCCCAGGCACGTAGTATATTGCCCAATCACGTAGTATATTGCCCAGCCGCGTAGTATATTGTCCAGGCACGTAGTATATTGCCCAGTCACGTAGTAAATTGCCCAGCCACGTATTAAATTGCCCAGCCACGTAGTATATTGCCCAGTCACGTAGTATATTGCCCAGTCACGTAGTATATTGCTCAGTGATGTAGTATATTGCCCAGCTACGTCGTATATTGCCAAGCCACGTAGTATACAGCACAGAGCCAAGTAGTATACAGCACAGACACGTAGTATATTGGCCAGTCACGTAGTATATTGCCCAGCTACATAGTATATTGCCCAGCCACGTATGTAACAGGTTAAAAAATAAAAAATAAACATACTCACCTTCTGAAGGGCCCTTGTAGTCCTGTCACCTGTGTGCGATGCACGCGGCAGCTTCCGGTCCCAGGTTTGGTATGAGCGCAGGACCTGTGATGACGTCGCGGTTACATGACCGTGACGTCATGGCAGGTCCTTCTCGCATAGCATCCTTAGCACCGAAACCTGCCGCTTGCACTGCCGAGAACAAAACGACACGTTGGAGGGTGAGAATAACGTTTTTTTTTTTTTATTATTATTATTTGTAACAGTAGATCTTTTTACTATTGATGCTGCATACGCATCATCAATAGTAAAAAGTTGGTCACACAGGGTTAATACCTGCGTAACCGGAGTGCGTTACACCGCACTCCGGTAACGCTGGCATTAACCCTGTGTGAGGGCTGACTGGATGACTGGAGGAGAGTATGGAGCGGGCACTGACTGCGGGGAGGAAAGAGCGGCCATATTGCCGCCGGACTGTGGCCGTCGCTGATTGGTCGTGGCAATGGTCGTGGGCGTTTTGCCACGACCAATCAGCGACTTGGATTCCATGACAGACAGAGGACGCGACCAATGAATATCCGTGACAGAAGGACAGACAGAAAGATGGAAGTGACCCTTAGACAATTATATAGTAGAGATTCTATTTCAAAAACATTTTTTTTCATTTAAACTATTCCATCTATACTTTACTCATTCCTACATCTGGAGGTCTCATTTTTGTATGCTACTTGCCAGCTCACTAGTGTTAACCATATGTTCAGAAATCTGGTTTAGTGCTCCATAACAGTAATCATTAGTGAAATTACACCATGTAAAGTGCATCTTAACTGCAACCTCCAAACACCAAAGTGTTGTTTAAATTCATTAGTTGAGGTCCTGTTTACAATGCTTTTCATTAGAAAGGTAATTGAATCAGTACTTTCCTTGTGACTGAAAGTGTCAGCAGGCGCCTGCAGTTACATTGTCACTCACTACTTTTAAGGTAATGTCCCCCGTGTGTCAATTATCCCCTAGCCACAGAACCCTCTGCAGGCCTCAGTCATTTATCTCATTGTGCTGCCTTGCATTGTTAGCTGGGAGATGACAATCGGAAGCATGCATTTTGTACCTTATGTGTAATTAGAGGTGAATATGTTTGCCTTTGCCTTATCTTTCTAAAGCAGCTTATCAGTGCTGTCACGCATCACAACATCAGCGGCAGATGAATGGTAACGCAAGATCACCATGTCACAAAGACGACATCGGTTTGGCCATTTACTTTTTTTGCCACACTGAGGAACAAGACTTACATTTCCTGGATATTGACAGCATTCAGCTTGGTAACGCACTTTAGTCTTCTTGCATTAAAGGGCCTGAAATGCTTTGAAGATTATCTATGTTCTCACCAGACTCGTATGACATTGTCCTCCACCGTTTACACTCAAGATGATCTACACAGAAAGCTTTTGTCTTTACCAATTCTGCCTTCACAACTTTGGCAACCATGAATACTGTACATAGGTACACTTAATGAAGCACAATGATTTAATGACACAAAAATCTGGAAAGGTGTTAAGATTATGTCATCAACGTACATGGAACGGCTTTCCAACAGTCTTGAAGGAGGTCCCAGAGGTTGATGGCTCCTCGCCTTCTCTCTGTGGTTCAACTCATCCCAAAACATACTCCTCCTTGAGATCTTGTGATTGTGAAGGCTATATCATCTGATGCAGAACTCAATCCCTCTCCCTCTTGGTCACATACACTGAAGAGAAAAAGGGTAACATTATTTTGAACTTTTGACTTTCAGGCTCACCATCCACTACAGCTTTGAACTCTGCTTTTGGATACACACCACATTTATCATCTAATCAGTCACCCATATTTCTCATAACTTGTCCACTTAGGGGACACTACTAAACAGACCAACAGTATTCCTGATATCTGTAAGTAAGCCCAAAAACTAATTTTTCCGCCAGGCCACCAGAATTACAATTTTGTTAGACTACTGCGCCTAGCCTCAATTAAGTAAAACTAGAGCTCTCACAAACTATACTACCTAGTATACTTTAGGACAAGGCTACTTTGTTTAATAAGATATGACTTTCATGAAATTAATATTGCAAAGATATGATGTTGAGTTCCTCACCGAATTGTTTGAGGCAGTTTGGCATCATGGCATCTTCCCTATAGTACAAAGTGGAGGAATATTCCTTCAGCCTTTTTTTTCTTTCCTCTCCACTTTCTCCACTCTTCTATCTTTCCTTTTCCCTTTTCTTGCTGTCCTCTTTTTCTGTTTCTATATATATATATATATATATATATATATATATATATATATATAAAGATATATATATATATATATATATATATATATATATATATATGTTGTTATACAATTTTTTTCATATTTCCTGGGCTAAAGGCGAAGATGCAGTAGATGTGAAAGGACTGTTGCCAAGAGGGTGAAATTCATGAGCATCTTCCTCCAGTCATCATGAATCCACCTTTAATATTTATATTTGCTCAAATCTCGCATGCTATTTCTATGACCGCAAAAATTAATAGAGACTGGACCCACGACTCTCCTACGTTTTGTAGCATAACATTGTCCTATAGTTTTCATTTTTTCTTTTTTTATTTATTTTTATTTATTTTCTATTCTAGTATTGTTTTTACATATTGAGGACTTAAATGGGTTGTCCCACAAACACTGTGCATTTTAATTAATATGTCCTGGAATTAAAATAAGTTCCACAGTTGGATGTGTTAAAAATATGCTTCTGTGCAGAGATAATCTTATACTTGTGCCCCTGCTGTATGCTGTGTAATGGCCACGTCTGACTGTGCAGGAACAAGGGCTGATCATATTACATCTCCTGGGCATCAGACCCAACAATGAAGATGAGCTGAAGGCTGCTATCAAAGCAACCTGGGCTTCCATAACACGTCAGCAGTGCCACAGAGTGATCGCCTCCATGCCACGCCGCATTGATGCAGTAATTGATACAAAAGGAGCCCCGACCAAGTATAGAGTGCATTTACTGAACATGCATTTCAGTAGACCAACATTTAAGATTTTAAAATCATTTTTCAAGCTGGTGTTATAAAGTATTCTAATTTACAGAGATAATGACTTTTGGGTTTTTATTGGCTGCAAGCCATAATCATCAACATTAACAGAAATAAATACTTGAAATAGATCACTCTGTTTGTAATGACTCTATATAATATACGAGTTTCACTTTTTGTATTGAAGAACTGAAATAAATTGAGTTTTGCCCCGATGGCGTGCGTAATGGGAGCGTGGAGAGGCCAAAGTGTTGGGAGCGTCCTCCCATGGTGGCAGCTCTCTCAAGCCCGGGGTCCGGAGGGGAAGGTGCATGTGTACCAGGTCCAAGAAAGCTTGCAGCAGGCTCTGGCCGGAAGCACCGCCGCAGTAAAGCAAGTCTGCCAGTTGCTGAGGGAACGTGATGTCACGTGAGATAAGGACGGGTGCGTGGAGGAGACAGCCGTCAACCAATACGTTTTGAAGGACAGCGGTCCTTCTTCGTCAGGGTTACGGCTGCTGTCTCAGGACCATCCTTATATAGTGAGGCTAGGCACATTCATGCAGCTGGTAGCTGATGATCTGATAATATGTTCGCTCAGTATCATTGGGACCTGGAAGCGGCACATATTGAAAGGGGCTGCGGCTTGTAATAAAGATTTATTATGGAAAAAAGGGACTATTGTATTATTTACTGATTTGGCCCCAAATGGACAAAGGCGATTACATATTATGTATATTCTGCGCCACAGAGAAACCTGCTAGTGCTCGCGGGAAGTACCTATCGTATATGTATGTATATACATACCCTATATATGAATCTATGGGTTGCAACAGCTGATTATGTTGCATTTAGTATACTAATGTATGTGAGGGAATTGAATTAGAATTGGTGATTAAAATATGAAGTTTATTTGGTAATATATTTAAAACAAACTATGTTTGGAGGGAATAAACACAGTACACATTTGTGTTCTTAGTTATAAAAGAAACAATAATAATATAAAATAGATTAAATAGATGAATGTGTGCATAGGGGATAAAATATACATACTGTATATGGTTGCGAACCAGCTACCATCTATAAAACATATGCACATCAGGATATGAATGATTCTTCGTATGAGGAATCAAATAAGGGATATTAAAATTACAAAAATAGAAAGAATGAAAAAGCAACAAGAAATGAATAAAAATGGGGATATATAATTCGTATAATATCCCGGGAGCGTGTATGTAATAAAAAGTTTATCTTCTTGCAAGAAAATTAAGTAAGGGGACGAGTTAAAATGGTGATATATTATAGAATAACTAAAAGGCGTATAATTCAATTTCTTGATTTACCCCTTTCGGGGCAAGGCTGTCTAATAAAAATATCCCCCTTGACATTTGTTTTAAAAAGTCCCCACCTCTTTTGTTTTGCTGGACAAGTTGAATGCTGCAAAAGGTAGTCCCCTTATAAGATTTATTATGTACCTCCAAAAAATGATGTGAAAGGGGGTGACCTTCAAAGCCCTTATTTATGTTATCCAGATGTTCTTTGATTCTGTCTTATAGATGTCTTTTTGTTCTTCCAATATAGATTTTATCACAGGGGAATTTTAACATATAGATAACTCCTGTGGATAGGCAAGTAAAGGTACCTTCACACATAACGATATCGTTAAGGATAACGTTGCAACATCACGCTTTTCGTGACGTAGCAACGATCCCGCTAACGATCTCGTTAGGTGTGACAGCGACCAACGATCAGGCCCCTGCTGGGAGATCGTTGGTTGTGGGGAATGATCAGGACCTTTTTTTGGTCGCTGATCACCCTGCTGTCATCGCTGGATCGGCGTGTGTGACGCCGATCCAGCGATGTGTTCACCTGTAACCAGGGTAAACATCGGGTTACTAAGTTCAGGGCCACGCTTAGTAACCCGATATTTACCCTGGTTACCATTGTAAAAGTAAAAAAAAAAACACTACATACTCACATTCCGATGTCTGTCATGTCCCCCGGCGTCCACAGGGTTAAAATGGCTTTCGGCAGGAGCACTGCTAATGCACACGCTCCGGCCGAGAGCTTCCCTGCACTGACTGTCAGTGCCGGCCGTAAAGCAGAGCACAGCGGTGACGTCACTGCTGTTACTCCCGGCGCTGACACAGTGCAGGGAAGCTTCTCAGCAGCAGCGCGTGCATTAGCAGCGCTCCTGCTGAAAGCAGTTTTAACCCTGTGGACGCTGGTGGGGGATGTGACAGACATCAGAATGTGAGTATGTACTGTTTTTTTTTTTTTTACTTTTACAATGGTAACCAGGGTAAATATCGGGTTACTAAGCGCGGCCCTGCACTTAGTAACCCGATGTTTACCCTGGTTACCCGGGTGCTACAGGGGGACTTCGGCATCGTTGAAGACAGTTTCAACGATGCCGAAGTCTTTCCCCGGATCGTTGGTCGCTGGAGAGAGCTGTCTGTGTGACAACTCCCCAGCGACCAAACAACGACTTACCAACGACCACGGCTAGGTCGTATCGCTGGTCGTGATCGTTGGTAAATCATTTAGTGTAATGGTACCTTAAGTTTTTGTTTTGTTGGAATCTGTAAAGGTGGTCAGAAGTGTTTTCCTCATGGATACACGTGTGCAGCAGGAGCACCTGCCGCACGGACTAAAGCTCATTTTGGTGGATAAAAAGTGCTGGGCCAATTGTTTTTTTGTTGTTATTGTTGGCGGTATTGATTTGGTTGTGAGAGCTAGGAGAAAACCCAAATTTTGCGCTTTTCTGTAAACAAATTTGGGATTTTAAGGTAATAGGTTCCCTATAGTTTTATCGCCCTGAAGAATGGGCCAATATTTATGGATAATCCTATTACATTTTCCACAACCTGAATGGTATTGGGTTATAAGTGCTAGTTCGTGTATTTGTTTTTCCAAGCTAGGTGGGTCATTATTAGGTACCTTGTGAATGATTTTTTCCCTTGGAATATTTTTCCCATCGTAGCTGTTTTTTTCAAGTATGGAGCATCCTTTTTGCATAAAGTGTTCAGTAAGTAGTTTTGCTTCCTTGTCGTAGTACTCAGTCTTAGTGCAATTGCGTCTGATCCTGGTATATTGTCTTTTAGGGACATTGGTGAGTCATATACTGTAGGTAAATGGCAGCTGTTTAGGTGTATAAAACTAATCCACATCTTTACTATAACCCTTTGTCATTAGGTTTTTATTTATGACATATATGGTGAGGTCTAGAAAATGGACAGTGGACTGGCTGATGTTTGGTGTGAATTCTAGGCCGTACAGGTTATCATTTAGGCTTGAAATAAATATGTTCAAGTCTGCATCTGTGCCTTCCCAAACAAAAAGGATATCATCGATAAACTGATGTCATAGCCTTAATCCTTTGTGTAGTTGACCAGTGGAGTAGATGTGGGAAGCTTCCCATTTGCCTACATATAGATTGGCATAGCTGGGTGCGAAACACGTCCCCATTGCCATGCCCCATGTCTGTAAATAGTACTGGCGTTCATATAAAAAGTAATTATTAGTCAAGATGAATTCAATACTTTTGGAAATGAAGCAAATTTAATTATCCTCATAAATACCCAGTTCATGGAGGAATAAGTTGGCTGCTTCACAACCTTTTTGATGGTCAATGACAGTATAAAGTGACTTAATATCTAATGTACCAAGGAGACAATTTTGGTTCCACTTAAAAGATTCCAGAGTTTGTAGTGTATGGGTAGTATCTTTGAAGTAGGCTGTTAATAATGTCATACATTTTTGAAGGTGTGTTTCAACATACCTAGATAGATTTGCGGTTAAGCAATTAATACCGGATATAATGAGTCATCCTGGGGGACATGAGGTGTTCTTGTGTATTTTTGGTATATGGTAAAATATTGCCATGCTAGGGGTTTTATTTAGTATATAATTGTACTCTTCCTGTTGAGAATACCCATGGATTTGCCTTTTGTCGCTAAACTGTAGAGTTGTTTAGTGAAATTTGAAGTTGGGTCATAAGTGAGTTTTTTATAGGTGATCTGGTCCCCTAATAATCTGAGGCATATTTGATGGTATGAGCTTCTATCAAGGATTACAATTTTGACACCTTTGTCAGCCGGTCAGATGATAATATTATTATTTTCTTGCAGGTCAATAATATTTTAATGAACAATTCTAATTCAATTCCGTCACATAAATTAGTATATTAAATTAGTATATTAAATGCAACACAATAATCAGCTGTTGCAACCCATAGATTCGTATATAGGGTATGTATATACATACATATATGATAGGTACTTCCCGCGAGCACTAGCAGGTTTCTCTGTGGCAGAGAATATACATAATATGTAATCGCCTTTGTCAATTTTGGGCCAAATCAGTAAGTAATACAATAGTCCCTTTTTTTCATAATAAATCTTTATTACAAGCCTCAGCCCCTTTCAATATGTGCCGCTTCCAGGTCCCAATGATGCTGAGCGATCATTTTATCAGGTCATCAGCTACCAGCTGCACGAATATGCCGAGCCTCACTATATAAGGACGGTCCTGAGACAGCAGCCGTAACCCTGATGAAAAAGGACCGCTGTCCTTCGAAACGCATTGGTTGACTGCTGTCTCCTCCACGCACCCATCCTTATATCACATGACATCACGTTCCCTCAGCAACTGGCAGACTTGCTTTACTGCGGCTGTGCTTCTGGCCAGAGCCCGCTGCAAGCTTTCTTGGACTTGGTACACCTGCACCTTCCCCTCCCGATACTGGGCTTGAGAGAGCCGCCACCATGGGAGGACACTCCCAACACTTTGGCCTCTCCACGTGCCCTTTACCCACGCCATCGGGGCAAAACTCCAGGATCCACTCACGTTCACCCAAGTAAGTCCGGAGGTCATCATATATATACACCCCAGGTACACTGAAGAGTTAGGTTTCGGCATTGCAGCACAGTGATCTACAATCTTTTTTAACGCAAGTATACTATTACACAGAACCTGTTTTTGCTCACCTGCAGCAGCATAGCTAGAACATTATCTGTACCTTAGTGTACCCTCATGTTTTAGTCACTCTTTAGGCGCGCCGGTATGTTTTGTGTATTTCAATTGAAATAAATTAACTTTTTGATGATATTCTTTATTGAGAAGCACTTGTTGAACTTTGTATTTACAATTGCTAATTTTGCCTTTCTATCCAGATAATTATTTTGTTTTCCTTTAGGCTTATGACATCATATGATTAAAAACAGACTAACTTAATTCTTCTAAGCTCTATGTAGAATCAAAAGGTCAATCTTGTCTGCCCAAGTCATGAGTCACTGCAAAAGTCCCTGGCAAGGGAAGGAGGGAGTAGCTGGGTCAGGAGTTGAAGAGGGGAATGATAAATTCAGGGACAAGACACTGAAGGAGAAGAAAAGAGAATAGCTAACTGGGTAGAAAGGCAATATGAGCAATTGTAAGTACACAGTGCTGTATATTATGATGTTTGCAATATGAAGAAGAGGAGGGCTTCTTTAAGTCATAATGTTCTTGTCTAATTTCCTATAATGTTTCAATAAAAAAGTTAAATTACTTAACTGTTAAATTATTTACACAGTAAATGTAGAAGAGAAAAAGACACTAGTGTTTTGAATACAAAAAGAAAAATGTTTTTACTTTTTTACTTCTAAGTGGGCCCTCTCAGCTCCTGAGTTCCAGTGCAGCTGGTACAACTACCAGAATAGCTGCACCCATGTTGATTTGAGTTACTGGGGACATTATTGTTCTATCTAGAAGTTAAATGCATTAACAGAAATGATACTTTTCGCTGTTAAAGGTTAATAAAGAATTAATACAGTAGAGGAACTTGTGTGTGAGCTAAAATCCTGGATATTTTTTAACCTGCAGTGCTATATATATAGGCCAAGTAGTGGAGACTGTCGGCAAATATAACTCACAAAGAATTGCCTAAATTGCTTGTAGTTGCATCTGCGCTGTAATTAGGAGTAGATGTGTAGAGATTTTCAAAATGTCAACATTCAATTAAATCGGAGAACTTGAAAATCGTCAGAAATTAAAGCACAAAAGGAATTATTTAGTATTAAAAGTGGACAGAATTCCTATTCAAATTCAGCCAAAAAGTTGCCCCAATGATGTGTATTTTTTCAACACTTTTTTACACTTCACTAGACTTTTTTTTTGTCCTTTTTCAAAACTATATTTTCAATAACTCATAAGCTGAAAGTAAGGTTAATATTATTATTATTATTATTATTATAACTTTCATTACACAATCTTCATTTTTGCTTTAGTTGATGCAAAAATGAGTAAAAACTACTTAATCTAGTATTGTGAATGAGGACAGCATCAAGTCTTCTAGGCCTGGAATGTTCAAGTTGATGACCTATTGCAACATATCTTTTTCGATTCTTCCAGACAGACTACTTTTAGAGCCTGGATGGAGTATGCAGAGTGATGCTCACCTTGTTTCGGCAGAATTCCCCAAAAGGTGTTTTGGTTGGGTTCAGATCAGGAGACACTTGGCCACTGAATCACTTTCATCATGTTCTTTAGAAATGCAAAACGTGTGTTTTGAATCATTGTCACTTGGAAAAATGCATGTCTGCGAAATGGGCAAGACTGATGGGAGCATCTTCTCTTTCCATATAAAGCAGTACATGGGAATTCATGATTCCATCAATGAAATGTAGCTTCCGGACACCAGTAGCACTCATTACTGGGGGGTCTAATATCTTCCTAAGAAATCATTTTAAATTTTACTAACATATTTAATTTAAAAAAAATATTGGGTACTTATACAGTTACGTCCATATATATTTGGACAGAGACAACATTTTTCTAATTTTGGTTATAGACATTACCACAATGAATTTTAAACAAAACAATTCAGATGCAGTTGAAGTTCAGACTTTCAGCTTTCATTTGAGGGTATCCACATTAAAATTGGATGAAGGGTTTAGGAGTTTCAGCTCCTTAACATGTGCCACCCTGTTTTTAAAGGGACAAAAAGTAATTGGACAGATTCAATAATTTTAAATAAAATGTTAATTTCTAGTACTTGGTTGAAAATCCTTTGTTGGTAATGACTGCCTAAAGTCTTGAACTCATGGACATCACCAGATGCTGTGTTTCCTCCTTTTTGATGCTCTGCCAGGCCTTCACTGCGGTGGTTTTCAGTTGCTGTTTGTTTGTGGGCCTTTCTGTCTGAAGTTTAGTCTTTAACAAGTGAAATGCATGCTCAATTGGCCATTCAAGAATATTCCACTTCTTTGCTTTAATAAACTCCTGGGTTGCTTTGGCTTTATGTTTTGGGTCATTGTCCATGTGTAGTATGAAATGACGACCAATCAGTTTGGCTGCATTTGGCTGGATCTGAGCACACAGTATGGCTCTGAATACCTCAGAATTCATTCGACTGCTTCTGTCCTGTGTCACATCATCAATAAACACTAGTGACCCAGTGCCACTAGCAGCCATGCATGCCCAAGCCATCTCACCGCCTCTGACGTGTTTTACAGATGATGTGGTATGCTGTGGATCATGAGCTGTACCAAGCCTTTGCCACACTTTTCTCTTTCCATCATTCTGGTAGAGGTTGATCTTGGTTTCATCTGTCCAAAGAATGGTATTCCAGAACTGTGCTGGCTTTTTTAGATGTTTTTTAGAAAAAGCCTGTGAATTCTTGATGCTTATGAGTGGCTTGCATCATGCAGTGAACCCTCTGTATTTACTTTCATGCAGTCTTCTCTTTATGGTAGATTTGGATATTGATACGCCGACCTCCTGGAGAGTGTTGGTCACTTGGTTGGCTGTTGTGAAGGGGTTTCTCTTCACCATGGAGATTATTCTGCGATCATCCACCACTGTTGTCTTCCGTGGGCGCCCAGGTCCTTTTGCATTGATGAGTTCGCCAGTGCTTTCTTTCTCGGGATGTACCAAACTGTAGA
Organism: Ranitomeya imitator; assembly: GCF_032444005.1. Classification (NCBI taxonomy): domain Eukaryota; kingdom Metazoa; phylum Chordata; class Amphibia; order Anura; family Dendrobatidae; genus Ranitomeya; species Ranitomeya imitator. Next base: position 718,722,991 of record NC_091282.1, on the reverse strand, counting down.
TTTTGCCACTCCTAATATTTTAGCAATTTCGCAGCATAAGGATGGCTTGTTTCACCTGCATGGAGAGCTCCTTTGACCGCATGTTTACTTCACAGCAAAACCTTCCAAATGCAAGCACCACATCTCAAATCAACTCCAGGCCTTTTATCTGCTTAATTGAGAATGACGTAACAAAAGGGATTGCCCACACCTGTCCATGAAATAGCCTTGGAGTCAATTGTCCAATTACTTTTGATCCCTTTAAAAACAGGGTGGCACATGTTAAGGAGCTGAAACTCCTAAACCCTTCATCCAATTTTAATGTGGATACCCACAAATGAAAGCTGAAAGTCTGAATTTCAACTGCATCTGAATTGTTTTGTTTAAAATTCATTGTGGTAATGTCTATAACCAAAATTAGAAAAATGTTGTCTCTGTCCAAATATATATGGACCTAACTGTATATAAAAAAGGGATGACAAAGGAGATCTAAAGTCACGTTTATGATGCTGTATTATAATATCACCAGGTGTTACTGCCACTAATGGTCAATGAGTTGCGTGAAATCCATCCATAACCTGTTCAGAGATTATCTGTGCATCAAACACTCATATTAGAGATCTACTGTTAAAATGTTATTTTGTGCCATAAGCTCAGCTCCGTAAGTTCAGGAGAAGAAGAGTGGCCATAAGGAAACAGGGAATCATGAGAGGCACTTGGAAAGTTGCCCTAATAACTGCTGGAGGATACTAATGAATTGCTTGCAGTACCAGGGAAGCAGCACCGAGGCTTACATTTCTGTTATCAAGCTTTTACTTCATGCCAAGTTGATAATTAATGAAGCACAGACCCCCGATGCCTGATGGCATGAACACTTAATTACTCTTGTAAATGAAGATTTGATTCAGAATGATTGGATCTAGTGTGCAGCCTGACAAAAAGAGGCTTATGGACAATCACCAATCCGCTAGTTTCCACACTCTCACATTAAAGGGAGATGTGCAGCCTGTATGGCCTTCTCAGCTTAGCTATTGTGCTATATCTAATAAGCCTGCAAGCAAAGCGATTGCAAAAAGTACCCAGCGCCAATGTAAGAGCATAGAGAACCATGTCCCAGAATGCCACCACATAATGATTTGTATCTGAGGTTCTCTGGAATCTGTAGTATATTAGATATATTGCATTACATGTTCACTGACAACTATAAATGTGATTAGCTATCAAAATAATAAGAGGAAGCTTCATTGATGGAGTCATTACTGAAGGATAAAAAATGGCCAGGAGTTAATAATTGGAGCATTTCCAATTCAAACTCATGAGAGACTCACAACTGTGCTACTTGGCCGTCATACCTGGCTCAGGCTCGGACATGGTAGAATAGAAGAATGTATGTCTGGAATGGCAAGATTCAGAGACGTGAAACTTTCCTTGTCTTCAATGTGTTCACATACAGCAGGTGATAACACACCTCATAGGCTCCAGCAGCAAACAAGCCCTATATTTCTGCCTCCTTCTCCTTTTAGTTTACAATTTAATATATTTTCATTGGAATTTCTATTTTTGTCTGGCAGAATATAGGCGTTAAGGTGCACTTCAGATGGGTTAAAATGTTGTGGCCTGGATATTAAACGATGGAAAATTTGTATTTTATTAAAGGGGTTGATCACTACATAGAAAAAACCCTTCTGAATCCCCATATTTCCCTCCAGTAAAATAAAAAACCTAAAGGGATGAACTGGAATATAAATTGGTGTACATGCAGGGTGTAGGCGCATGTTCTTGCTGTCTACAAAACAGTCAAAACCCAAAATAAAAACACAATATGCAAATACCCTGCAGTTCATAGTGCAAGAAAATAATATAGTGTGCTTTGCCAACATAATTTTGATGAAAACAAATGTAAAAGCCATCCCATCATGCCATGGTGACTCTCCAGTAAAATAATATTACTTATACTCGCCTCCGGTGCCGGAACCATTCCAGCAGCGTTGGTACTAGCTCTCTCAGTGATCATGTGACATTGTTACATCACGTGATCTTTGCGGCCAATCAGAGGTGTCTCTATTCTCCTATTCTATTGTCGTAATTGACATCTGGAGGAAATGAGAGTGTGGCCGCTCTCGCTTCCTCTGGATGTCTTGATTTGTCCAAAGGAAGGGAGAGTGAAGCTTGCGCTGATTGGCTGCAGGGATCATGTGAAATAATGTCAGGTGATCCCCAGGAGAGCAAGTACCCACATCGTCGGAATGGCGCCGGCACCAGAGGTAAGTATTAGTGTTATTATTTTACTGGGCGACACATGTTGCGGCAGCTCTCTCATTGCTTTTGGATATAATCATTTGTCCAAAGGAAGGTAGAGTGAAGCTAATGCTGATTGGCTGCAGGGATCACGTGACATAATGTCATGCGATTCCCGGGAGAGCGAGTACCCACATCGCTGAAATGGTGCCGGCACCAGAGGTAAGGATTAGTGTTATTATTTTACTGGGCGACACGTGTTGCGGCTGCTCTCTCACTGCCTCTGGATGTCTTCATTTCTCCGAAGAAAGGGAGAGTGAAGCTAGCGCTGATTGGCTGCAGGGATCATGTGACATAATGTCATGCAATTCCCGGGAGAGTGAGTACCCACATTGCTGAAATGGCGCCGGCACCAGCGGTGAGTATAAGTGTTATTATTTTATGGGCCACAAATAGTGATTGAGAAGGGGTTGTCTGAGTAGTCCGAGACACCCATATTCAGTTGGGATCCTTATTACTACTTAATTTAATCAAGGTCTTTTATGGTACAGACAATGTAATGTGATTTTATATTAGGTAGTCCTTGTCTACTCATAAAATATGTAAACAAAAGTTATACAAAAATAAATCCATCTAATATACTACATGTATCTACGGTATAAGGTTCTTATCAGTGGCGTAACTACAAAGTTAGGGGCCCCGGTGCCAACTTCCAAATGGGCCCCCCCCCTGCAGCCCTGCCATACAACTCAATGTAACCCCCATAGAATACAACGCAGCCCCCCTAATAGTATAATGCAGCCCCTCCATACAGGGGCAGTGAGAAAGACACGAGCAAATGGTGACGAGGGGGCAGGGGAGAGGGCACAAGGGGGCTAGGGGAGACAGGCACAAGGGTAACATAGGGGGGCTAGGGAGCAAGGAAGACAGGTACAAGGGGACACATGGGAGCTAGGAGGCAGGGGAGAAGGTTACAAGGGGACTAGTGGGCAAGGGAGACTGACAGAAGGGGACAAGGGAGACTGAAACAAGGGGACTAGTGGGCAAGGGAGCCTGACACAAGGGGCACATGGGGGCAAGTGGGCAAGGGATACAAGCACAAGGGGACACAGGGACAAGTGGGAAAGGGAGACTGACACACAGGGACTAGTGGGCAAGGGAGACTGACACAAGCACAAGGGGACAAAGGAGACAGGCACATGGGGACACACAGGGACAAATGGGCAAGGGAGACTGGCACACGGGGACAAGGGACACAAGTCCCTGCCACACACACACACACACACACTACCAGCTCATATACACAACTCACAATCTCCTCTCTGGTACAGGGGTGGCTGATGTAAATCGGCTGCAGCTCTGCAGCTCCGCAGCTTCTCCTGACTAAAGCAGCTCCGTCCCGCACCTCCCCCCCTGCTCTCACCTTCTATCCCGGGGCTGCAGAGCAGAAGCTGACAGTCTCACCTGGCATGATGACTGGAGCTGCTTCCTGTCTCTCAAGTGCCCCGGCTGCCCCCTCCCCCTAGATACGCCTCGGACTGTTGCCGTGCAGGAGGAATCTCCTGCACTGCAACATGGTGTTGGGTGCCCCTGACCTGCCGGGCCCGGGCCCCTGACCTGCCGGGCCCGGTCGCACTGGCGACCGCTGCGACCGCGGTAGTTACGCCACTGGTTCTTATATATTTTAACGACAGATATACTTTGGATGGTATGCATGACTTACATAGAAGTGCTGCCATTCATAAAACTCATAGAATAAATTGTAACGCAACGCCTTGTAACTATCTGCCAAAATGAAAAGAAAATATTCCAAGTGTCAAACAGACCAAACAAACCCTAGACAGTGCTTTATACAGTACATTTCCATCAGTTGTGTTAATATCAGGCGAAGCAATTAATCCAAGGAAGTGGCAGTCTGATTGTCAGTGATCATTGGGGCTGCTGTACGGAGATAAGACCCCGCTATGATTATCTTCTAGAATATGGATATGCTCAGCTACAAAAATCAAAATGACTTAGTTGGTTGTAAGAAGTGGAATTTCAACTCCACAGACCTCTAATTCTAGACGAGTCTCAGCAGGGGTGCAGCATTCTCAGGGCTTTGGGGAAAGAGAGCAGAATGTCAAATTATGATCTGCGTCTCCTTGTCTGTATGTTCTTTAGCCTTTATTCCTTGCTCATTTAAAAGGACATTACGCTAATATAACTTACAGGTGGTAAACATGAAATATACGGCAATAATTCAAGTGATTATTACTAAAACTTCCTTTAGTAACTACTAAGTTAACAAATACTTTTTTTTATATTTAACAAAACATAACAAAATAGGAGGACACGGAGTACATAACTGCATATAAATTTTTTTTTGTAATATTATTTGTCTATCAAAAGATATATGTATAAAAAACATTAGAATACAAAAAATTACATTCAGGGAAACAGAGATAGCGAGGTCACTGCCTACAGTTGTATAACCATGAACTCGCACATGATATCAAACAATCACATGGATTCAGTGCTATTATGTCAATGCACCAAAACTGGTCAAAAAAGCACTAGGCCAGGCAATCGTATCTATATATGTATTTGTATCAAAATGTGCATCATAATTCAAAAGACCGTGCGAAAACCGATCAGGTGTATCCCACCTGAGGCATGAAGGTGCTGCAACCAGTGTCTATTACAAAATTGCACATGCCCCACAATCTACCCAGAAAGGGAAAGAGGGAAGAAAAAAAAAGGTGCTATAGTGCAGTGTGTCAGGGGAAGATACCATTCCATGGAGCAAATGTATTTAGTTAAAGTAACTATATATTATACCTATCGCTCATTGGTCAGCTCATTGGTCAGCTCCCTTGATGTAGGGCCAATGTAAATTTTTGGACACCCACATGTGGCGTAATATAAAATGTTAGTACTGCCACATGAGATCCGTTGGCGGATGTTAAAATCTCTCTTACCAGCCTGTGACTCAAATTTTTGGTTCTGATGAACAGATCAGTCTCACCCTGAGGAACTGTCTGACTGGGACGGCCCTCATCATAGCTGAATGATGAGCTGAAGGCTGAAGTAGCGTGGATTAAAGCCCTAACTTATGTAGGATCCTGTAGGCAACAGTCTCAATGCGGCCTGAGGGATCCACCTCCAGAGAGGTCCAGGAAGTTAATTTTCTTACAATCCACAACATGTGTAAGGCGAATGTTGTATGGGTTTCGGTTTAAATCCTCCATGAAAGAATTGAGCTTATGCGCCATCCCATCCCACAAAAATAAAATATATCGAGACCAGCACAGCACATCGGAGGCAGCCTGGGTGCCCCAGGCACAAAAATCTCTCCCAGGCCCCCAGGAAGAGATTAGCATAGGGCAAGGGCGCACAGGCTGTGCCCATGGCTGTGCCGGGTATCTGATGGTAAAAATGGTCTTTAAACGTGAAAAAATGTTGGTGAGGACAGAGTGCATCAGCTTGAAGATCAGCTCACATAGAGGGCCCATCCAGGTCGGAGGCCCCCAGGAAAAGATGAACCGCATCAAGGCCCTGAGAATGATCGATGCAGGTGTATAAACCTTCGACATCTGCAGTTACTAACAAAATATTACTGTCCACAAGGATGCCGTCGACCCGTGCCTGGGCGTCCGAAGTGTCCCTTATGTAGGAGGGTAGCATGTCTACCATAGGTTTTAGATAATAAGCGATAAATTTACAAATAGGGTCATTAAGACCGCCAATACCTGAGACAATCGGGTGCCCGGGAGGGTCAGGGGCATCCTTGTGGACCTTTGGTAGTAAGTAGAATGTGGGAATCTTTGGGGATCTAACTAAAAGGCCATCAAGATCCCACTTTGTGATAGTGCCATTCTCCAATGCTAGAGTGAGAATAAATTCAAGGTTTTTTTATATTTAGTACAACACACCTGGAAAAAGACAGTGTGAACTACGGTGAGTTACTTTGGTGAATTCTTTAATAATTTTATGGTCTTTAGATGGGGATTTTTGTTGCCTTTTATGAAATTGTGATTAATAATTCCTTAATATTTTGACACCTTGTCCCCTTCCTCTGAATCAAAAAGCACTTTTTAATGACTTAAACTAAATTTACAGTATTTTAGCTCCATAACTTCTTCACCACTGGGACATTTTCAATTTTTTGTTTCTCTTTTTCCTTCCCTTCTTCCAAGAGCCAAAACTTTTTTTTATACATCCAGTAGTAAAGCTGTATTAGTTTTTGTGGGATGAGTTTTACATTTGAAAGGTACCATTGATTTTACCATATACAGTCAAGGACAAAAATTTTGAGAATGAGACAAATATTAATTTTTCCAAAGTCTACTGCTTCATTTTTTATAATGGCAATTTGCATATACTCCTGAATGTCAGAGTGATCAGCTTAACAGCAATTACTGTACTTGCAAAGTCAATATTTGCCCAGAAAATGAACTTTAACCCCCAAAACACATTTCAACATCATTGCAGTCCTGCCTTAAAAGGAGCAGCTAACTTCGTTTTAGTGATTGATCCATTAACACAGGTGTGGGTGTTGATGAGGACAGGGCTGGCGATAAATTAGTCATGATTAAGTAAGAATGACATCACTGGACACTTTAAAAGGAGGCTCGTGCTTGGTATCATTGTTTCTCTTCAGTTAACCCCATGGTTATCTCAAAAGAAACACGTGCAGCCATCATTGCACTGCACAAAAATGGCCTAACAGGGAAGAGTATCGCAGCTACAAAGATTGCACCTCAGTCAACAATCTATCGCATCATCAAGAACTTCAAGGAGAGAGCTTCCATTGTTGTCAAAAAGGCTCCAGGGTGCCCAAGAAAGACCAGCAAGCGCCTGGACCGTATCTTAAAACTGTTTCAGCTGCGGGATCGGACTACCAGCAGTGCCGAGCTTGCTCAGGAATGTCAGCAGGCTGGTGTGGGTGCTTCTGCACGCACTGTGAGGCGGAGACTGCGGCAAAGTCATTTTCTCTGATGAATCCCCTTTTCGATTGTTTGGGACATCTGGAAAACAGCTTATTCGGAGAAGAAGAGGTGAGCGCTACCACCAGTCTTGTCTCATGCCAACTGTAAAGCATCCTGAAACCATTCATGTGTGGGGTTGCTTCTCAGCCAAGGGAATCGGCTCACTCACAGTCTTGCCTAAAAACACAGCCATGAATAAAGAATGGTACCAGAATGTCCTCCAAGAGCAACTTCTCCCAACCGTCCAAGAGCAGTTTGGCGCCCAACAATGCCTTTTCCAGCATGATGGAGCACCTTGCCATAAAGCAAAGGTGATAACTAAGTGGCTCATGGAACCAAACATAGAGATTTTGGGTCCATGGCCTGGAAACTCCCCAGATCTTAATCCTATTGAGAACTTGTGGTCAATAGGGTTGAGCGAAACGGGTCGAAAATATTCAAAAGTCGCCGACTTTTGGCAAGGTCGGGTTTCATGAAACCCGACCCGACCCCTGTGTGGGGTCGGCCATGAAGTCGGCGATCTTTTGAATCTAGAATCGGAATTCCGATACCGATTCCCGATATGTTTAAGATATCGGGAATTGGTATCGGAATTCAGATTTAAGTGTAAAATAAAGAATTAAAATAAAAAATATCGCAATACTTACCCTCTGACGCGCCCTGGTACTAACCGGGAACCTTCCTTCCTTAGAATCAGCCTTCCAGGACCTTGCGGTGACGTCGCGGTGACGTCGCGGCTTGTGATTGGCCGACTAATAGGAATATACTCACCCTCGAACGCGCCCTGCTTCTTTCCGGCAGCCTTCCTTCCTAAGAATCAGCCCTTCCAGGACCTTCGGTGACGTCGCGGTGACGTCGCGGCTTGTGATTGGTCGCGTGAGCGGTCACATGGGCGGCCGCGCGGCCAATCACAAGCCGCGACGTCACCGCGACGTCACCGCAAGGTCCTGGAAGGCTGATTCTAAGGAAGGAAGGTTCCCGGTTAGTACCAGGGCGCGTCAGAGGGTAAGTATTGCGATATTTTTTATTTTAATTCTTTATTTTACACTAAAATATGGATCGCAGGGCCTGAAGGAGAGTTTCCGCTCCTTCAGACCCTGGGAACCATGGAAACCCAATGCACTGCATTGGGTTTCGAGTTTCGGTTGACCCCGACCCCGACTTTTTTATAGGATCGGCCAATTTCACTCGACCCGACTTTTGAAAAAGTCGGGTTTCGTGAAACCCGACCCGATCCTATAAAAGTAAAGGTCGCTCAACCCTAGTGGTCAATCATCAAGAGACGGGTGGACAAACAAAAACCAACAAATTCTGGCAAAATGCAAGCATTGATTATGCAAGAATGAACTGCTATCAGTCAGGATTTGGTCCAGAAGTTGATTGAGAGCATGCCAGGGAGAATTGCAGAGGTCTTGAAGAAGAAGGGTCAACACTGCAAATATTGACTTGCTGCATTAACTCATTCTAACTGCCAATATAACCTATTGGTACTCAGAATATGATTGCAATTATATTTCTGTATGTGATGTAAACATCAGACAAACACTAATAGAAACCAGAGGGCAGCAGATCATGTGAAAATATAATTTTGGTGTCATTCTCAAAAATTTTGGCCATGACTGTAGTGTACTAGAAAACAGGAAAAAAATACCATTGTTTTTTCATTTTTTATTTAACATGTTCACTATATGATAAAACTGACATGGCAATATGATTCCTCAATGCAGTACGAGTATGCACATACCAAACATGTATAGTTTTATTTTAACCCCTTTACCCCCAAGGGTGGTTTGCACGTTAATCACCGGGCCAATTTTTACAATTCTGACCACTGTCCCTTTATGAGGTTATAACTCTGGAACGCTTCAATGGATCCTAGTGATTCTGACATTGTTTTCTCGTGACATATTGTAATTCATGATAGTGGTAAAAATTTTTTGATATTACCTGCGTTTATTTGTGAAAAAAATGGAACTTTGGCGAAAATTTTGAAAATTTCGCAATTTTCCAACTTTAAATTTTTATGCAATTAAATCACAGAGATATGTCACAGAAAATACTCAATAATTAACATTTCCCACATGTCTACTTTACATCAGCACAATTTTGGAACCAAAATTTTTTTTTTGTTAGGAAGTTATAAGGGTTAAAAGTTGACCAGCAATTTCTCATTTTTACAACACCATTTTTTTTTAGGGACCACATCTCATTTGAAGTCATTTTGAGGGGTCTATATGATAGAAAATACCCAAGTGTGACACCATTGACTTTTCAATGCAAAATTGACAGGAATTGAGATGGGACGCCATGTTGCATTTGGAGAGCCACTGATGTGCCTAAACATTGAAACCCCCCACAACTGACACCATTTTGGAAAGTAGACACCCTAAGGAACTTATCTAGATGTGTGGTGAGCACTTGACCCATCAAGGGCTTCACAGAAGTTTATAATGCAGAGCCATAAAAATAAAACAAAACATTTTTCCCACAAAAATTATTTTTAGCCCCCAGTTTTGTTTTTTCCCGAGAGTAACAGGAGAAATTGGACCCCAAAAGTTGTGGTCCAATTTGTCCTCAGTGCACTGATACCCCATATGTGGGGGGGAACCACTGTTTGGACGCATGGGAGGGCTCAGAAGGGAAGGAGCGCCATTTGGAATGCAGACTTAGATGGAATTGTCTGCAGTCTCCACATTGCGTTTGCAGAACCCCTAATGTACCTAAACAGTAGAAACCCCCTACAAGTGACACCATTTTGGAAATTAGACCCCCTAAGGAACTCATCTAGATGTGTTGTGAGAGCTTTGAACCCCCAAGTGTTTCACTACAGTTTATAACGTGTTAGGGCTAGCGGAACGCACCAAATAATAAGATAGATTAAGGTGCGTTCGCAGCCCGGGGTCCACCGTGCAGAGATGGAACCTGCTGCCAAGTAATGACGGACTATATGGCGATACAATGTGAATACACACACGAGTTAACTTCACCCTGTGTGAAGGAAGCGAACCCTGTTCAGTCACAGGGCCGTGGTACCGCACACAAGAGCGCAAGCAAGGAGTCACCAAGCTCAGTCCCAAGACTTGGGATCCGAGTCCGACTAGACTACTTGCGCTCGACACCGCTAAGGGGTGTCAGCGTAACCAAAGTAATAATAACAGATGCACGAGAGTGCATGCGGTGCCGCACTGGCGGACACCACTAACCACCCAGGCTTGGGTCAGGAAAGCGCTGTGAAAGCGCACGGTGCCGCACTGGCGGTCACAGCAATTAGACGCTGTATGGTGTGTAACGTGCTGGTAGCTAAGTCGGGCGCTAGATAGCAATCACCCACCTTCCGCGAACAGTCATCCAATAGGGAGGGGATTTTAATGAACGACTTTCACTCACAACACACACACACGTTTACAAATGTACACTAGCGCATGGCCATGCGGTCATGCGCAGCTTATATAGCTGCAGCACGTTCAGGACCTTCCAATAAAGGACCAATGGGAACCGCTGCAGCATCTGAGCATGTGACCCTCGATCTCCAATAGGAGATCTCACCCTGGGCATGCTCAGAAGGGAAAAAGCAGGACTTAGATCCCAAAAGCGTCTGTTCGCCGCTGCCCAGCACTGGCTTCAATGGCAGAAGCAGGCAAAGCAGCAGTAATCCTATGCACAGAGTGAGACTGAGCAAGATGCTGGGAATGACATCTCCGCTGAGCAGACTCCACTGCGGCTGCAGAAGAATGGGAGACTGCAGCAGAAATGGTTCGAGATTCCCCCTGTGCAGAGGCGGGAACTCGACTCCTAACACGCAGAGCCGTGAAAATTAAAAAAAAAATTTCCCCCAAAAATTATTTTTTAGCCCCCAGTTTTGTATTTTCCCGAGGGTAAGAGGAGAAATTCGACCCCAAAAGTTGTTGTCCATTTTGACCTGAGTACGCTGATCCCCCATATGTGGGGGGAACCACCGTTAGGGCGCATGGGAGGGTTCGGAAGGGAAGGAGCGCCATTTGGAATGCAGACTTAGATGGAATGGTCTGCAGGCGTCACATTGTGTTTGCAGAGCCCCTAATGTACCTAAACAATAGAAACCCCCCACAAGTGACCCCATATTGGAAACTAGACCCCCAAAGAACTTATCTAGATGTGTTGTGAGAACTTTGAGCCCCCAAGTGTTTCACTACAGTTTATAACGCAGAGCCGTGAAAATAAAAAATATTTTTTTCCCACAAAAATTATTTTTTAGCCCCCAGTTTTGTATTTTCCCAAGGGTAACAGGAGAAATTGGACCCCAAAAGGTGTTGTCCTATTTGTCCTGAGTACGCTGATACCCCATATGTTGGGGTAAAGCCCTGTTTGGGCACACGGGAGAGCTCGGAAGGGAAGGAGCACTGTTTTACTTTTTCAACGCAGAATTGGCTGGAATTGAGATCGGACCCATGTCGCGTTTGGTGAGCCCCTGATGTGCCTAAACAGTGGAAACCCCCCCAAATTATAACTGAAACCCTAATCCAAACACACCCCTAACCCTAATCCCAATGGTAACCCTAACCACACCTCTAACCCTGACACACCCCTAACTGTTACGACCTGGTGGTCAGGACAATAATGGACCTGGTGGTTAAGAGCACACGGAATGACCAGATAGTTACTGATAATATAAGGATGAGCTCTGGGACGTGGGAACTCTGCTGATCGCAATCCCTAATCCTATCAAACACACTAGAAATAGCCGTGGATTGCGCCTAACGCTACCTATGCAACTCGGCACAGCCTAAGGAACTAGCTAGCCCTGAAGATAGAAAAATAAAGCCTACCTTGCCTCAGAGAAATTCCCCAAAGGAAAAGGCAGCCCCCCACATATAATGACTGTGAGTAAAGATGAAAATACAAACACAGAGATGAAATAGATTTAGCAAAGTGAGGCCCGACTTACTGAACAGACCGAGGATAGGAAAGGTTACTTTGCGGTCAGCACAAAAACCTACAAAAAGACCACGCAGAGGGCGCAAAAAGACCCTCCGCACCGACTCACGGTGCGGAGGCGCTCCCTCTGCGTCCCAGAGCTTCCAGCAAGCAAGACAACAATAAAAATAGCAAGCTGGACAGAAAAATAGCCAACCAAAGAAATACAAGCTGGAACTTAGCTTCTGCTGGGAAGACAGGTCACAAGAATGATCCAGGAGTGAACTAGACCAATACTGGAACATTGACAGGTGGCATGGAGCAAAGATCTAAGTGGAGTTAAATAGAGCAGCCGGCTAACGAATTAACCTCGTCACCTGTGGAAGGAAACTAATAAACACCCACCAGAGGAAGTCCATGGACAGAACCAGCGGAAGTACCATTCATGACCACAGGAGGGAGCCCGACAACAGAATTCACAACAGTACCCCCCCCCTTGAGGAGGGGTCACCGAACCCTCACCAGAGCCCCCAGGCCGACCAGGATGAGCCAAATGAAAGGCACGAACCAGATCGGCAGCATGAACATCAGAGGCAAAAACCCAGGAATTATCTTCCTGACCATAACCCTTCCACTTGACCAGGTACTGGAGTTTCCGTCTCGAAACACGAGAATCCAAAATCTTCTCCACCACATACTCCAACTCCCCCTCAACCAACACCGGGGCAGGAGGATCAACGGATGGAACCACAGGCGCCATGTATCTCCGCAATAACGACCTATGGAACACATTATGGATGGCAAAAGAAGCAGGAAGGGCCAAATGAAATGACACAGGATTGATAACCTCAGAAATCTTATACGGACCAATGAAACGAGGCTTAAACTTAGGAGAGGAAACCTTCATAGGAACATAACGAGACGACAACCAAACCAAATCCCCAACACGAAGTCGGGGACCCACACAGCGCCGGCGGTTAGCGAAACGTTGAGCCTTCTCCTGGGACAATGTCAAATTGTCCACCACATGAGTCCAAATCTGCTGCAACCTATCCACCACAGTATCTACACCAGGACAGTCCGAAGACTCAACCTGCCCTGAAGAGAAACGAGGATGGAAACCAGAATTGCAGAAAAACGGCGAAAGCAAAGTAGCCGAGCTGGCCTGATTATTAAGGGCGAACTCAGCCAACGGCAAAAAGGACACCCAATCATCCTGATCAGCAGAAACAAAGCATCTCAGATATGTTTCCAAAGTTTGATAAGTTCGTTCGGTTTGGCCATTTGTCTGAGGATGGAAAGCTGAGAAAAAAGACAAATCAATGCCCATCCTTGCACAAAAGGATCGCCAAAACCTCGAAACAAACTGGGAACCTCTGTCAGAAACGATGTTCTCCGGGATACCATGTAAACGAACCACATGCTGGAAAAATAATGGCACCAAATCAGAGGAGGAGGGCAATTTAGACAAGGGTACCAAATGAACCATCTTAGAAAAGCGATCACAAACCACCCAAATGACCGACATCTTTTGAGAGACGGGGAGATCCGAAATAAAATCCATAGAAATATGCGTCCGGGGCCTCTTTGGGACCCGCAAGGACAAAAGCAACCCACTGGCACGAGAACAGCAGGGCTTAGCCAGAGCACAAGTCCCACAGGACTGCACAAAAGAACGCACATCCCGTGACAAAGACGGCCACCAAAAGGATCTAGCCACCAAATCTTTGGTACCAAAGATTCCAGGATGCCCAGCCAACACTGAACAATGAATCTCAGAGATAACTCTACTAGTCCATCTATCAGGGACAAACAGTTTCTCCGCTGGGCAACGGTCAGGTCTATCAGCCTGAAATTTTTGCAGCACCCGCCGCAAATCAGGGGAGATGGCAGACAAAATTTCCCCCTCTTTGAGAATACCCGCCGGCACGAGAGCAGCAGGGCTTAGCCCGAGCACAAGTCCCACAGGACTGCACAAAAGAACGCACATCCCGTGACAAAGACGGCCACCAAAAGGATCTAGCCACCAAATCTCTGGTACCAAAGATTCCAGGATGCCCAGCCAACACTGAACAATGAATCTCAGAGATAACTCTACTAGTCCACCTATCAGGGACAAACAGTTTCTCCGCTGGGCAACGGTCAGGTCTATCAGCCTGAAATTTTTGCAGCACCCGCCGCAAATCAGGGGAGATGGCAGACAAAATTACCCCCTCTTTGAGAATACCCGCCGGCTCAGGGACACCCGGAGAGTCAGGCACAAAACTCCTTGACAGGGCATCAGCCTTCACATTCTTAGAGCCCGGAAGGTACGAAACCACAAAATCAAAACGGGAGAAAAATAACGACCATCGAGCCTGTTAGGAGTCGAGTTTTCTCTGCTGCACAGGGGGAATCTCGATCCATGTCTGCTGCGGTCTCCTATTCTGCTTCGGCCGCAGTGGGCTCTGCTCAGCGGAGGCGTCGCTCCCAGTGTCTTGCTGGGACTGATTCTGTGCAGAGGGTTACTGCTGCCTTTTCTGGCTCTCCTGTTGTACCCTGCACTGATCTGCGGCGAGCGGGCTTCTCTGGGACTAAGTCCTTATTTGCACACACTGAGCATGCCCAGGGCAAGATCTCCCGTTGGAGATCGAGGGTCACATGCTCAGGCACTGCAGCACATCCCATTGGTCCTCTTGGCAGGTCCTGAAAGGGCAAAACTTCTGTAGCTGCTTCCTGTGCTGCAACTATATAAACTGCGCATGACCGCACGGCCATGCGCTAGTATTGTCTTCTTATAATGTGTGTGTCTAGATGGATGTATGTCGATGGATGAAAGCTCCTAAGTATCCCTCCCTAGTGTTGTTGACTGCTCGCGGATGATGGTAGCTATCTAGCGCCCGACTAGCCATCTGCACGTAACACACATCACAGCGTCCAGTTGCTGTGTCTGCCAGTACGGCGCCGTGCGCTTCCTCTGCGCTTTCCTTACCCAAGCCTGGGTGGTTAGTGGCGTCCGTCAGTGCGGCACCGCATGCACTCTCGTGCCTCTATACACTATTTAATAGTTTCCTTACACACCCAGTTGCGGTCTTGTGCCAGCAAGTGGTCTAATCGGACTTCAATCCTGAGTTGGGGTTGTGTTCGCTGACTTCTTGCTCGCGCTCTATGTGCGGTACCGCGGTCCTGTGATGCAACAGGATCGCTTCCTTCACGCAGGGTGAAGTTAACCCGTGCGTGTATACTTATAGTACCGCCATATAGTCCGTCTTAATAGCAGCAGGGTTTATACCTGCACGGTGGACCTCGGACTGCGAACGCACCTAGTTTCATATCATCTATACTTGGTGCGTTCCGCCAGTCCCTAACATAATACTAGCGCCAAGGTCTGGCTAGTAAATGGCGGACATTCAGCAATCTTTGCGGTATATCCAGCAGCTGGAGGGTAGGTTGACGGCTCTCGAGAGCTCAACCTCAGCTGTGGATGTTACCGCAGTTGCTGTACAGGCTGCTAGCATGGCTGCAGCAACCTTGTCCACTGCCACCCCTGTTCCGACATTATCTCGCCTCCCGTTGCCAGAAAAATTTTCTGGAGATTGCAATACTTGTAGGGGATTCGTGAGTCAGTACTCTATCCACCTCGAGCTCCTGGCTGCACGTTTTCCTACAGAGCGGGCTAAGGTGGGATTTATTGTCTCTCTCTTGTCGGACAGGGCGTTGGAGTGGGCTACGCCGCTGTGGGAGCGTGGTGATCATGTGGTGCAGAGTGCTCCGTTGTTTCTGAGCACTCTGAAAAAGGTCTTTTTAGGACCTCAAGTCACCCATGACACAGCGCTCCAACTACTGGCATTAACTCAGGGTGAGTCCTTGGTCAGCCATTTTTCCGTCCGCTTCCGTACTTTAGCTTTCTGAGCTGGAGTGGTCGGATAAAGCCCTTATCCCCATATTTTGGAGGGGCCTGGCTGATCACGTTAAGGACGCTCTGGCCACTAGGGAGATTCCTGCCACACTGGAGGAGTTAGTAACTGTCTCTACTCGTATTGACCTCCGTTTTAATGAGCGGAGGTTAGAGCGAGCCCAGTGTAGGCAGAGGTTTCGGCTGGCTCCCACCTTCGCCAAACCTTTGGAATCTCCAATCCAGGCATCTGAGTCACATGAGGCCTTAGAGGTGACACGAGCGGGATCCAAATCTCAGTCCGCCCGTGCACATAGGGTCCGTCATGTTTGCCAGCAGTCAGGACATCTTGCCTCCAAGGGTCCTCAGCGGTCGGGGAAACGTCAGCGTCTAGTGGCAGTTGGAGGAGGTACACTAGACACGGCGACGTTTTCCTCAAAGTTGTCCTTCAAGGGGACAATTACCATAGGCCCATCCACTCTTATGGTTGAGCTATGCGTGGATTCTGGGGCAGAGGGTAATTTTATGTCTTCCTCTTTTGCCCAGCGTCACGCAATACCCTTGGTGATGCTCGCCAAGCCTGTAACCGTTCGAGTGGTAAATGGGTCAACACTACCCTCACAGATTACCCACCAAACCATTCCTTTCACGCTTTCTGTGTGTCCATCACATTAGGAGATAATCTCCCTATTAGTCATTCCTGAGGGAATTGATGAGGTCCTGTTGGGGATACCATGGCTTTGCTACCATTCTCCTCATATTGAGTGGTCCTCTGGGAGAATTTTGGGATGGAGTAAATCCTGCGAGGGTAGATGTCAGAGGGAGTGCGTTCAGGTTGCTACTACACAGGTACCCGCAGATCTTTCCTCTCTTCCCAAGCACTATTGGCCCTATGCAGACGTGTTCTCCAAAAGAGCTGCGGAGACCCTTCCGCCTCACCGCCCCTATGACTGTCCTATTGACCTCTTGCCTGGTGCTGAGCCTCCCCGGGGTCGAGTCTATCCGTTATCTCTCCCGGAGATGGAGGCAATGTCTCAGTACATCCAAGAGAATCTGGCAAGAGGATTCATTAGGAAGTCAGTGTCACCGGCAGGGGCTGGGTTCTTCTTCGTACAGAAGAAGACTGGAGACTTACGTCCATGTATAGACTACAGGGGTCTTAACGCCATCACCGTTAAGAACAAGAACCCATTACCCCTGATATCTGAGCTGTTTGATAGGCTATGGGGAGCGAGGATATTTACTAAGTTAGATCTGCGTGGTGGTTACAACCTGATTCGCATCCGTGAGGGGGATGAATGGAAGACGGCTTTTAACACCAGGGATGGGCACTATGAATATCTGGTGATGCTTTTCGGGCTCTGTAATGCCCCAGCCGTTTTCCAAGACTTTGTGAACGACATCTTCCGGGATATGCTCACCACCTCAGTCGTAGTCTATCTGGATGATATTCTCATCTTCTCTCCAGATATTGACTCCCATCGGAGAGATGTTCGCAAAGTCTTCGACCTCTTACGGGCAAACTCCCTCTACGCCAAGTTGGAGAAGTGTGTGTTTGAGCAGGAGTCCTTGCCTTTCCTTGGTTATATCATCTCTGCCCAGGGTTTGGCTATGGATCCTGCCAAGCTACAGGCTGTAATCGACTGGCAGGAACCCCATTCTCTTAAAGCGGTGCAGCGCTTTATGGGGTTCATTAATTACTATCGCCAGTTCATCCCACACTTCTCAACTTTGGTAGCTCCCTTGGTTGCCCTCACCAAGAAGGGAGCAAATCCCAAGTTGTGGTCAGAGGAGGTCTCCAAAGCCTTTCTCTCGATCAAGTCACACTTCGCTAGCGCTCCCATCCTACATCGCCCCGATGTTGATAAACCATTTATCTTGGAGGTGGATGCCTCATCCGTTGGTGCTGGAGCAGTCCTTTTCCAAAAGGATGCTCAAGGTCGGAAGCATCCTTGCTTCTTCTTCTCCAAGACCTTCACACCAGCGGAGAGGAATTATTCCATCGGGGACAGGGAGTTGCTAGCCATGAAGTTGGCTTTTTCAGAGTGGAGACATCTCTTGGAGGGAGCTCGCTTTCCCTTCCAAGTCTTCACTGACCACAAGAACTTGGTATATCTACAAACGGCCCAGCGGCTGAATTCTCGCCAGGCTAGATGGTCCCTGTTCTTCTCCCGGTTCCATTTTACTCTCCATTTCCTCTCCGGGGAGAAGAACGTTCGTGCTGACGCTCTCTCCCGCTCCGTAGTGTCATCAGAGGAGGAGGAGGAGGAGCCTCGGCTTATTGTCCCTTCTGAGAGCCTGAGAACTGTAGCTCCGGTTTCGCTAGAGTCTGTGCCCCCGGGCAAGACTTTCGTACCAGCTAACTTGCGACCGGAGGTTCTCTCTTGGGCTCACTCCTCCAGAGTGGGTGGGCATTTTGGGACCAAGAGGACATCTGAGCTTTTGGCGAGAACATACTGGTGGCCGCATATGGCCCGAGATGTCAGGGACTATATTCAGGCGTGCGTTTCTTGCGCCCAGAATCAGTCTCCTCGGCAACGGCCTGCTGGGTTGCTTTACCCTCTACCGGTGGCAGACAGGCCCTGGGAGATGGTCGGGATGGACTTTGTGGTGGGCTTACCCAAGTCGCGTGGCTGCTCCATTATTTGGGTTGTCACCGACCACTTCTCTAAGATGGTGCATTTGGTGCCGCTTCCTCGGTTACCCTCAGCACGGGCCTTGGCGGTGTTGTTCATTAAGCACGTTTTCCGATTGCATGGTATGCCTGATAAGATTGTCAGCGATCGCGGTCCCCAGTTCGCGTCTCGGTTTTGGAGAGAGCTCTGCCGTTTACTCAGCATATAGTTAAACCTCTCCTCTGCATACCATCCCGAGACGAATGGGTTGGTGGAGAGAACCAACCAGACTCTGGTGACATATTTGCGACATTTCGTCTCTGCTAGGCAGGATGACTGGGCATCTTTGCTACCTTGGGCGGAATTTGCCTTGAACAACGCCGTAGCCGATTCCACTGGTCAAACTCCCTTTCTCCTTAATTACGGCCAGCATCCGTGTGTCCCTGTGCCCATGCCCGTGTCATCCACCGATTCTCGGGTGGCAGACTGGGCGGTGGAGGCACGTGACATCTGGGACCGCACACAGGATGCCATCCGGGTCTCCAAGGAGAGAATGAGGGTTTCGGCTGATACACACCGGCGCCCCGCTCCGGTCTTTGCTCCTGGCGACTTAGTGTGGCTCTCCGCCCGTAACATCAGGCTGTGAGTTGAGTCCACTAAGTTTGCTCCTCGCTACATTGGCCCGTTTAAGGTTCTGGAACAGGTCAACCCTGTGGTCTACCGTTTGGCTATTCCTCCACGCCTTGGTATCACCGATACTTTTCACGTTTCCCTCTTAAAGCCCGTTCATTTGTCCCGGTTTTCTGAGTCATCTGCTGGGACATCGGGTTCATCAACGGATGAGTTTGAGGTGAATGCTATTGTGGGGTGCAAGGTGGTACGTGGCAAGAAATTTTATCTGGTGGACTGGAAGGGTCACGGCCCAGAGGATAGAACCTGGGAGCCTGTGGAGCACATTCGGGTTCCGCTGCTTATTGCAGCTTTTGAGCGTAGTGAGGCTCAAGGAGGGGGGGGCCTTAGGAGGGGGGGTAATGTTAGGAGTCAAGTTTCCTCTGCTGCACAGGGGGAATCTCGATCCGTGTCTGCTGCGGTCTCCCATTCTGCTTCGGCCACAGTGGGCTCTGCTCAGCGGAGGCGTCGCTCCCAGCGTCTTGCTGGGACTGATTCTGTGCAGGGGGTTACTGCTGCCTTTTCTGGCTCTCCTGTTGTACCCTGCACTGATCTGCGGCGAGCGGGCTTCTCTGGGACTAAGTCCTTATTTGCACACACTGAGCATGCCCAGGGCAAGATCTCCCGTTGGAGATCGAGGGTCACATGCTCAGGTACTGCAGCACATCCCATTGGTCCTCTTGGCAGGTCCTGAAAGGGCAAAACTTCTGTAGCTGCTTCCTGTGCTGCAACTATATAAACTGCGCATGACCGCACGGCCATGCGCTAGTATTGTCTTGTTATAATGTGTGTGTGTAGATGGATGTATGTCGATGGATGAAAGCTCCTAAGTATCCCTCCCTAGTGTTGTTGACTGCTCGCGGATGATGGTAGCTATCTAGCGCCCGACTAGCCATCTGCACGTAACACACATCACAGCGTCCAGTTGCTGTGTCTGCCAGTACGGCGCCATGCGCTTCCTCTGCGCTTTCCTTACCCAAGCCTGGGTGGTTAGTGGCGTCCGTCAGTGCGGCACCGCATGCACTCTCGTGCC
The DNA here is from genome assembly GCF_032444005.1 of Ranitomeya imitator. Classification (NCBI taxonomy): domain Eukaryota; kingdom Metazoa; phylum Chordata; class Amphibia; order Anura; family Dendrobatidae; genus Ranitomeya; species Ranitomeya imitator. The sequence continues at coordinate 718,702,720 of NC_091282.1, read as the reverse complement.
TCTATACACTATTTAATGGTTTCCTTACACACCCAGTTGCGGTGTTGTGCCAGCAAGTGGTCTAATCGGACTTCAATCCTGAGTTAGGGTTGTGTTCGCTGACTTCTTGCTCGCGCTCTATGTGCGGTACCGCAGTCCTGTGATGCAACAGGATCGCTTCCTTCACGCAGGGTGAAGTTAACCCGTGCGTGTATACTTATAGTACCGCCATATAGTCCGTCTTACTAGCAGCAGGGTTTATACCTGCACGGTGGACCTCGGACTGCGAACGCACATAGTTTCATATCATCTATACTTGGTGCGTTCCGCCAGTCCCTAACAGAGCCTGTCTCGGATTCAACCATTTGGCAGACTCAAGATAAGTCAAATTCTTGTGATCTGTCAAGACCACCACGCGATGCTTGGCTCCTTCAAGCCAATGACGCCACTCCTCGAATGCCCACTTCATGGCCAACAACTCACGATTACCAACATCATAATTACGCTCAGCAGGCGAAAACTTTCTAGAAAAGAAAGCACATGGCTTCATCACCGAGCCATCAGAACTTCTTTGCGACAAAACAGCCCCTGCTCCAATCTCAGAAGCATCAACCTCAACCTGAAAAGGGAGCGAAACATCTGGCTGGCACAACACAGGGGCAGAAGAAAAACGACGCTTCAACTCCTGAAAAGCCTCTACAGCTGCAGAAAACCAATTGACCACATCAGCACCCTTCTTGGTCAAATCAGTCAACGGTTTAGCAACAGTAGAAAAATTAGCGATGAAGCGCCGATAAAAATTAGCAAAGCCCAGGAACTTTTGCAGGCTCTTCACAGATGTCAGCTGAGTCCAATCGTAAATGGCCTCGACTTTAACAGGGTCCATCTCGATAGTAGAAGGGGAAAAAATGGACCCCAAAAATGAAACCTTCTGAACTCCAAAGAGACACTTTGACCCCTTCACAAACAAGGAATTCGCACGAAGGACCTGGAACACCATTCTGACCTGCTTCACATGAGACTCCCAATCATCTGAAAAGACCAAAATATCATCCAAATACACAATCAGGAATTTATCCAGGTACTCTCGGAAGATGTCATGCATAAAGGACTGAAATACTGATGGAGCATTGGAAAGCCCGAATGGCATAACCAGGTACTCAAAATGGCCCTCGGGCGTATTAAATGCTGTTTTCCATTCATCGCCTTGTTTAATACGCACAAGATTATACGCCCCTCGAAGATCTATCTTGGTGAACCAACTAGCCCCTTTAATACGAGCAAACAAATCAGACAGCAACGGCAAAGGATACTGAAATTTGACTGTAATTTTATTAAGAAGGCGGTAATCAATACAAGGTCTCAAAGAACCATCCTTCTTGGCCACAAAAAAGAACCCTGCTCCTAACGGTGATGATGACGGGCGAATATGGCCTTTCTCCAAGGATTCCTTTATATAACTCCGCATAGCGGCGTGTTCTGGCTCAGATAAATTGAACAATCGGCCCTTAGGAAACTTACTACCAGGAATCAAATTAATTGCACAATCGCAATCCCTATGAGGAGGTAGGGCACTGGCTTTGGGCTCATCAAATACATCCCGATAATCCGACAAAAACTCTGGAACTTCAGAAGGAGTGGAAGACGAAATAGACAAAAATGGAACATCACCATGTACCCCCTGGCAACCCCAGCTGGACACAGACATAGATTTCCAGTCCAATACTGGATTATGAACCTGTAGCCATGGCAACCCCAAAACGACCACATCATGCAGATTATGCAACACCAGAAAGCGGATATCCTCCTGATGTGCAGGAGCCATGCACATGGTCAATTGGGTCCAGTACTGAGGCTTATTCTTGGCCAAAGGCGTAGCATCAATTCCTCTCAATGGAATAGGATACTGCAAGGGCTCCAAGAAAAAACCACAGCGCCTAGCATACTCCAAGTCCATCAAATTCAGGGCAGCGCCTGAATCCACAAATGCCATAACAGAATAGGATGACAAAGAGCAAATCAGAGTAACGGACAATAGAAATTTAGACTGTACCGTACCAATGGTGGCAGACCTAGCGAACCGCTTAGTGCGCTTAGGACAATCGGAGATAGCATGAGTGGAATCACCACAGTAAAAACATAGCCCATTCCGACGTCTGTGTTCTTGCCGTTCAGCTCTGGTCAAAGTCCTATCACATTGCATAGGCTCAGGCCCATGCTCAGATAGTACCGCCATGTGGTGCACAGCTTTATGCTCACGCAAGCGTCGATCGATCTGAATGGCCAAGGACATAGACTCATTCAGACCAGCAGGCATGGGAAATCCCACCATGACATCCTTAAGGGCTTCAGAGAGACCCTTTCTGAAGATTGCCGCCAGGGCACATTCATTCCACTGAGTGAGCACAGACCACTTTCTAAACTTCTGACAATATATCTCCGCTTCATCCTGACCCTGACACAGAGCCTGTTATGGCTGGCAATCAGGCAACACAGCGTGCAGTAATCAGCGCACATACAGAGATCTGGCAATAACCCAAAACAATAGGACGAGCTCTGAGACGTGGAATCTCTGTAGACTGCAGTACCTGATCTATCCTCGCACAACTGTAAGCAGCAGTGGATTGCGCCTATCCACTACCTATGCAACTCGGCACTGCCTGAGGAGCTGACTAGCCTGAAGATAGAAATACAAGCCTGACTTACCTCAGAGAAATACCCCAAAGGAATAGGCAGCCCCCCACATATAATGACTGTTAGCAAGATGAAAAGACAAACGTAGGAATGAAATAGATTCAGCAAAGTGAGGCCCGATATTCTAGACAGAGCGAGGATAGCAAAGAGAACTATGCAGTCTACAAAAAACCCTAAAACGAAAACCACGCAAAGGGGCAAAAAGACCCACCGTGCCGAACTAACAGCACGGCGGTGCACCCCTTTGCTTCTCAGAGCTTCCAGCAAAAGTTAATAGCAAGCTGGACAGAAAAAACAGAAAACAAACTAGAAGCACTTATCTAGCAGAGCAGCAGGCCCAAGGAAAGATGCAGTAGCTCAGATCCAACACTGGAACATTGACAAGGAGCAAGGAAGACAGACTCAGGTGGAGCTAAATAGCAAGGCAGCCAACGAGCTCACCAAAACACCTGAGGGAGGAAGCCCAGAGACTGCAATACCACTTGTGACCACAGAAGTGAACTCAGCCACAGAATTCACAACAGTACCCCCCCCTTGAGGAGGGGTCACCGAACCCTCACCAGAACCCCCAGGCCGACCAGGATGAGCCACATGAAAGGCACGAACAAGATCTGGGGCATGGACATCAGAGGCAAAAACCCAGGAATTATCTTCCTGAGCATAACCCTTCCATTTGACCAGATACTGGAGTTTCCGTCTAGAGACACGAGAATCCAAAATCTTCTCCACAATATACTCCAATTCCCCCTCCACCAAAACAGGGGCAGGAGGCTCCACAGATGGAACCATAGGTGCCACGTATCTCCTCAACAACGACCTATGGAATACATTATGTATGGAAAAGGAGTCTGGGAGGGTCAGACGAAAAGACACCGGATTGAGAATCTCAGAAATCCTATACGGACCAATAAAACGAGGTTTAAATTTAGGAGAGGAAACCTTCATAGGTATATGACGAGAAGATAACCAAACCAGATCCCCAACACGAAGTCGGGGTCCCACACGGCGTCTGCGATTAGCGAAAAGCTGAGCCTTCTCCTGGGACAAGGTCAAATTGTCCACTACCTGAGTCCAGATCTGCTGCAACCTGTCCACCACATAATCCACACCAGGACAGTCCGAAGACTCAACCTGTCCTGAAGAGAAACGAGGATGGAACCCAGAATTGCAGAAAAATGGAGAGACCAAGGTAGCCGAGCTGGCCCGATTATTAAGGGCGAACTCAGCCAACGGCAAAAATGACACCCAATCATCCTGGTCAGCGGAAACAAAACATCTCAGATATGTTTCCAAGGTCTGATTGGTTCGTTCGGTCTGGCCATTAGTCTGAGGATGGAAGGCCGAGGAAAAAGATAGGTCAATGCCCATCCTACCACAAAAGGCTCGCCAGAACCTCGAGACAAACTGGGAACCTCTGTCAGAAACAATATTCTCAGGAATGCCATGTAAACGAACCACATGCTGGAAGAACAAAGGCACCAAATCAGAGGAGGAAGGCAATTTAACCAAGGGCACCAGATGGACCATTTTAGAAAAGCGATCACAGACCACCCAAATGACAGACATTTTTTGAGAAACGGGAAGGTCAGAAATGAAATCCATCGAAATATGTGTCCAAGGCCTCTTCGGGACCGGCAAGGGCAAAAGCAACCCACTGGCACGTGAACAGCAGGGCTTAGCCCTAGCACAAATTCCACAGGACTGCACAAAAGCACGCACATCCCGTGACAGAGATGGCCACCAGAAGGATCTAGCAACCAACTCCCTGGTACCAAAGATTCCTGGATGACCGGCCAGCACCGAACAATGAAGTTCAGAGATAACTTTACTAGTCCACCTATCAGGGACGAACAGTTTCTCGGCCGGACAACGATCAGGTTTATTAGCCTGAAATTTCTGCAACACTCTCCGCAAATCAGGGGAGATGGCAGACACAATGACTCCTTCCTTGAGGATACTCGCCGGCTCAGATAACCCCGGAGAGTCGGGCACAAAACTCCTAGACAGAGCATCCGCCTTCACATTTTTAGAGCCCGGAAGGTATGAAATCACAAAATCAAAACGAGCAAAAAATAACGACCAACGGGCCTGTCTAGGATTCAAGCGCTTGGCAGACTCAAGATAAGTAAGGTTCTTATGATCAGTCAAAACCACCACGCGATGCTTAGCACCCTCAAGCCAATGACGCCACTCCTCGAATGCCCACTTCATGGCCAGCAACTCTCGGTTGCCCACATCATAATTACGCTCAGCAGCAGAAAATTTCCTGGAAAAGAAAGCACATGGTTTGAACACTGAGCAACCAGAACCTCTCTGTGACAAAACCGCCCCTGCACCAATCTCAGAAGCATCAACCTCGACCTGAAACGGAAGAGAAACATCAGGTTGACACAACACAGGGGCACAGCAAAAACGACGCTTCAACTCCTGAAAAGCTTCCACGGCAGCAGAAGACCAATTAACCAAATCAGCACCCTTCTTGGTCAAATCGGTCAATGGTCTGGCAATGCTAGAAAAATTACAGATGAAGCGACGATAAAAATTAGCAAAGCCCAGGAATTTCTGCAGACTTTTTAGAGATGTCGGCTGAGTCCAATCCTGGATGGCCTGAACCTTAACCGGATCCATCTCGATAGTAGAAGGGGAAAAGATGAACCCCAAAAATGAAACTTTCTGCACACCGAAGAGACACTTTGATCCCTTCACGAACAAGGAATTAGCACGCAGTACCTGGAAAACCATTCTGACTTGCTTCACATGAGACTCCCAATCATCTGAGAAGATCAAAATGTCATCCAAGTAAACAATCAAGAATTTATCCAGATACTCACGGAAAATGTCATGCATAAAAGACTGAAAAACAGATGGAGCATTGGCAAGTCCGAACGGCATCACCAGATACTCAAAATGACCCTCGGGCGTATTAAATGCCGTTTTCCATTCATCTCCCTGCCTGATTCTCACCAGATTATACGCACCACGAAGATCAATCTTAGTAAACCAACTAGCCCCCTTAATCCGAGCAAACAAGTCAGAAATCAATGGCAAGGGATACTGAAACTTAACAGTGATCTTATTAAGAAGGCGGTAATCAATACACGGTCTTAGCGAACCATCCTTCTTGGCTACAAAAAAGAACCCTGCTCCCAATGGTGACGACGATGGGCGAATATGTCCCTTCTCCAGGGACTCCTTCACATAACTGCGCATAGCGGTGTGTTCAGGTGCGGACAAATTAAATAAACGACCCTTAGGGAATTTACTACCAGGAATCAAATCGATAGCACAATCACAATTCCTATGCGGAGGTAGGGCATCAGACTTGGACTCTTCAAATACATCCTGAAAGTCCGACAAGAACTCTGGGATGTCAGAAGGAATGGATGACGAAATAGACAAAAATGGAACATCACCATGTACTCCCTGACAACCCCAGCTGGTTACCGACATAGAGTTCCAATCCAATACTGGATTATGGGTTTGTAGCCATGGCAACCCCAACACGACCACATCATGCAAATTATGCAGTACCAAAAAGCGAATAACTTCCTGATGTGCAGGAGCCATGCACATGGTCAGCTGGGCCCAGTACTGAGGCTTATTCTTGGCCAAAGGTGTAGCATCAATTCCTCTCAACGGAATAGGACACCGCAAAGGCTCCAAGAAAAATCCACAACGTTTAGCATAATCCAAATCCATCAGATTCAGGGCAGCGCCTGAATCCACAAACGCCATGACAGAATATGATGACAAAGAGCACATTAAGGTAATGGACAAAAGGAATTTGGACTGTACAGTACCAATAACGGCAGAGCTATCGAACCGCCTAGTGCGTTTAGGACAATTAGAAATAGCATGAGTAGAATCACCACAATAGAAACACAGTCTGTTCAGACGTCTGTGTTCGTGCCGTTCTACTTTAGTCATAGTCCTGTCGCACTGCATAGGCTCAGGCTTACTCTCAGACAATACCGCCAGATGGTGCACAGATTTACGCTCGCGCAAGCGACGACCGATCTGAATGGCCAAGGACATAGACTCATTCAAACCAGCAGGCATAGGAAATCCCACCATTACATCCTTAAGAGCTTCAGAGAGACCCTTTCTGAACAAAGCCGCTAGTGCAGATTCATTCCACAGAGTGAGTACTGACCATTTTCTAAATTTCTGACAATATACTTCTACATCATCCTGACCCTGGCATAAAGCCAGCAGATTTTTCTCAGCTTGATCCACTGAATTAGGCTCATCGTAAAGCAATCCCAGCGCCTGGAAAAATGCATCAACATTACTCAATGCAGAATCTCCTGGTGCAAGAGAAAACGCCCAGTCCTGTGGGTCGCCGCGCAAAAAAGAAATAATAATCAAAACCTGTTGAATAGGATTACCAGAAGAATGAGGTTTCAAGGCCAAAAATAGCTTACAATTATTTCTGAAGCTCAGGAACTTAGTTCTATCACCAAAAAACAAATCAGGAATCGGAATTCTTGGTTCTAGCATCGATTTCTGATCAATAGTATCTTGAATCTTTTGTACATTTACAACGAGATTATCCATTGAGGAGCACAGAGCCTGAATATCCATGTCCACAGCTGTGTCCTGAAGCACTCTAATGTCTAGGGGAAAAAAAAGACTGAAGACAGAGCTAAGAAAAAAAAATGATGTCAGGATTTCTTTTTTCCCTCTATTGGAAATCATTGAAGGGCTCCTTGTACTGTTATGGCTGGCAATCAGGCAACACAGCGTGCAGTAATCAGCGCACATACAGAGATCTGGCAATAACCCAAAACAATAGGACGAGCTCTGAGACGTGGAATCTCTGTAGACTGCAGTACCTGATCTATCCTCGCACAACTGTAAGCAGCAGTGGATTGCGCCTATCCACTACCTATGCAACTCGGCACTGCCTGAGGAGCTGACTAGCCTGAAGATAGAAATACAAGCCTGACTTACCTCAGAGAAATACCCCAAAGGAATAGGCAGCCCCCCACATATAATGACTGTTAGCAAGATGAAAAGACAAACGTAGGAATGAAATAGATTCAGCAAAGTGAGGCCCGATATTCTAGACAGAGCGAGGATAGCAAAGAGAACTATGCAGTCTACAAAAAACCCTAAAACGAAAACCACGCAAAGGGGCAAAAAGACCCACCGTGCCGAACTAACAGCACGGCGGTGCACCCCTTTGCTTCTCAGAGCTTCCAGCAAAAGTTAATAGCAAGCTGGACAGAAAAAACAGAAAACAAACTAGAAGCACTTATCTAGCAGAGCAGCAGGCCCAAGGAAAGATGCAGTAGCTCAGATCCAACACTGGAACATTGACAAGGAGCAAGGAAGACAGACTCAGGTGGAGCTAAATAGCAAGGCAGCCAACGAGCTCACCAAAACACCTGAGGGAGGAAGCCCAGAGACTGCAATACCACTTGTGACCACAGAAGTGAACTCAGCCACAGAATTCACAACAAGAGCCAGCAAGATTTTCTCTGCCTGATCCACTGAATTAGGTTCGTCATAAAGCAATCCAAGCGCCAGGAAAAACGCATCAACATCACGCAATGCCGGATCTCCTGGTGCAAGGGAAAATGCCCAGTCTTGAGGGTCACCACGTAACAAAGAAATAATGATCTTTACTTGTTGAACAGGGTCACCTGAGGAGCGAGGTTTCAAGGCAAGAAACAATTTACAATTATTTTTGAAATTCAAAAACTTAGATCTATCACCAAAAAACAAATCAGGAATTGGAATCCTAGGCTCTAACATCGGATTCTGAACCACAAAATCTTGAATGTTTTGTACCCTTGTAGTGAGATTATCCATCCAAGAGGACAGACCTTGAATGTCCATGTTTACACCTGTGTCCTGAACCACCCAGAGGTAAAGGGGAAAAGAGAGACAAAACACACTGCAAAGAAGATAAAAAAATGGTCTCAGAACTTCTCTTATCCCTCTATTGAGATGCATTAGTACTTTGGGCCACCTGTACTGTTACGACCTGGTGGTCAGAACAATAATGGACCTGGTGGTTAAGAGCACACGGAATGACCAGATAGTTACTGATAATATAAGGACGAGCTCTGGGACGTGGGAACCCTGCTGATCGCAATCCCTAATCCTATCAAACACACTAGAAATAGCCGTGGATTGCGCCTAACGCTCCCTATGCAACTCAGCACAGCCTAAGGAACTAGCTAGCCCTGAAGATAGAAAAATAAAGCCTACCTTGCCTCAGAGAAATTCCCCAAAGGAAAAGGCAGCCCCCCACATATAATGACTGTGAGTAAAGATGAAAATACAAACACAGAGATGAAATAGATTTAGCAAAGTGAGGCCTGACTTACTGAACAGACCGAGGATAGGAAAGGTTACTTTGCGGTCAGCACAAAAACCTACAAAAAGACCACGCAGAGGGCGCAAAAAGACCCTCCGCACCGACTCACGGTGCGGAGGCGCTCCCTCTGTGTCCCAGAGCTTCCAGCAAGCAAGACAACAATAAAAATAGCAAGCTGGACAGAAAAATAGCAAACCAAAGAAATACAAGCTGGAACTTAGCTTCTGCTGGGAAGACAGGTCACAAGAACGATCCAGGAGTGAACTAGACCAATACTGGAACATTGACAGGTGGCATGGAGCAAAGATCTAAGTGGAGTTAAATAGAGCAGCCGGCTAACGAATTAACCTCGTCACCCGTGGAAGGAAACACAGAAACACCCACCAGAGGAAGTCCATGGACAGAACCAGCCGAAGTACCATTCATGACCACAGGAGGAAGCCCGACAACAGAATTCACAACACCTAACCCAAATCCCAACGCTATTCCCAACCGTAAATGTAATCTAAACCCTAACCGTAACTTTAGCCCCAACCCTAACTGTAACCTTAACCCTAGCCCCAACCCTAACCCTAACCCTAACCCTAGCCCTAACCCTAACCCTAGCCCTAACCCGCCCTAACCCTAACCCTAGCCCTAACCCTAACCCAAACCCTAGCCCTAACCCTAACCCTAGCCCTAAAGGGAAAATGGAAATAAATACATTTTTTAATTTTTCCCTAACTAAGGGGGTGATGAAGAGGGGTTTGATTTATTTTTATAGCGTTTTTTTTAGTGGATTTTTATGATTGGCAGCCGTCACACAATGAAAGACGCATTTTATTGCAAAAAATATTTTTTGCGTTACCACATTTTGAGAGCTATAATTTTTCCATATTTTGGTCCACAGAGTTATGTGAGGTCTTGTTTCTTGCAGGACGAGTTGACATTTTTATTGGTAACATTTTCGGGCACGTGACATTTTTTGATCGCTTTTTATTCCGATTTTTGTGAGGCAGAATGACCAAAAACCAGCTATTCATGAATTTCTTTTGGGGGAGGCGTTTATACCGTTCCGCGTTTGGTAAAATTGATAAAGCAGTTTTATTCTTCAGGTCAGTACGATTACAGTGATACCTCATTTATATCATTTTTTTATGTTTTGGTGCTTTTATACGATAAAAACTATTTTATAGAAAAAATAATTATTTTTGCATCGCTTTATTCTCAGGACTATAACATTTTTATTTGTTTTCTGATGATGCTGTATGGTGGCTCATTTTTTGCGGGACAAGATGGTGTTTTCAGCGATACCATGGTTATTTATATCTGTCTTTTTGATCATGTGTTATTCCTCTTTTTGTTCGGCGGTATGATAATAAAGCGTTGTTTTTTGCCTTGTTTTTTTTTTTTTTCTTACGGTGTTTACTGAAGGGGTTAACTAGTGGGCCAGTTTTATAGGTCGGGTCATTACAGATGCGGCGATACTAAATATGTGTAATTTTATTGTTTTTTTTATTTAGATAAAGAAATGTATTTATGGGAATAATATATATAGATTTTTTTTCATTATTTAGGAATTTTTTTTTTTTTTTTTACACGTGTGGACATTTTTTTTTTTACTTTTTTACTTTGTCACAGGGGGGGACATCATAGATCGATGATCTGACAGTTTGCATAGCACTCTGTCAGATCACCGATCTGACTTACAGTGCTGCAGGCTTCACAGTGATTTAAACTTGTGGTTTTTAATTTTTCATATTTTTAAAACCTTTTTTCCCACTTTTTACTGAATTTAATAGCCCCCTTAGGTGACATGAAGGTGCGATTATCCAATCGCTTGAGCTATACATAGCAGTGCTTAACCCCTTAACGACCGCCGATACACGTTTTAACGGCGGAAATTATGGGTAATTATTCCTCAGCACTGCTTTTTAATGTCGCTGAGAAATAAGTGGATAGTGCCCCCCCATGATTCAGGTTGGTTTTTACAGACCCCAGTCATGTGATCACCGTTATTCACCAAATAATGGCGATCACATAAAAAAAGGCCTATTTAAAATCCATTTCTCTCTCCTCTAAAATAATCTGACATATCAGTGAGGAGATAAATGGGGTCCCCCAAGACCCCCACGGTACCTTAGGTACCAGATCAGTGTTCTCCCGGTTCCCCAGCTCCCATCCTTCTTCCTGCAGAAAGATCTGCCCGCCTGCACCCGGCAACCAAGGAGAATTTTCCCATTGGCTGCTGGCTTTTGGTTACTGTCATAGACCCAATCACAGTGATCAAAAGCCCCCAATATTTGAAAAATATGGCAGCACTTGGGCTGTGCCTCTCTCTCTTCTCTCCTTGTAGTTGTTCTGGGAGAGAAGAGAGATACACTACGTCCAAGTGCTGTCCTGTCAGAAACGAAATAATTTCTATGTCCAGAACCCCATAATCCTCCAGTTATCCACCCCTGTTCTGCATAATCCCCACATCCCCGTTGTCAGGGGATTATAAAAAAAAAAATTTTAAATAATTTTTTGCAGTTAAGGTTAAGCTTATTAGGGTTAGGCCGTAAAAAATACTAGTGTTAGATTAGCCAGTCAAATAATGAAATGGCCCGCAGAAAATTTAGCGCGGAACAAGTGTACAGCCTATTTTGCTCCGGCAGTGAAATGGAATCTGCCTCTGAAGTAGAGCAGTTTTCCGGCAGCGATGATGACTCTTCCTCCATGGGATCCCACAGCCAGATGGTAGAGGAGTCGATTGTCACTGCTGAAGCTTCAGAGGCATTTTTTAATAAATTTGCAAAAATTACTACATTTCTGTTTTTTTCAGTCAAGATCAGGTGCAGAGGGCACATTAATGAGAAAAAAAAATAACTTTTTTGAATTTACCAAAATGGCTGCAATGAAACAAAGAGTCAAAAAATTTAAAGGGGTATGAATACTTTCCATACTTACGGTATCTCCCAAAAACCCACTGCCTTTCATTCCCATTCTTCATTCCCCATAAATGTCCCTGAAAAAATAAAATCAGGGCCTTACCCTGAATATGGGATTCGTAGAAAAACACACTCTGCTCCTACTGGGCAAGAAAAGCTGTCCACAGAACCCCTGTATTTGCAGCTGTCATGTCCCGAGTCCGTTATGAAGTAAGGCTTCATGAGATTCCTCCACTTTAGTGATAATTCCCAAGTCCCCCCAAGAACTGACCCCAACTATGATCGACTAAACAAATTGAGACCCCTAATTTCCCTCCTACAACATTAATTTCTACATTCTTATACCCCAGAGCAAAATGTGGCAGTGGATGAGTCCTTGATGAGTTACAAGGGCCTTCTGTCATTCCGCCAATTTATCCCCTCCAACTAAGCCAAATTCAGCGTCAAACTGTATAAAACATGTGACAGCACATCAGGGTACACTTCCAACTTCCTAATCTTTGAAGAGGACTCGACACCCGTATTTGGACATAGAATTTCCTCTACAGAGCCAGTTCTGATGAAGGTCCAAGTGTGGACCGAACACGTTTAACTCTATGATCATTGGATGCACAATAAAAGGGATTTTCTTTTCACTCCAATTTTCTTCTTTGAGTGCTAAGTTTTTTCTGTAGTGCCCCCAGACAATTGGCATCCCAGGCAAAATTGTCTTGGAGTTAATGACACCCTTTCTACATCAAGGGCACCACGTGTATACTGATAACTATTAGATGAGCACCCCCTATACAAATCCCTCCATGCTGCAAATACAGGGGCCTGTGGGACAGTCAGGAAAAACAGAGTGGAGTTTCCATCACAGTTGGTGTCCAGACGTTTGGAGAAGGGGGCCTCATTCTCACTTGCAAGTGACCAACTTCTTGCAGTGAAGTGGAATAACAGGAAGGACATCTACATGCTGACCACACTGCATGTGGACAACACTGTGACGCTCAGAAACAGGGGCGCCACCAGGGACAAACTTAAACCAATTTGTGTCACAGATTACAACTAATTTATGGGTGGTGTTGACCTATCCGACCAGGTTCTGCAACCATGCCTGGTGAAATGGAAGACCAGGGCCTGGTGCAAAAAAGTAGCGATCTACCTCATCCAGTTTGCTACCTATAACAGTTTTGCACTGTGCAAGAAATCGCAAGCACTGCTCACTTTCCTCCAGTTCCAGGAAAAAATTGTTGAGGATCTCATATTTGAGTCGATGACACAGGGGAAAGCCTTCGAATCTTAGGATGTCCGGAGACTTGCAGAGCACCATTTTCCTTGCCCTGTCCCTGTCACTCCCACCCAAAACTATCCCCAAAAAAGATTCCAGGTTTGTAGGAAGCATGGTGGACAGAGTGATTCCTGGAACTATTGACGTGCCCATCCCAACCAGGCCTTTGTATCTCCCCCTATTCTGAGACCTACCACACATCTTACAATTATTAGTTTATTTTTTCTTTTAAATAATTTTCTGCTTATTGGGCCCCAATAGAGTAATTTTTATGGAACAAGTAATGAACAGAATATTTTCATCAGTAAATCCCATTTTACCCAATTTCACAATTAACTTCAGGACTTGATCAATCACAACCCCAACTACTATTCCAACAAATTCTAATCCACGTACCCACGTCTGTACACTCCAGAGTGTGACCCCACAAATGTTCTT